>NC_137024.1:9120773-9360773 GCF_032717465.1 Coenobita brevimanus | reverse complement strand
GGGACGGAGGCAAAGAGTGGGGGAGGGAGAAGACAGTGATACAGAAGACAGCAAAGAGTGAAGAGAAAGAAGGGAGAGATTTGAGGAATGGAGGAAAGAAAGGGAGGCTGGGGGAGACAGTAAGGGAGTCCAGACCTCATATTCTGGTCGGTTAACGAAGCTCCTAATACATCTTTCTTGGCCATTTACTTTTGGACATGGTTGTTGAGAATCCTTTTCTAAGTCATTTATGCTGCGTATTATATTATCAGAAGTGTTTATGTAACAGCCGAGGACAGTATGGTGGAATAAGCAAAGGAAATCGATCAGGAAAAGGTGTTAGGGTGCCTCCTCAAACAAAGAGAATAGAGGCCCAGCCGTCATGGGGCCGGCCTTGTTTTATCTCTTGATCTTGCCTCATCCCACCTCCCTTACACAATATGCCCCGTTCTATATACCTCTCATTCCTTCTGCTGTACTACTTCGTCTTTCTGCATTAGGCTACTTCTCCATCCCTAATGATTTCCTATCTTTCCAGAAGCCTTTATCCCCTATACTCCTTCTTAACCAAATTAATTCGTACACTTTTATTCCAAGGCTCTTCTCCAAACTTCCTACCTCTAACACTCCTCTCCTTCAATGTCGTATCCTTCTCTCTATACCTCCCCCCACTTCACCGCACTCCTCCATAATGCATGACTGTAACACTGACAAGGCCACCACGACTATTTCATTCCCCTGCTGATCCACTGCATTTCCCCGGACAAGCATACCAACTCACCCGGCCCTGTCCTACCCATGCTGTTATATGCACTCACATTATCCTTCCACTTTTCTTTTATTATTTTTTCGCCTCTTCTCTCTTTCTCCTTTAGACATAAGAGTTTCCATTTCCACTGCATTTTCTTTTCCATTTTCCTCTCTACTATTCTCTCTTTTCATGCACAGTATTATATTCCCGTCACCGTTTTCCTTTTCGTTTCCTTTTCTCTCTTTCCACATCCCTTTCCCTCACCCTCACCCTTTTTCCATCTACCCTCTCAGTCTCATCTTATCTCATCTTATCACGTCTCATCACATCTCTTCTGTTCTTTTCTCTTCACTTTTCTCTTTTCTTCTATTCTCATCAGTTCCCATCTCCTCTCATTTCTTTCTGCGGCTTCAGGGAATTTGTCCCAGAATTATCCCTACATAGCTGTCATGGGGAAATGCGAAATTATGTATTAAGAATGCTAGATGTTACCTGAAAATAGAGACAAGGATTTGACTTGTGAAAATCAAGTACCGGTAGTAAGTTATGCCTTATGCCAGACCTTATATTCTGGTCGGTTAACGAAGCTCCCTAATACATCTTTCTTGGCCATTTACTTTTGGACATGGTTGTTGAGTATCCTTTTCTAAGTCATTTATGCTGCGTATTATATTATCAGAAGTGTTTATGTAACAGCCGAGGACAGTATGGTGGAATAAGCAAAGGAAATCGCTCAGGAAAAGGTGTTAGGGTGCCTCCTCAAACAAAGAGAATAGAGGCCCAGCCGTCATGGGGCCGGCCTTGTTTTATCTCTTGATCTTGCCTCATCCCACCTCCCTTACACAATATGCCCCGTCCTATATACCTCTCATTCCTTCTGCTGTACTACTTCGTCTTTCTGCATTAGGCTACTTCTCCATCCCTAATGATTTCCTATCTTTCCAGAAGCCTTTATCCCCTATACTCCTTCTTAACCAAATTAATTCGTACACTTTTATTCCAAGGCTCTTCTCCAAACTTCCTACCTCTAACACTCCTCTCCTTCAATGTCGTATCCTTCTCTCTATACCTCCCCCCACTTCACCGCACTCCTCCATAATGCATGACTGTAACACTGACAAGGCCACCACGACTATTTCATTCCCCTGCTGATCCACTGCATTTCACCGGACAAGCATACCAACTCACCCGGCCCTGTCCTACCCATGCTGTTATATGCACTCACATTATCCTTCCACTTTTCTTTTATTCTTTTTTCGCCTCTTCTCTCTTTTTCCTTTAGACATAAGAGTTTCCATTTCCACTGCATTTTCTTTTCCATTTTCCTCTCTACTATTCTCTCTTTTCATGCACAGTATTATATTCCCGTCACCGTTTTCCTTTTCGTTTCCTTTTCTCTCTTTCCACATCCCTTTCCCTCACCCTCACCCTTTTTCCATCTACCCTCTCAGTCTCATCTTATCTCATCTTATCACGTCTCATCACATCTCTTCTGTTCTTTTCTCTTCACTTTTCTCTTTTCTTCTCTTCTCATCAGTTCCCATCTCCTCTCATTTCTTTCTGCGGCTTCAGGGAATTTGTCCCAGAATCATCCCCTACATAGCTGTCATGGGGGGATGCGAAATTATGTATTAAGAATGCTAGATGTTACCTGAAAATAGAGACAAGGATTTGACTTGTGAAAATCAAGTACCGGTAGTAAGTTTTACCTTATGCCAGCTTACTTCACCGATTCTCTAAAGACGAGAATTTATGAACTTTCTCAACTGTACACAGCAGAGACTAATTACTCACGAGTGCTGTTTGTAGTACTGTTAGCCTCTCGAGAAAGTGACTCCACCCCTGACAATCAATAACTAATGCTAATAATAATAAACAGGTTCTTGCCGGTGCTTAACTCCTGGCTGGCACAACGGATTTATGTTTGATACAAAGGAACTGGCCTAAGTACTAGTTAAGGATGATGTAAAGAGTTTGTGCAAACTAGGAGCGGCAACTAAAATAAGCTTAAGTGGAGAAATAAAACACAAGTTTAATTACATTAAGCTCAAAGAAAAGAACTGTAAATTTATTGATTACAATGAAATTAATTTACGTTATATGAATCTCAAAAATGAATTCAAAATAACAAGGAGAATACACTCACTCGCTCATTCAAAAGCTAAACACAGTTAAGCCTAGAAAAAACAAACAAAAATACTGGTCAGTGGAGGGGAGCCAAACGAGTAGTCTGGGTGCCTGTGATGAACATCAAAATGCTGCTATTCGCTAAGCCTGCTTCGCCAATTCACCATCTAGGTGGCGATTCAGGAACTCGCTGTACAATGGAGGAGGTGCTCTACGTTGGGCACAAACGGTCCTACCCTCGAGGTGACTCAGCTCTGACTAAATTCAAAGGGGGAAAAGAGGTAGGGGCTGGCCGTGTTTGCCGGAAGTAGGGCATGGCCTAACTTCAACGGTCAACGGAAAGAAAGTGAACGATATAGGCTCACAATAAATCACTCAGTGAAAGCTCTAATGTTGTGGATAAGAATGGTCACAGTTGAAAGAGTGACAAATGTTCTGAAAACCATCCCGATCAAAGTGAATACAAGGACGGTTGAACTGAGTGATGCCCAGTGGGAATTTCACTAGAGTTCGTGGTTTTCTCACTAAAGTACAATGTCACGAATTTATAAATATGCTCGTGCGAATTCGTGACATTACACCCCATCAAAATCAAATTTTTCTTCAGAAAAGTTTTCGATATACATGCATATAAATCCTTACTCAGTCACGCAAGATTCACACTGTGGTGTGTGTACTATCCTGCTACAGGAAAAATCACAGTTGCCCATGAGCGTAAAAACATCGTATTTACATTAATAATAGAAAGCTTGAGGAAAAAAAAATCCATGATGACGGTGAAAAATCCTGAACTCAGGTCAAACTGAGCGAAAAGTTCACTACATTTACATTAACAACTAATTGTTATGTAGCGCGATGTATGTAATACACGGTCTAGGTGTGACAGTTGTGGTGTAACTGTGCCTACGTGTAAAATTATAAAATACAAATCGATAGTAAATAGAGGCGACAAGGCAGAAGAGAAGAGGCAGCAGCATGTGGCAGAGACGATCAGCTGATCTCCACAACAAAATTGCTGCACCCACCATCTGCACCTGGGAAAGCAATCAAGGTGGAGCATCAAAAGTGTTAGTGCGACAAACATTCTTTATTAAATTACAATTTCTCTAGCTAATAGTCACTACTTATGTTACAAAAAATATACCCTAGCTGAAAATTTTAAGTGACAGCTAAGCTTTGTACATTCGAGGTAGCCATTATTTTCGTATTGGATATATTATTTACCAGGAAACGTGGTCCCAGGACAGAATCTCAAAGGACCTTTATAGTTTACTGGTTAAACCCTACATTATTATTAACCAGGAAACGTGGTCCCAGGACAGAATCTCAAAGGACCCTTATAGTTTCCTGGTTAAACCCTAAACCTGCATTATTATTAACCAGGAAACGTAGTCCCAGGTCAGAATCTCAAAGGACCCTTATAGTTTACTGGTTAAACTCTACTCTACACTTACGATTAACATTGGGAAGCTAAGAATCCCTATGCAATCTCGGACAGGTCACATTTTATCACCCACCATGGGTGTGAACACTCATGTGGATAATGTGCATTCTCCGGGAATCCTCAGAGAGGCCCACAGCTCGAGACACCACAAGGTAATTCAAACGCAGCCTCAGATTGTCCTTACGGGAGTCTCGAACTTCCTCCTTAACCTATGGTACATATGTATGTACAGGCTCTGGACATAATGTGTCCTGTGGGGTCAATGGGCGAGATGTCATGCATCCACATTACCACTGCCCTCTCTTTCAACTGACTCAGAGATTATGGGCGTGGATTCAAACGGCATAGGAAGGACATGTTCCTGATTGGTGGTACGTTGACACACACTGCAGGAACGCACAAAACTATCTATTTCTTGTCCCATTCCTGGCCAGAAAAAGTCAGCACGGATACGGCCCTGGGTTTTCCTTTTACCCATGTGCCCTCCTGAGGCTGAACAATGACCCCATTCTAACACTGCTTGGCAGTACTTAGCAGGAACGACGAACTGCAGTCGAACCTCGCCCTGGGGTGTTCGTGATTCACGGTACAGCCATCCTTGTTTATGAAGGAACCTGGCTTGACCTCCCCGTGAATAGTTAATCACTCTACCTTTTTGTTTCTTCCACACGGCAGCAAGTGTCGGGTCAGAATGTTGTTCTTGGACAACATCTTGGCTACAAATCAGATCTTGCGGTGATGCAATGGACACAGGGGTGACACAGATAATTTTACACCCTTAACCCGCCCCGTCCCGACCACTTTTTCACCACTGGTACCCCCCAATCCCGACCATTTTTTGACCCTTTTTTTTTGCTAAAACTTTCGCTTTTTGGTCAGAAACAATGGTCAGTGACAAGGAAATTGTTCCCCAGGGTCCATAATTACCCTAAACAGGTATGCCTTTGTCCCACCTGGCCCCGTGTTCTCCGTAGGCAGTCTGAGCCTCTAACGTTTTCTATGGTATTATAAGTCTGGGAAACCAATGAAAGTAAGTAGATATGTATATATTACAAACATAAAAACATGTGATAAAAGAGTATATTGGATTTTATACAAAAATAGAGCAGAAATAAGCATTGTACCATCGTGCGAAACGAGCAAAATCGGGCAACTTGGTCACGATGAATCGCTAACATTCGAAAATCATGATACATATCATTTTTTTACTTACATAATACTTCTACAATAACATTATACCATTTTACATTTTATTGAACTGTTTTTACGTATTCACAGGCCTTTTGATAACATTTAGCGTAATGTTAGCGCTTATTTACGTAGTGAGTGAACTCGCTGTGACTGTTGTTTCAACTCGTATTGTGTTTTTTCTACTTACATAATACTTTTCTAATAACATTATACACTTTTCAACTTTATAGAACTGTTTTGAGATAATTTCAGGCCTTACGTAAATATATAGCGTAATAATAGCGCATAATAACACACACGGTGAAGTCGCTATGACTACTATTTCAACTTACAACCTATTTTTATACTTATATAATAATTCTCCACTAACATTGCACATGTTTACACTTGATATAATTGATATTACATAATTTCAGAACTTACGATGCAACTGAGCGTCATATTAGCGCGTATTTACACAGGGAGTGTTATTGCGATATCATTTGTTTCATCTTGCACTAGTATTCAACTTATAAAATACCTTACTACTAACATTACAACAAATTCCACTTTATATAATTCCTATCACATACTTACTGACCAGAATATGGGTGTACTCGTGACATCAATTATTACAACTTACACTATTGTTCAACTTATACGTTTTATTCATGCTAACATTACACCCGTTTCCACTTTATATTCTTGCTATCACATATTTACTGACCAGAGTGTTATACTGAGCGTCATATTTTCGCAGATTTACACAGTGGGTGTACTCATGACATCAATTATTACAACTTACACTATTTTTCAACTTGTACGTTTTATTCATGCTAACATTACACCCGTTTCCACTTTATATTCTTGCTATCACATATTTACTGACCAGAGTGTTATACTGAGCGTCATATTTTCGCAGATTTATACAGTGGGTGTAGTTTTCATATCACTTCGTTCAACTTACACTATTTCTCAACTTATACATTACTTTCCTGCAAACATTACACCCGTTTCAAGTTTATATAAGACTTGGCACATACTGACTGGCCTTACCATTATACTGAGCGTCATTTCGCCATCCCACACAGTTTCAGTAGTAAGTTATGGTACTCTCTGAAACATGGCTGAAGGCACAACGCAACATTGGTGGTGGTGGGGGAGGTGGAGAGCTGTGCCTTTCATCACTCGCACTTCTCTTCCCTCTCCCTTTTCCTTTACCCTTTCCCTTCCCTTTCCTTCCTTTCCCCACATCCTGGGGCTGTGTGGAGGAAGTTTGGGAATATTGTATGGCGAAAGACGTGCTGGGGAGTGGCTCCACCTCCTCTCCCCTAGGCCTACGTGCACCACGTGCTCGTGCTGCCTCCCTCACACCACTTCTCTTTCACCCCGCACTCCCACCACACCACTTTCGCCTTCCCCAGACAAAACACTAGGCCATACTTTATTTGCCTTCTCGCCCCACCTTCTGATCCTTGGGGTGAGATTTTTTCCTTCCCCAACCACAAGGCAACATCACGTCCTAAGCCGCCATCATCGTCATCGTCCTCATCCTCGTCCTCATCAGAATCTCTCTCTAGGGGATGGAGAGAGGTCCATGCAGGTGTTTTGGGTGCAGGCTGGCCTTCCCTTGCCTTACAATACGTGACATACCGCTTTTTCCGGGGCGAAGGGACCTCCTCATCACTGCTTGTTATTTCCTCCTCAGGCTGCACATAATCTCGATCCACCACATCATCATCAAGTGGAGAATCACTATCTCCAGTGAAGGCATCCAGGGCGGATTGTATTTCGTCGTCTGAGAGACCTTTACGCGCCATGTCTGACCTGGGTCACTGCTAACAGGTGAGTGACCGAGACAAGGGCGAGCGCAGGTCACGCGGGGTCTGGGACGCTGCCCGCCTGGGGGGCAGGTAGGGGAGGCTTGGGTACGTGGGCGAATCGAAAATCTCGCGCGAATTTTGAAAATTGTGGAAATTATGAACCTTGCAATTGCAGGACGTTGAAGTACGTCAACGGGATTGGCAGTGACATAACGTGAGGACGTGGAAGTACGTCGACGGGACGCCGCGGGTTAATGTAGTTTCCCCTGGACAGAAGAGGCTGTAATCAGTGGCCAGTAAATTCCTTGACGAGAGACTTTCTCTTTGTAGAACAAAATCAGTTGAAGATAGCTTAGTAACAACAGAATGGGAAAACGTCCTCGCACTGAAATTGTTATTTCATTCCCTGCAAGCTGCTAACCCCCTTTTTCGTGTAACGTCAGATGATTGTCTTCAGCCAAGAGTAGCCAACTGTACCTTATGAAAACAGTTTTTCTTTACACTTTGACCATGAATTAACAAATCTGAACTTTATCGTACCATACCACAGGCGGTTTTATTAACCGGTAAATGCCCCGACAGCCAAAGGGTTGAATGGATATCATGGGTTGTTGATGTCAGCATGATTAAATTTACACGACTGACCACCGCCACTGTTTACAGTGGCCATTAAACAACATGATCTCAATCTCACCATCCATTACGTAGGATCTATTCTTGTTAGCATGAGTTCACTTGAACCACTCGTATCTCAGGGGGAATGAGAGCTTCCAGATTTCGTTCCACTAAAGTATAATAAAGACATCATTCATCGTATCGAACGGTAAAATTACTGGGGTTAATCGCGGATGTATCTCATAGATTATCTCTTCGGTTTGGAAAAATCATCTAGAGGTAGAAGAACTACGGTGAAAATAATACTGAATAATTACTTTTGATAATTTGAAATTAATGTTCGTAGACATAATTGGAAAGTTCTCTCTTTAAGATGAAAAAAATCGTTTGAGGGTACCAAGACTAAGATAAACAAGACATCATCGTACTGAAAGGATAAAACCGTGCCTAAGTAAAAAATAAATACCCATGGATCTACTTAGAAAAATTATTATCTAAGCTAAGCAAAATTATCTCAATGTAAGATTAAACTAGAGGTCTGCCCAAGGGGGTGAATCACACCAGCGGCGAGCCGATACATATTTAGCACAGCTAGGAATATGGCCTTGACCTTGACATACTTTCACCAGTTTCGAACTCGTCCGACAGTTTCATTCCTACTACACACAGCTGTAAAATTTTTTGTTGATATATTGAACGGTTGCAAAGTTATCGAGCTAACAGACAGACAGACAGATAAACTGAAAACAATACCAGCATCGCTATCGCGGCTGGTAATAATGATTCTGTAAGAATCAATACATACAGGCTTTTATGACTCGCCCAACTGAATAATGTCGTTTGTCATTAGCTGGATTGACTACTAATTTTGCCACGACGATGTGAGGATTTGTGGTAAAAGTATTAACACTCTCAGGCTAAACCAGTCACTCATCTGAATTCATTTGCTTGTGTTAGTTGAAATATCATACTAGAAAGGACGCGACCATGAGTGTTAAAAGTTTGTTTAACACTAAATAGCAATGGATACCCTCGGATCTAACTGCAGTATAGCTGAACTAGCAACACTGTTCCCAGTCCATCCGCTATAGACAAAGGTAGAGTTAATTCAGTCGCTAAATGTTATCACTAGATCTGCTTTGGGGCCAGACTTTGCCAAATATTTCTCTCTCTCTCTCTCTCTCTCTCTCTCTCTCTCACACACACACACACACACACACACACACATTCAGAATCGAGTTTATACTGACCGCCTGCCTGCGTCGTGACTCGTACCTGTTAAAAGGATAATATTCACAGAGACCTGCTATTCTTCTGCTTGATTTAGTAATGTAATTACAGTAGCTTAACTTATGGTCTTTAATTAGAAGTTCATGTCAGGTCAGTGCTGGTCTACTTAGGTCACTGAGGTGCGGGTCAGGCCCTTTTGGGTCTGGTCAGGTCATATCAGGTTCAGATTAGGCTACTTCCAATTCGTTAAGGTACCAGTTACTTCTGTTCAGGTTGAGTCAGGTTAAAATAGGTAAATGGTCAGGTAGTTGATTGTTCGGTGGTCTGTTCGAGAGGACGTGAGAGCGATCCCTGGCTGGGGAGGGCAATTTGAGGTCTTCAGCAAAACTCACCAACATGTCAAAAACAACCCCTTCGAAATAACATCACACCAATCCTGCATGAGACAACCCTAACATGTATTCATTATAGACAGTGGGTACAAGTGCAGCATGAAAGTCTACGCATAAAGTCAGGAACATAATAGAAGAAAGAATATCGCATGTATTCAGTTCATTCAGGTCATTTCAAATCCCGTCGGCCTAGTTGATCCGAGCCATTTGGGCTCCAGACAGGTCGGTTTGGATCCATCACATCCATTCCGATGCAGTCATTTCAGACTAAGTTCATTTAGATCCAGTAAGGTTGTTGGGGGCAAATTAAGTTAGTTAAGAAGGATTGAGGCTATTGTGATCAGAACTTGGTGTGCCTCTGTGGAAGTGTGCGTTTTGGGGATATGAGAGAACGGAGTGGGTGTAAGGGGTGAGCTGGGTGGACGGGAGGTTGCTATTATGATGGATGTGGGGTACGGTAGTATTAGGATGAAATGAGTGGCCGGAAGCTAACAGAACTGGTTGGGATGGTGGTGACTGGTGGAGCAGGATTGAAGGAGGGTCAGGAGGTAGAGTACTCCCTGAGGAGTTGACCTGCCAGTTAGGGATGTATATCGCGTGCTTGTGGAATCCCTGAAAACTGTGACACTTTTATATTCTGCCACAGCAAGGTGATGTTATTAAGTTTAGGAAAGACATAATAATCCATCGGGTTGAGATTTACCCTTCACTTACTCCTTCACTACAATTGGTTACTCCATAAGTTGAGCAGTATAGTGTGAAGGTAGCAAGAATTCACTAAGGCAAATCATACGTAAAGGCTTACCGTACATAAAACTTTCCCCCAAGCAGCACTGCAAAGACATTATGAAGAACGTAAGTAGACGCGTTATTCTTACACACGTTACCACCCAGGTAAAAATTTGCTTGCAGGCCACTCATTTCTCCTGCATCGTTGCGCTCAATACATGCTTTACATCCTCTCGAAACCGAGTGTTGTCTTGCATCACAAACCAGTAATATTCAAGCGGGTTGCAAGGGGTGGAATATAGCTCAGTTTGTTCGGAACCCCAGAAATGTGATAAATATTAATCGCAATTGCACAGAGACATAAGTTTCCCCGCTGTTCCACAAAGTTTATGTCTTACTAAAGGCATGTCTGTCACCTTCCTCACTAACGAACCATATCAGACACTGAATCATTTATTGACAGAGAAACATACCAACTCACTCTCAGCTTGGGTATGTTAACACGCAGAAGAAAGTGTGAAGATGAAGTGAAACACTGTATGTACTTTTGTCCTTAGTTTTCATAATACTTTGGATGTATATATTTCTCTATTTGGCGTGGCATCCCAGACATTACGCAAAACGCCAATGGGTAAAATAAATGACAGCTTAATTGTGTTTTGTCACGTAATAACACTTGCAGTAATGACCAGTGCTGTGATATTATATAATTGACGTGATTGATTGGTAATGGGTAATGTCAATTGGGGGAAAAGGAGAGCTAAGTGGTGTAATGAAATACAGGGTTCTGTAAAATAACATCTTTGATCTGTTCTCTCTCTCTCTCTCTCTCTCTCTCTCTCTCTCTCTCTTTCTCTCTCTCTCTCTCTCTCTCACTGAAAAAATCATCTGACTAGCAATAATAAAATATAACGTTCCTTTACTGAACGGGTTACTTGCTGTCCCACTGTGACTTTATTTGTGCCTGTCTTCGGACGATATAATTCAGTTTAGGTGTTTGGGGACGCCTTAATTAACCCCATTACCACAAGAGATCCTAAGCTGAGTAAGATGGCTATGACATAACATGATAAAAACGAAAATATTCATCATACTAAAGGGATTAATTCAGGCTGGCTATAACTCTTTCAGTCTGAGTTATCTCTCTTAACATAATAGGAATAAAAGAACAAGAAAAAAAAAAGACATCACACAGAACGGGTAAATAACAAAGTTTCTCGAATCAAATTAACTTCAATGTTCAAGTCATAAACAATGAATAAGTATTCCTGTCTTCTTCTTTTTTTTTTTAACTAATTACCATTGTTAAGTGAGGGAATTCTGAAGTGACCCTTGAAGTGAAGTGGTGTGTGTAATTAGTAAGGAGTATAATGCAGAGGTTAGTTGCTCTCACAGACTGTATAAATTGGGTTATGAGAGGGCCACTGGAGTAAACAGGGGGGAGGGGAAGCACTTGTAATATTACAGTGATATTAGTGGCAGCGGTTGTGTTTTGTGTTGGTTGCTAAGGTGTGTTGATAGTGCTGGTTATGGCATGGTCGGTAGAGAGAGAGGTTAATAAGAAGTGACACTTAACAACAAGCCCGAAATCACGTTAGAAAATACTTAGGGTGAAAAGCATGTCATTCTTCTCAGTTATTGCATTCACTCTCTGGGTCGCCTTATTTTTATACACCGGTAATTTCTTTATCTTGTTATCTTTGTATTAATTTGAGTAATGGTAAAACGAATCTATGCCTGTCTGTTATCTCTCCTTATTTCTATACCCGTATCTAAGTCATTATTATAAGTAAATACTCATAACATGTGTACGTCTGTCGTCTCGCTCCCATTTATTATCTCGTGTCTGTATATTTTTACTTTATGTAGTGACAACAACGCATGTCTTTAACCCGCCCCATCCCGACCACTTTTCCACCACTGACTCCCCCCAATCCCGACCATTTTAGGAAAAAAATTTTTTTGGCTCAAACCTTCTCTTTTGGTGAGAAACATCGAAAATTCATAGAGAAATCGCTTACCTGAGGTTTTAAATACTCATTACAGGTAGGAGTACCTCCTTACATTACTGGGTTTTTTATCAGGCTGGCACCAAAGAAAACGAGTTCTATGGGAGGGTAACTATTTCACACCACTCATAAACGGTATTTATTTATTTACTTGGTACGAATTTATATGTAGTACAAGAGTATATTGGTTTTCAAGCAGTAATATAGGCATTATAAGCATTGTTTCACTCACAAATACCTGACCTTTTTTTGCCACATTACCTGATCATCATTTTTAACTGTTTCTTCCTCTAATGCTAGGTAAAGTTTGTCCTCCACATTGTCATTGATTGGGGAATCACTCTGGCCCTGAATTTCGTAACGTGGCATGACATGGCTATACTGGCCAGGTCACTGATAACAGGTGAATTGCTGAGACAATGGCATGCAGGGGGGGGAAGGAGGTCATGCTGGGTAAGGCACTGTCCCTGCCTGGCATCTTGTTGAGGAAGGTGTCACGTGTATACGTACCAAAAATGACTCGCGAAAATTGAAAATTGTGCAAATTAGGGACCTTGCAATTTTTTCGCGTTTATGTACGTCGACGGGATTGGCAGTGACAAAACGTGTGGACGTTAAAGAACGTCGACGGGACGCCGCGGGTTAAAAGGTCGTTGGCTTCTGGGAGTCATTAGCGCATCGGGTTGCTAACTGTGGTGTCACCTTTGGCTTCTCAGGCTTATTTCACTGGAGCAAAATCGCATGGTGTGTCTTAGTTAAATACTGAAATGAATCTAAGAAAGGGGTTGACCCCTGACCCATTAATGTTTCTCAGCTGCAAGAACTTCTCATAGCTCGACTAGTGAAATTCTAAATATATTCTCGCCTGTGTCTATCTTGAAGACAGGGTTCATCAAGATTGCTTGAACTTTCTGTGCATATTCATTTTGCTTTGTAAAATCATATGGCATTAACAATTATGAAAAAAAAAATATATATATATATATAAAGAGGTTAACAGTGCATTTTTCTGGTCTTACTTTCTACGTCAATTGCGGTACCTCAAGTTTCTTACATTTCTCCCTATTACCCCATTCCTTAACCTCCTGATGTTATCTCCTTCCCAACTTCCTCCTTCCTAGGTCGCCACTCCCTCCCTCTGCCCTTTCCAAACTTCACGTATCTTTATTCTAGCCAATATCAGTTCCTGACCTCAGTATATCTGCATTTCTAATATTCTCTTATCTTTCTTGCTCCCAATATAACTACATTTCGTCTTTTACATGTCTATCAGCTGTGGTACAATTTGTTGTATTAATTTTCTTAAACTACCACATTCCCACCTCTCTCTGCCCAATCACCATTCTCCATTGTTCATCTCAATCCCGTGTCGTCCTTCCTTATCCTTTACCACACTTTTCAACCCTTTGCCACCCATTTACTTCTCTCCGTCCCCTTTCATCCCTTGCATTCCTTCTCCTTTCATCTCTTATCGTCCTTCCACCTCTCCCCATCTCTCCTCCTCCCCTACCCTGGCCCGCCTCTCCCACACCTTAGCTGTCCAGCCAACATTCAGGCCAGACAATCTGAGAGTCTGTCTTGTTAATAGGATTTCTTTGTGCTGTTTCAAGAAATGGTGAGCCGCCCTGTCTCACGCGACGCTAGGGGACGCCACTCGGGGTCGCACCTCCCCTGTCGCTTTGGTCCATGTTTTCTTTCGCCTCCACAGTTTTCACATGGATGTAGCGTGAAAGAAGGGTGGCTGTGGGCGTGGAGGCCTGTGGCCGCGTGTGTGAATGTAGTTCGATGCGTCAGGTTGTGTTACCGCCATCTGCTGCTGTTGCTACATGAAGAGATGGCAGTATATTTTTTTCCCCGCAATTTTTAAAAACACCAGCGTAGTTTTCGTTTATGTTTAACTCTGATACATCCACTGCAGAAATTAACAGGCAAACAAAGGACCCCAGAAATACAAGTCGGATTATGAATGGGCAGATTCTGTTTCTGTTCCTATCAGACCAAATTAGAACACCGCAAGACCTGACCTTCTTCTCGGAGAGAGAGAGAGAGAGAGAGAGAGAGAGAGAGAGAGAGAGAGAGAGAGAATTAGCACTACCACATGCTGACGGAGTACGAATGGGGAAGAGATCGGTGATGCATATGAAGTCGAAGTATTGTAATAGCAGTTGTATGGAGAGGAGGGAGGATAAGCTACATCCACGACACCAGAACACTTTCAGCCCGAGTACGTCATACATATTTCATTCTTGCCACGGCCAGACGATTGTACAATGGTGTGAAGAGACTTTTCGAAGTTTGGAAATGAACGGCCCTGCTCGACCCGGCCCGGCACGACCCGACCCGACTCAACCGTCACGCTAAGCAGAAGCCAATAAACTTTACTTCTATGTGAAATAGAGTTGAAATTATTTTTGCATGTGATACATTCATTTAATAGATTTAGTTTTCAGCTAAAAACTCACCCATAGAGGCCTACGAACCTCTTGGAATTTCGAGTTTTCCAAGGGAGTGTTCGGCTTTAATCGATGAATGCCTCAATTAGGAAATAAAATTTAAACAGATTTTCCATCGCAACCTTTTGTTTTTTGGTATAAACTCTAGCAATTAAATATGTGAGGTTACGTTTATAGTTTTATATCAGAGGGAAATTGTGATAACATGGCGCTTGCTCGTTCGTCACACTCTCACAAAGCGCACTTTACTGGTATGTAGCAAGGTCTAGTAAGAACAAAATCCTCAGGTGGTAACCTCGGATACGATGGGTGCCAAGAATGTAGATAGCATTTTGATTTCTATATTATCTAGGGGATAATGCTTTGCTGGTTTGATACCTTCTTTCGAGCATTATAACCATTGCTATGAATTATTCTGTATACATGACATGAAACTACGGGAGTTACACACTATCTGGAGAGAGAGAGAGAGAGAGAGAGAGAGAGAGAGAGAGAGAGAGAGAGAGAGAGAGAGAGAGAGAGAGAGACTGGGGAGAAATGCAGAGTGCTGAAGAAAGATGAAATGGCTGAGAGATAAGAATTTAATAGGTTCTTGGAAAAAGACTGGAAATGAACTCTGAGAGACGAATAAAAGTGAACGAATGAGAAATGAGCCAGAGAATTGGTTAATTAGTGTGAGCAACTGAGCCAGGGAGAAGATTAATGAGGGAGGGAGGGGAGTTGGTTACTGAATGAAACCGACTGAATGAGTGGTTTGGTTATTGAGTGAAAATTGAGCCAAAGAGTGAGATAATTTGTTAGGGAGTAAGTGTGAGTGAGGAACTAAACGAGTGTGTTGGTTGAAAAGTGAGTCAGAGACTGTGTGAAGTATTGGGTTTATGAGTGAGTGAGACATTGAGTGACGGAGTTGGTTATTGAGTGAGTGAAAAATTGAGCCAAGGAGTGAGCTAATTAGTTAAGGAGTGAGTGTGAGTGAGGAACTAGGCGAGTGTGTTGTTAGAAATGCGAGTAAGAAAGCGAGTGAAGTAGTGGGTTAATGAGTGAGTGAGGAATTGGGTGACGGTTAATGGGTGAGTGAGAAATTGAATGACCCGTTTAGTGAATGAATGATTGAGAAATTGAGTAGGCTATATGAACTGTTGTAAGAAAGTGAGAAACTAAGCTGGTGAATAAGAGTGTGAGAGTCAGCAAAAATGTTTGAATGAGTGAATGAGCGAGCGGGTGAACGAAATTGTGTGTAAATGAGTAAGGATGAAAGTAAATGTTAACAGAATAGTGAACTGGTGAGTGAAAGCGTGAGAACTCTTATGTGAGCGACAAAGTGAGTAAACGAGCATGTTAATGGGTGAATGGAAAATAATGAGTGAGAGTGACAGTGTGTGTGAATGAGTGAGTGAGTGAACGAAAACAAGTGAGAGTTCGAGCGTATATATGAACGAATGTGAGTGAAAAGTAGTGCATATGCATGAGTGAGCGAAAGAAAGTGACAAGAGTTTATATATGTAGATAAGTGAAAGTAATGAGAGAGGAAATGTATGAGTTGGTGGGTGAATGAACGGGTGAAGGCAAGTAATTGATTCTGTGAATGGATGAATTAGTTAACGTGATGATGAAGATGACTGAATGTGAATGGATGAATAAGTAACTGAGTGAATGAAAGGGGGTGGAGTGTGAAAATGAGTGAGTGAATGAGCGAGTGAAGGCAGTTGAATGTGAGGATGGGTGATTGAGTGAGTGACAATAAGGAAGTGTAAGAATAATTGAGTGACTGAGCGAGTGAAAGTAAGTGAAAAGATGTGTGTGACTGAGTGAGCATAAAAACTAATGAGAGTGTGTGATAAAGTAAGATAGAGTGTGCAAGTAAGCGAGTGAGAATGCAAGTGAATAAGTGAGTGAGGGTAAATACCCGGTAACATGCTTTAAGTGTCAGGTGTTTTCTTCTGTTAATGGGGGTGCTGTGCCATCAGCTCCCTGACTGTGCCATTAAAATTAACTGAATGATTGCACGGGGTGGATAAGGTCAGAGGTGAGGGGGGATAAAGAGGTCACAGGGTCCATCGTCCATCAGTTCAAACAATCTGTTCCCTTCTTTGTCTGCACACGTTTTTTCCAATCAATACTCAGATTTTTAAAGTTCCCTCAGGTAACGCAGTCTTTGGTTTTATTGCAGAAATTTTTTCGTTATACAATATTATATAATTTTCCTCGTATAACTTGTGCGGTCTGTTTATTACGCCGAAAAGAATGGGTTTATTACTCGTGAACATTTCTACATGCAAAGAATCGAGAGAGAGAGAGAGAGAGAGAGAGAGATAGAGAGAGAAGAGGAGGAGGAGGAGGAGGAAAAGTTGGGTAGAGAATAGAAGTGTAGAGTTGAGAACAAGCCGGGGAAGGAGAAAGGACAGAGAATTTTGCCCTGCACTTTACCACTCTTCTTTGAATGAAAAATTGTTTTAAAAATTAAGTTACCTGATTACATTGTAATAAAACAGAATTTGGTGACTTCTTAAGTGCATTAATTCAACATAATCTAGTTCTTAGTCTCATACTTTTAGTGGATGTGATTTTTTTTTTTTTTTAATACGTGGTTGTCCTTAACGTGCTGAACCAGGTGGCGTATTTTCTGTCATATTCTTGTTTCCATCAGATACTTTTATTCACATGGGATTTTTTTCTTCAACTAAAGGGATAAGATATAGTTCTTTAACCAATTTACAACTAAAAGTCCCTCATAAAGTTGCCAAATTTCGTCCGGTGGTGGATTGATTAAATGGAAAAATACGTCATGGAAGTTAAAGAATTATCCCTCTTTTAGCATGGTGGTATCGCTCGTGATTATTTGTTGCTCTCACGAGATATTTTATCTTGGAGACTTTTAGTACTGAAGGTTGGAATGAATCTCCATGAATCCATCCAGTACGAAGGCGTTATTTATGAGTCTCTGCAACCTGCAGACGATTGTATCAAGATTAAGGGATGACTTCTCGTAGTGCAGGGATCTGTTGTAACTTTCTTTCCGATTCACTGGAAAGAAATGTGCCAGCAGCAAACCCAGGCTGTTGGATTCATCATTATATTAACATGTCAGCCAAAATATCTGATTTGCTTTCATTGAGACTTGGACGATATTATGGCTTATAAATATATATTTGTGTCCTTCAACTCACTGTATTGACTCGCATTTACTCACTATGTTTACCCTTTGTTTTCAAGCTGCGTAATTTTCGTGCATAAATGCACCATGTGTAGATATCATTATCCTCATGCCCGAGGATAAGTTAATCTACACCATACCATACCACACCATACCAAACCATACCATACCATACCATACATGTGTGCTTGCGCTCACATGAATGGTATGGTATGGTTTGGTATGGTATGGGGTGATGGAGGGGTGGTATCGCTATGATATGATATAGGATGGGGTAAGGATGATATGGAAAGGTATGGGGTGGAGGAAGGCCAGTTTAGTATGGTATGGGATGGGATGAGCAGGCGTGGTATGGTATGATATGGGATGGGGAAGGAGTGGTATGATGTGGAATAACGTGGGGGAAGGTGTTATGATATTGAGTGATGTAGTATGGGATGGGATAGTTAGGTGGTCTGTATGGCATAGCGTATGGGAAGGTGTTATGGTATGGTGTAAGGGAGGGATATTATGGGATGTTATGAGGTGAGGAAAAGGTGGCATGGTGTGACAGTGGGTATGGGAGAGGTGGTATGGTATGGTATGATATGAGTAGGGGAGAGATGGTGTGGTATGGTGTGGTATGATATAGGATGGGAGAAGGGTGGTATGGGATGGGGGAGAGGTGATATTGTGTGATACCTAGTGGGAAACGAGTGGTATGATGGTATTGTGTGGTATCGTGTGGGAGGGGGTGGCATTATACAGTATGCTATGGGATGGGATGGGCTGGGAGAGGGGTGACATGGTATACTATAAGGTGGGAGAGGAAAGGTATGGGATGGTGGTTTGTTATGTTATGGGGCAGGATAGTATGCTGTGGTATCTGGTAGTATGATATGGTTTGGGGTGGCGGAGATTGCTGTGATATGGATTGGTATGGTACGGTATGGTGTGCGGGGAAGGGTTGGTGGTATGATATAGGGTAAGGGAGTGATGGTATAGTATGGTACGGGGAGGGGTGACATTGTATAGTAAGGGATTGGTGAAGGTTGGTATGGTATAGAAAAGTATGGCCTGAGAGACAGATGGTGTGGTATTTTATGGGCTGGGGTGATATGGTACGGTATGATAATGAGGGGTTGGGGTGGTATGGTATGTGGTAGGGAAAGGTTGATTTGGTGTGGGGTGAGGTGAGATGGGATGGTTTGGGGTTGGTGTGGGGTGATATGGAATAAGTTGGGAGAGGTTGGTATGGTCTGGGGTGGGGTGGGGTGGGTTGAGTTTGGATTGGTGTGGGGTGAAGTGGTATAGCATGTGGTGAGCGAGGGTTCATATTGTGTGGGGTGGGTGGTTTGGGGTGGATGAGATATGGAAAGACAGCATAAGGTATGGTGCAATGTGTAATGTATGATATGGTATTGTGGTATGATATGGTGTAGAAGTGGGATGGTATGGGATGTTATGGGGTGGGTTGATATGGTATGGTGTGGATGAAGGTGTTTTGGTGTGGGGTGAGAAAGGAGTGATGTGGCATCTTTTATAATTTTTCTTTCCACCAGATAATTTTCTTATGTGTCATAAGCTGACAAGCATACGTTCTATTGTCTGTCGAACATTGATGGCAGTGTTATGTGACCTTTTGTGTGACCTGTGATGTCCTTAATCATCCCAGATCATTGCATTAACAACATGTAGGTAATGATGAGGTGCTTGGTCAGCAGTTGTGAACGTGAAGTTTTGACGTGTCCGAGATGCAGGCGACAGCGTGTTCTCCAACCCTTGTTCTGTACTACAGGAATTCCAAGACGTCGTTACATCGGCAGTAAGCTCGATAATCCTACGAATGATATGTTTGTACGTACCTTACAGCTGGTAGGTTGGCTTGGACTGTCTAGTTACGGCGTGGCGTAGAGTGTAACATCCCGTACACAGGATTAGTGGGGCAACAGCATCTGTGGTGTGGCTCGAGCAGTTGACTATGCAGTTTCGAAGCATGTAACGAATCACGCTATAAACAGTGGATCTGCAGCAGGGATGGTGTTTTATTTCACCATATTTACACATTAAGTTTTTTCACGCATCCTCCATACCATGATCCAACGCCCCAGGTGCCCACCGATCCCATGGAGAACAAGGAATCGTTTAGTGGAAAATGGATGAACGCTGCTGCCCCAGGCTGATAGTGGTTGATGAGACTGGCTGTGATGTCATACTCAGATCCAATCAGCTGCCGTTGTGAGGGAGTTGTGTACACAAGACCCACACCCACCTCAGTCTCTCTCGTAACACCAGCCACGTGGGTGTAGCCTACGGTGAAGTTTTGAACTTGCCCGAAATTTACCAGCATTATTCAATGTTACAAAGAGAGTAACAGTGATAGAGATCAGAATTTTATGGCGTTATAGTGAGTAACAACAGTAATGAGTGTGAAAAGGGTTTTGTAATGTTACAAAAAGTGTAACAGTTACCAGAAAATACTTGTTTGCTCTTGCAGTGGATATCTGACCCATCTCAGTGACTTTACATGATAGGTAGAAGGCGTAATGTCTGTTAAGTATTGTTAATTGGACGATGAAATATGCATCTGAACTATATGTGATTGACCCAGCATGCAAGTTTTGATACCTCAGACACGGAGGGAATATGAAGTGGGGTAAATTGACAATTAAATCAGTGAAAGTCTTCCTTGTTTGTTGTATGGAAGTGTTTAATAAAAATGGAAAAAAATCCCAAAGCGAAGGGCCGTGTCAAGGAAAGTCTGTACCACTAAAGTATTTAGTGTTATAATATGTGTGATGTGCAGGGATATGTACCATTATCTGTATAATGTGTGACGCTCGACCTTCCTTAGCAGTCAAGTGTTAGTCTAAGTGAACGACGTGCGCGTACTGTGCTGTACAAGTTGTCAGCCACCATGCTGCAGAAGGGCGGATTGTGCATATCAGTGCAGCATCGTCAACATTTCTGGACCACCATTTCAGAGGTCTGTTCATTTCGCACTTATAAAGCTAGCAGATATCACAGCATCTAGGTAATCCATCTATTTATAATAATAATTATCGTCATCATCATCATCATCATCATCATCATCATCATCATCATCAACAATCATCAATCATCAATCATCATCATCATCATCATCATCCAACCATCCATCCATCATCCATCATCCATCATCATCATCATCATCATCATCATCATCATCATCACCATCATCAATCAATCAATCATCCATCATCCATCATCCATCATCCATCATCATCAATCAATAGTCCTTTGGCTTCATAGGGGAGAGGCAGGAAAGTATTTACATTTTTGCTTCTATGTTATTACGGATATAAAATTTTTCGCAGAGTATATACCACAGCCAAACACATCCAGATCCATCACCAAAACCTCCTTTTAAGAAACCCATCATCAATAGTGTCATGCCTCATCTCGTCAGTTTCGGCATCATCATCACTCATTATAGTCAAATATCACTGGATACGCCCCCCTGTGGCCGGGGGGACACAACCTGGCCGCACTATGGGGTGGTACTACTACTCTGCGGCCAGGTTGTGTTAGGAAGAATACTGCCACCGTATTCCCAGCGTGTCGTAAAAGGCGACTAAAAGGGGCGGGGTGAGGGGACTAGGGACCCCCTCCTCTGTTTTTTAGTTCCTAAAAAGAGACAGGCCAGAGAAAGGGATGGGGGATGGAGTTATCCCCGTACCCTGAAGATTGGGTCTATGAATGTGCGTGGATGTAGTACGATTGAAGCTAAAAGGGAGGAGACTGGGAGAACGTTTGTGAGAAGAAAGTTGGATGTGTTAGCTTTGAGTGAAACGAAGATGAAAGGGAAGGGGGAATCTATGTTTGGAAGTGTGAATGGAAGATTGTCAGGTGTTGATAGAGGAAGGGCAAGAGAAGGTGTGGCCTTGTTAGTGAGTCCAGAAGTACAGCAATGTGTGATTGAATGGAAGGAGGTGTCATCGAGACTGATGTGGGTGAAAGCGAAATTTGAACGTGAGTTGTGGGTGTTTATGAGTGCATATGGGCCTGGTAGTGAAAGGGATGAACAAGAGAGGGAGTCTTTCTGGAATGATGTTGATGAGTGTCTGCAGAGTTTTGGAGCGAATGTGAATGTGGTAATGATGGGAGATCTGAATGCTAGAGTGGGAAATGTAGCAGTTGAAGGCGTAGTTGGTATGCATGGTGTGCCTGGAAGAAACGAAAATGGGGAACAAATGATAGCGATGTGTGTTGAGCGAGAGATGGTGATTGGGAATACGCTGTTTGAGAAGAAAAATATTTATAAGTATACATGGGTGAGACAGGAGGGTGGAATGGTTGTTGATAGAGCTTTGATGGACTATGTGGTTGTGTCTAGGAATGTAATAGGAAGATTGTTGGATGTGAGAGTTCTGAGAGGGGAGGGTGGAGGTATGTCTGACCACTACTTGGTGGAGGGAAAGTTAAGAGTAGGTAAGAGATGGGTGAGAGCTAGGAGGGTTAGGTGTGGCAGGGAGGTTCTGAAGATGAGTGAGTTGGATAAAAGAGAGAAAAAGATAGAGTATCAGGAGAAATTGAAAGATGAGTGGAACGCAATGAAAGATCGGGAAAATGGCAGCGTGGAGGAGGAATGGCAGTTTTTAAAGAGTGCTGTGGTGGGGCATGCAGAAGAGGTGTGTGGTGTGAGACGTGTGGGTGGTGGTGTAAGAAAAGGAAGTGAATGGTGGTGCGAGGAAGTAAGTATGGCTGTGGCTGAGAAGAGACGTGCATATGAAGTGTGGCTGCAGAGGAAGGATGAGATGACATATGAAAGGTATAAGGAAAAGAGGAATAGAGCGAGAAGGGCTGTGCGTGATGCTAAAGTGGCAGCAGATGAAAGATGGAGTAGGCGGTTTACAGAGAATTTTCAACAGAATAAGAAAATGTTTTGGAAGGAGGTGAAAAGAGTGTGAAAGGGAGAGTCTGGGAAGGAAGAACGAGTAAAATTAGAGGATGGAAGGATGTTAATTGAAATGGATGCAGTAAGGAAGAGATGGGCAGAGTATTTTGAAAGATTGTTAAATGTAGAGGAGGAAAGGGTGGCTGAGATTGTGGCGGATGGAAGGGTGCAAGGAATAAATGTGTTGGGAGAGTTGAATGATTCTTTGATCAAAAAGGAGGAAGTGGAGAAGGCAGTAAAGGAGATGAAAACAGGGAAAGCTGCAGGTATGGATGGGTGTGCTGTGGAATGCCTGAAGGGTGGTGGGGTGACTATCGTAAACTGGTTAGTAAGATTGTTGAATGTGTGCTTTGAGAAAAGTATGATGCCAATTGACTGGGCAAGTGCTTGTGTGGTCCCGTTGTATAAAGGCAAGGGTGATAAGTATGAATGTACTAGCTTTAGGGGTATAAGTCTGTTGAGTGTTGTAGGTAAGGTGTATGGTAGAGTGTTAATTATGAGAGTTAAAGAGGGTACAGAGGGAGTGATTGGTGATGAGCAGTGTGGCTTTAGGAGAGGGAGGGGATGTGTTGATTAGGTGTTTGCTGTGAGACAAGTGTGTGAAAAGTATTTAGCGAAAGGCAAAGATGTATTTTGGGCATTTATGGATTTAGAGAAAGCGTATGATAGAATTGATAGGGAGGCCTTGTGGACTGTTTTAAGATTGTATGGACTTGATGGTAGTTTACTAAAAGGGGTGAAAAGTTTTTATGTAAATAGTAGAGCGTGTGTAAGAGTGGGAAATGCTGTGAGTGATTGGTTTCCCGTGAGAGTGAGGCTGCGACAGGGATGTGTGATGTCGTCTTGGTTGTTTAATATTTACATGGATGGTGTTGTTAGGGAGGTGAATGCAAGAGTTTTAGGTGGAGGTCTGAGTCTGGTGAATGTTGAACGTGGAGAGTGGAATCTGAAGCAGCTGCTGTTTGCAGATGATACTGCACTGGTGACTGATTCAGAGGAGAGATTGAGACAGTTGGTAGAGGAGTTTGGAAGGGTGTGTGAAAGGAGGAAATTGAAAGTAAATGAGAATAAGAGTAAAGTGATGAAGTGTACGAGGTTGATAGATGGTAGGGGGATTAATATAGTTTTGAATGGTGAGTTGCTTGAGGAGGTAGATTGTTTTAAATATCTAGGGTCACATGTTGCTATGGATGGAAGAATAGATGCAGAAGTGAAGTTTAGAATAAATGAAGTAGGAAAGGTGCTGGGAGGAATGAAGAAAGTGTTTAAATATCATTCGCTTAGAATGGATGTAATAAGGCTGTATGAGGGTGTTGTGGTACCGACTGCGTTATATGGGGCTGAAACATGGAATATGGGTGTAGCAGAGAGGAAAAGTTTGAATATAATGGAAATGAGGTGTCTGAGGAGTATGTGTGGAGTGACGCGTATGGATCGGGTGCGAAATGATGAAGTGCGAAGGAGAACTGGAGGTGTTTGGGAGATGGCTGGTAGAGTTGAGCAGAGGGTGTTGCGATGGTTTGGGCATATGGAGAGAATGGATAATGAGCAATTGGTGAAAAAGATAACTAGTTCTGATGTGAGAGGTGTAAGGCTGAGAGGAAGACCACGAATAGGATGGATGGACAGTGTGAAGAGAGTGTTGGATGCTAGAGGGATGTCTGTTGAGCAAGGAAGAGTGGCTGTGCGTGACAGAAATAAATGGAGAGAAACTGTGAATGAATAATTGATGACGCACCCCTGAGGGGATATTCTCCTGCATTTGGTCTGATCAGCTAGTCAGGTCAGGTGCGGGTAAGGGGATGGGTCTGTTTTATGTGGCAGGGGTAAACCAGTTCTGCTGTCGGGCCCTGCTGCGGATGTCACTGATTGCATTGTGCAGTTGACCCTTGTGCGGTGTGGTGCGGTGAGGATCTGTCCCTTCTCCCCTTTGGGGCTAAGATGCGAATGAATGTGTTTGAATGGATGAGTAAATAGGGAGTGTGTCGTCCTGTCTCGGCTACCTCCCTTTCCTTGGGGGAAGCAGCCTAGGTATATAAATAGATAGATCACTGGACACATACCTTATTAGGGCTGTCATGCCAGGAATGATTCATACAGCTAGACTGTGTGTGTGTAATTCTTTTTTTTTTTTTTTTTTTTCACCGGGTCGGTCAGGATCACTTGATGGTCGTGATCGTCAGCTTTTACCCTCCCGGAAGGGAGCTGAGAGCTCATATAGTCCGATCTAAGGGCAAGGCTGTGACCTTCACCCACCCACACACCCGTCCCCTTGCTCAAGGGGGACAGTAACCACCCACTTTCGTCAGTGAAACTTTTCGCAACCTGAGCGAGGCGCGAACTCCCGTCTACCAGATGGCAAGCGAGAACGTTACCACTACGCAATCTGTTTGTGTGTGTGTGTGTGTGTGTGTCTTTCATAACCTTCATCATCTACCTCATTGTTGTACAGATAATCTTTTGGTAAACTAAGAATATTGTTATTTTTTTTTGTATTTAATTTCATGTCTACATGATGTTCTCGTGGTATAATGCTTGATTTGTGTTGAAATGAACTTTCTTAGTGGGGAGGGCATTTTTAATATCGTCAGACTGTAGCAGAAATGAAATCAGAAAATTAAATAGTCACATTGAAGGAGTTAATGAAGTTATGAAGTGAATTTACACCTTTCGGTACGAGGGGTCTCATGCTGTATAAAGCTTTGTGTAATGGTTACAAGAATAACATTAAACCCATTAAAGATGAGAATCCCTTTTTATGCAGAGCAAAATCGTCTGCCTTTTGCAAGAGAAAGCCCTTCTTCTTACGGCAAGGTTTACAACCGCGCGCGCGCGCGCACACACACACACACACACACACACACACACACACACACACACACACACACACACACACACACACACACACACACACACACACACACACACACACACACACACACACACACACACACACACACACACACACACACAGTCACTAATCACCCCACTAACGAGGCCGGGAGGCCCGACACCCACAAGCAGTTGCCACCAACCCTAATAACACCAAAGTGACAATTAATTTACTGGTTGTACCTCCCCCGGCCTGTCCGCCACTGACCATTTGACGTAGATAAACAGCGATAAACAATGGACGTATATGTCGCTGTGCGTCGAATTGTGTTGTACATTTGTGACTGGTGTCCTTGTATTGTTTTTGGTTATTTGTTTGTTGTTTTTGGCAATGATTTGGACAAAGATAAGCACAGGTAATAAAATTCCTGAATATAGCGTTTGGTGGTTCATGCTGAGGTTGTAAGTAGGCTAGTATGTTTCAAGTTATTGCCTTTGATTACATTGTGAATGTTGCTAATGCTGATGTGTATTTCTTCTGGATGTTAATGTTATTAATGTGATTGTGATTCGTGAATTTTGTTGCTGGTTTGTACATGTTGTTGTACTTTTTTTTTTGGGGGGGTGAAGGTTTTTGAGTTATACCTGGTCAGTAATTTGTTTTATGCTCATTATATGATTGAATGCCATTGATTGTGTTTTTTTAGATAATAGTAATTCTGGTTTTGTACATTAATTCTCTTGTAAAATAGTTATTGGCATAATTTGTTTTAGTTAATGTTGTTGACACAAATTTCATTCAGGACGACATAATGCATTCTTTTATGGTGGTCTTCCCTGTTTATCTCAGTGTTTCCAGCAGGTGTTGTATCTGTTGGGTTGCTTGGCATTAGAAATAAAAACCATTAAAGCCAAGGCTTTATTGTGTTTGTTGTTATATGTGGTGGTTGCGTTTGTTTCAAGTTGTAAAATTCTTACTGATTTCTTGTCATTGTTGTTTTCTTCAGTGATTGTAGTGTGTTTGTTTATATTTGTTGTCGTATTGGATTTGTTTTGCGCGAAATATTGTTGTTGTTGTTGTCGTCGTCGCCACATTTGTTTTTAGTTCCTTGTGTTGCCGAGTATTTTCTTTTTTTTCGCTCTCTTGTAATGGATTTTTTCCCTTGTGTATTTTATTTGTATTTTCATTTATTCAGTTTTTGCTATTCATTTCAGTCATTATTTCTGTAACTGCTCGCCTGTTTATCCCCCTGTTGTCACTGTTCTTGCTAAGTAGACTCCCACTACCAGCCTTTTCAGCGGCAACAAGTTTCCGTATACACGTATAGTTTCCCATTGATTAATATTGATTCTGATTAATATTCCAGTATGTTTTGGTTATACAGCATAATTAATGCTCTCTCTCTCTCTCTCTCTCTCTCTCTCTCTCTCTCTCTCTCTCTCTCTCTCTCTCGTGTGTGTGTGTGTGTGTGTGTGTCTCTCTCTCTCTCTGTCTCTCTCTCGTGTGTGTGTGTGTGTTTGAGAATATTTTTGTATATATTGTCGTAATTATCGTGGGTGAATATTAATATAGTAAGGGATAGGCTGTCAGCGTCACCACCAGTATATACCACCCAAAGAAACTACATCACTAAACTCTTTAATTAAACAGTTAACTCGCTATCATACCGTTTCTATGTACTTTGTCTTATGTAAATATCTCGTAGGGAAGTGCTTTGTACGTATGAGTATGACTGTCCCTAGTTACTTCATACCAAAATAGTATATAACCTATATAACCTATAAATATATCCTATAAATACAGTAAATACCTATTTTTTCCTTCCTCTGGTGGCTCGAGTTTGCATGAAAACAGTATTGGGTGAATTTGAGTATGCTTTGTTCAAAACTGACTTTCACCTCCGGGAAAATTTCCATTGTGGGTGAAATTCTCATGATCCCACTGATAACAACGATTTTTAAAGAAAAAAAAATCCCTTCTTCATAACCTTGACATTATTCTGACTTTGGCGTCTTTCTGGCCTTTCTGACACACTCCTAACAGGAAGGGAATGGAGATCTCATCTAAATCAACGGTACCTATCCTTAGCATCCTCCGCACCTAATCTTGGCATTCTCTAAATTATATTCTGCCTTTTCAACCTATCTTTGGTAGTTTGTATTCTCATTTCCGCGACAAACTGAGACAACAAAAGAGGCATTGGGAGAATATTACTCTGTATAAATATACATTATCACTCCCTGTTCCCATTTCCACGCCTTCCCAATCGTTCTGCGTCCACCATTCGATCAGTACACACCACTCCCTCGTCTGCTTCCTTCTGCACCTTCGTTTTTCCACCCCCATTCCCTCTCCACTTAATGGTTCTCACCGTCATTCTCTCCACTTTCTCCTAATCCTTCCACACAATGGTACCCTGCCACTACCACACCCTATCTCACATGCCCTCTCCCTCCTCCACACGTCCCCTCTGCCCCCCCCCCCTTCCCCACGACCACCTGTAGCGGCTGTAAGGGCTGGTAACCCCGGCTGTTATCATGATATACCGTACGGCGCCCTAACCATGACCTCACCCAGCCTCCACCACACTCTCACATTGCTGCCGGATCATCACACAGTTTTAACCCAACCGCACTATTACTCGGCTGTCTTCATCTTCCGCAGCTTTGCCCATGTTTATATGGGGTCGCTGTTACTCACCAGCCATCTCCATTCTCTTCTGTGTCCAAATGCATCCCCTGCTATATTCTTCTCCCTCATATCCCGCTGTATACAGTCGATCTACGATCTCCTCCGCCGACCTCTTCTCCGTCTACCCTCCACTTCCATACCCATCACTCTTCTATCCAAATAGTCGTCATTCCTTCTCATTACATGTCCGTACCATTGTAGTCGCCTCTCCTGAATCTTCTTTGAGATTTCCAAAACCTTAATCATTCCCCTAATTCTCTCATTTATCCATTCTCGTGACCCCGCTCATCCATCTCAGCATCCGCATCTCCGCCACCTCCAGCTTCCTCTCCTAGACTTCTTTATGGGCCTAGTTTCCGAACCGTATATCATAGCAGGCCTTTCCAACGTTTTATATATTTTTCCTTTCACTCTTGCACTGATTTTTCTATCACATAACGCTCCTGACATATCCCTCCAATTTTTCCATCCTGCCTGTATCCTATGGTTAATTTCTGCATCCAGTCCTCCGTCAACTGTTATATTCGAGCCCAATTACTTGTATGTCCCGACTCTTTTCAACGTTTCTCCTAGCAAACTCACATCTACCTGTTCTTCTCCGTTAAAGCATAAGGTAGATATTTCGTCTTTGTTCCACTAAATTTAAGTCCTCTATCCTCTGTTTTCTTTATCCATTCCTCCAATTTCCGGTCTGCTCCCTCGCTGGTGGTATCCATCAGCACAGTATCATCTGCAAACAACATAACCCATGGAATCCCTTCAGTGATGCCTCTCCCCAAAACATCCATTAACAAATCGATGATACAAGGACTCAGAGAGGATCCCTGATGCAGCCCAACTTTTACTGGAAACTTCTCTGTTACACCAACACTAAATCTGACCCGAGTTCCCACCCGGTCATACATATCAACCAGTCGCACATAATTTTCTGAAACGCATTTCTCCTTCATACATCTCCTTGCGTCCTGCCTTGTCACAGTATCATAAGCTTTTTCCAAGTCGACTAACCTAAACATAATCGCTTGGCTGTAGGAAAAATCGTACCATCATCCAGTTATTGGATAGGGTTTTCAATCCCTCTATTATATTACGTAAAGCGTTGGACTATTTACGTCGGCTCAGAAATCTCATGACAAAGGTTTGAAATTATGTCGATTAATATATTGGCCAGAATTAAAAACTTACCTTACGTTCCTTTCCAGCAAGTAGCAAGCAGTTATATTCACTTGAAAGAAAACTAAAGGTTGAACTATTTTGTCTTCATTTTACTTTCCTTATATTCCTTCCTGTATCCTCCTCCTACTACTGCTTCCTTTTCCTTCCTGTTGTCTTCTTTTCTTTTCTCTCTTTTCTGGTCCATTCTCCTCACTTAACCCCTGCCTCGTTCTCTTTTTTCATCGTACTTCTTTTTCTGTTTCATCATGCCCCTTTTCCTTTCGCTTCTTCCATCCTGTTCGTTGTTACCCTGTTCATATTAGTCATTCCTTCTTCCTTCTATTATTCGCTTTCATTTCCTCAATTATTTTTCCAACTGTTTTTTCTCACTATTCCTTTTCATCTTACTTATCCGTTTTCTTTTTCTGCCCCGCTCCTTCCTTCCTAATTTTCTCACCAACTCCTTTCTTCCTCTCCCATTTCAGTCTTTCTCTTTCCTCCTTTTCCTTTTCTCTCCTGCTCCTTCTCCCTCTCCCATTTCAGTCCTTCACATCTTTTCTCTTTCTTCACTCTTTTCTCTCCTTTTTCTTTCCCACTACTGCTTCCTGTCTTACGTTCTCATTTAGTCCATCTCCATCCATCCCACTGCCATTTCTTCCTCTCCTTTCTGCAATATTCTCTCTCTCTCTCTCTCTCTCTCTCTCTCTCTCTCTCTCTCTCTCTCCTCATGTTAATTTTGCTGTCTTTGTCTCTCTTGCTCCTCGTTCATTTGTTTTTCCCTCATTTTTCGTGGGTCTTGGGGTAAATTATTTTTACACGTTATATATTTTTTGTTTCCTTGTGGATGGTTTATTAATTAGCGTAAAAAACACACACCAGCAAAATAACACTCTTATACTACCCTTTCCAAAGAAACAAAGTGTATTCCATTATAATGAATGATCAGTGTGGAGCTCCCATGTGAATAAGGAAAAAATTCTCATATAAAACTTGCCATATGAAATTGCATTTATGGATTTCATTATCAAAGCATTGATTTAAAAAAAAAAAAAAAAAAAAAATAAAAAAAAAGGAGCATCACTTTAAAACCATTGTTATGACTAAGTGAGTCTGTTCAGTCCTTAAAGCCCGGCATCAGCTCCACCTTCTGCCTCCCCGACGTAAACGTTCTCGGTGTTGTGAGCAAATGAGTGCATAAAATTCTCGGCCCGAAATGCATTATACAGTAATGTTGCGAGGAAGTTCCCATTGAGTTTTTGGCTTAACTTCGCAGCGGAAGTTTTTCCTGAGCTGAATATAGCCTAGTCGTGTGACGGACGTAAAATTAAAAGTAAAAGGCGTCATAGTGCTGTAAAAGGACATGATTTTTTCAAGCCCCTCCACACGAGAGGCCTTTCTTAATCAGAACAAAACAGTGTAGCAGTAATAATAATAAAGAAAATGAAACGTCATGGTACTTAAGGAGTCAACTAATAGAAACTGTAATCCTTTCTCAGTGGAGTCTGTCCTAAGCTGAGTAATATCGCGTGGCAGTGTTAAGAATACGTAGAAAAGACATAATAGTACTAATAGGCTAAAGTAGAGAGCTGCAAATATGACAGTGGCATAAAGTGGGGAGAACAAGCGGTGGTGATGGAGAGGGAGTGGTGCTGATAGAGGAAGTGGTGATGACATTTGGAGTGGCGTTGATAGAGTGAGTGTTGGTGATGGAGAGGGCGTTATTCTGATGGAGAAAGAAGGAGATGGAAGGATTATGTGAAGCGGTATTAGTGGGACAGAAGACCAGGATTAATATGGAAGGATTGTGTGGAGGAGTATTAGATGGAGAAAAAATTAAAACAAGGTGGACGAATTATGTATAGCGGTATACAGTAGAAGGGAGGGAGGGACGTGAAAAAGGTTGAAAATTTTACCCAAGTGGAGTAAAAGAGGAAAGAAAGACATCCCTTCATTTTCCACTCTCATCCGCTCTTTTCTTGTATTCTTATTTTGTTAATATTTTTGCCTTCCCCCGTCCCTTCCCCTTCCACGTCCCCAAGCACCAAATCCTTTCTTATTTCTGCCATATCCTACCTTTTTGGCTGATGTATTTTTCCTGTCTTCCTCGCATTTTTCACCATTAATCCCTTTCCTTCTCTGTCCCGTCCCCTCTTCTGTCTGCCTCACCATCCATTCCCCTTTCCTCTTTCGGCCCCTACACCAGTTCCCCACTGTACAGTATATCCCGGGATCAAACCGTTTCTCTTTGTCACGCACACACACCACTTTGCCAAACGCCACCTGCCGCCTCTCCCTCCTTCCCTGTGTCTTGTTCTTTGTTTCTTGTTTTTCATTGCTTTTTCATCTTCCTTGCAGTCCTCGTACTCAGTTTTTCTTTCCTTGTTTCTTCTTCCTTATCCCATTTTCATTCCATTTCATCCACTTTCTTGGTTCCTCTTTTCTTCCCTTCCGTTCTCTTTTTCATCTCTGGCTTTTCATTGTTTTCTGTTACTTGGTTGTTTATCTTTTCCTCTGTTCATCCCATTGTCATTCCTTTTATCTTTCTTCTTGTTTTTTTTTTCAATTTTCCTTCTATTCCTTCTTTATTCCAGTCTTCTTACTGTCCTTCCTCATCCTCGCATCTTTTTGTACACTGCACATTCATTTTCTATTTCTTTCTTGCTTTTTCTTCGTTTTTCTTATTGACTCTTCTTTTTTATTCTCATGCTCTTGCTGGTTACTTTCCAAGTGCTATTTTTTTTTTTAAATGCACTATTTATGTTTTTCTTTTATTTCTTTCTCTCTTGTATGCTGCCTTCATGGATGTGGTGAAAGCATATGACAGGGTGGATAGACAAGGATTGTGGAAAGTATTAAGAACATGTGGAGTAGATGGGAAGTTGTTGAAGGCTGTGAAGATTATGTATGAGGGTGCTAAGGCTGCAGTGCGTGTGGATAGTGAACTGTGAATTTTTCTATTTGAAGGTTGCATTGAAACAAGGATGTGTCATGTCTCCATGGTTGTTCAGTCTGTATATGGATGGGGTTATAAAAGAGATACAAGATAGGGAAGTGGATGTTGGAGCAGCCGTAGTGAGAGAGGGCAGTGCTGGGAAACTACCTGTACTGTTGTTTGCAGATGATACTGTGTTGTTAAGTGAAGACGAAGGTGAGCTGCAAGGCTTGGTGAATGAGTTTGGGAGTGTGTGTAAGAAACGGAATCTAAAGGTGAATGTAGGGAAGAGTAAAGTTATGGTCTTCGAGAGAAATGAAGTCAGTGAATGTACAGTGAGGCTGGATGAGGAGGAAATGGAAAGTGTGAGTGCGTTCAAGAACTTGGGTAGTGTGATGAGTAAGGATGGACGTTTGGAGGGTAAAGTGCTTGAAAGGGTGCAACTGGGAAGGAAAGTTTCTGGTTCTTTGAGAGGAGTGATAAGAAACAGGGATGTGAGCAAGGAAATGAAAAAGCTACTACATGACAGTATTGTGATACCAATTCTAACGTATGGTAGTGAAGCTTGGACCTTGCTGGAGGGAGAGAAGTCAAGAATGAGAGCAGTGGAAATGAATTACTTGAGAGGAGCATGTGATGTCACATGGAGAGACAGACTGACAAATGAAGAAATGAAGGAACGTTGCATTGAGGCATTTGGACAAAATTCAAAATAAAGCCATTAGATTAATCAATAATCCTTCCATTACGCAGGACCTTCCTCCATCATCAGTATGTAGAGACATTGCTTCTTTAGCATTATTTTATCGATATTTTTACCGTAAGTGCTCTGACGAACTGGTTTCAATTGTGCCTCCCCTTCACATTTTCTCCCGAAATACTCGGGCAACTAGGAGCGCCCATGAACCCACACTCTCTCCCCCGCAATGCAGAACCTCTGCTTATCAAAATTCATTTATCTCCAGAACTACTACTCCCTGGAATTCACTTCCTGGGAGTTGTTCCTCTCAAACATTTAATCCACTTCAATTTAAATCCAGTTGTTATGAATATTTTATGAATGGAGTATGCCTTTAGGCACATGGACTTATTTTTTCCCTTTGTTTTTCCTTCATTCATTATTAAAAAAAAAAAAAAAAAAAAAAAACGTTGTGGTGTGGATGTGGATGTGATAGGAAGCGTTAGGAGAAACACACTGAGGTGGTTTGGACATGTGGAGAGGATGGAGAGCGAGAGACGAGGAGAGTGTATGTGAATAAGGTGGAGGGGGGAGAGGGAGGGGGAGGCCAAGAATGAGATGAAGGGATGGAGTGGAGAGGTATATGAGAGAGCGGTGTGTGAGCTGGGAGCAGGACAGTGAAATGGCGGGGGACAGGGAGACATGGAGATGATTTGTTTGTGGCCACCCCTTACGCTATTGAGGCGTCTGACAATAGATAGATAGATAGATTTCTTATTATTAACCTTCTTCATTCCTTTCTTCCATTTTGCATTTGTTCTGTACTTGTTTTCAATCCTTTCCTTTGCCTTGTTATTTTGTCCTTTCAGGCATTTCCCCTTCCTTCCTTCCATTTTTCAGTTGTTCTTTCTTGCTTTCCCTCTTCTTTCTTTTGCGTCTGTATCCATCCAGTTCATCCTTTCGTCCATTTTTCCTTTCTTTGCTCGTTTTTCTGTACCTCTGTACACCCCAGTTTCCTTCCCTTACTTTCTCGTTCTCAGTCAGTCTTCCTTGAGTTTATGCCCCCTTTTTTTTACACTTTTTCTCCTTCCTCTACATATTTTTCCTCTATACTGACTTACCTCATCATTCCCTCCTTTCCCCAAACGCCTCGGTGGCTTAGTGATAGAAGTCATGGGATGGAGATGACCGTGCTTTAATGCGCTACTATTCGAATCCTATTTTTTTTTTTTCCCTCAGGTAAACGCTGCCATGGACGTAAATGTGGTCTGTTACGGCATAGGTGACGTGAACAGTGGTAGCCGAACTGCAAATCTAAAACGGATAGGCCTATGAGACTGACTTTTGTGGTATCGTTATGTTTCTTTCTGTTGACTTTCCTCCTTTCCACATACCCTTCCATTCATCCTCCTTCCCTATCTTTTTCCTTCCATCCCTTTCTTTCTCTTTCCCTTCCTCCTTCACTTCTTCCTTTTCTCCTTCTTCCTTTACTTTCTATCTCCTACCATTTTTTTCTCCCCTCCCTCCATTTTTTCCTCCTTTCCATCCTCATATTATCTTTTTTTTCCCTTCCCTCATCCCCTTCTCCTTCTCTTCCTCCCGTCCTTCTTCCATTTCTCCTCATTTCCTTTCCTCCCTCCTTTTTCACCTCCTTCCATTTTTCCTTTCCTCCCATCCCCTTTTTTTTCCTCCTTCCCATCCTCACATCATCTTTTCCATCATTCTCTCATTCCTTCCCTTCCTACCTCCTTCCCCTCCTACCTCCTTTCCCTCCTACCTCCTTCCCCTCCTACCTCCTTCCCCTCCTACCTCCTTCCCCTCCTACCTCCTTCCCCTTCTACTCCCCTCCCCTCCGTCCTTCTTCCTTTCCTTTCTCAGTTACCGGAACTCTTTCGCTCGCTTCCCTTTTCGCTTCCCTCTGACCTCTCCTTCTCTCCTCCTACCCTACTTCCCTTCCTTCATTTCTTTCTCTCTTCCTTCCTTCTTCGAGACCTCTCCTCCTCCTTCCTGTTCTCTCACCCCTTTCAATACTGTCATTCACCTTTTCTTTTTCTTTGTCTCCCTTCCTTTCTCATTCTCCCTGATCTTTCCTGCATCCCTTACCCTTTCCGTCTTCTTCATATTTCCTTTACTGTCTCCCTTCCGCCTCATCCCTTCTACCTTTTTCCCTTCACGTCCTGCTTCCCTTCCTCCTCCCACCAGCAGTCATGCGCAACTGATGAGAAAGTCTACAATTAAACTGCGAAAACGTCGTCCTTGGGGTTTTATTCTATTTCACTGATGTGGCAATTTCAAAACAGGACGTAATGCCGTAAATTGTGCAATATAGAATAATATAAAACCTCATGAACTAAATATAATAATGTTGTTAGTGTTGATTTAGGGATCAAGAGATATGTAAATGACAAAGTATGAAATTTGCGCCTGTTGCTTGCTATGTCTTGTATCTGAGATTACAGTATATGTGAGTATCAGATGAGAGTTGAAGGTCTTAGTGAGGAGACAGACGTATGTGGCTGTGTTAGTCAGTCAATGAGTGTCAAAGGAGTCGGAGTTTGTACTTGCTAATTGGCACCCTTATGAAAGCAAGATGGCATGGCAAGTTGCAAAACTGTATCTCCCCATCAATATTCCAGACAGTCGGATTTACCCTGTATCTCTATGGAAGGAGGTATCTTTTGAACCGAATACCCAGATCCTGTCCGGCGGTATCAGTAATACAATAGTGAGGTTGTCATGATACTGAGAAAATAAATTACATATACAAAAGAGTATTGATGTGAAATATACACAGTTAATAACTAAGAGGATATTTGAAGCCCTCTAAGCCCACGAGAAACAGCCCCCCCCCCTCTCTCTCTCTCTCTCTCTCTCTCGTTTCTGTTTACCCTCCTCTTGAATTTTCCCCCCTCCTCCTCCTCCTCCTCCTCCTCCTCCATGCCCTGGCATCTTGCGGTCATGAAAGGTTGAATCCTCCTAAACACGTCACGGAAACTTTACCCTCGCTGCTCACCGGTGGGGGGGGGGGAGGAAGGGAAGGAGGGAGGGAGAAGAAGGGGACATACACAGGAGGAGGAGGAGGAGGAGGAGGAGGAGGAAGAGGAGGAGAAGATGGATAAATGAAGAGAGAGGAAAGACGGATAAATAGAAGAAGAATGACAGGATAAAGAGAAGGAGATGGAGGAAGAGAGGGAGGGAGAGGAATTGAGAATACACAGAGGAATGAGAGGAGGAGGAGGTCGAGGGGAAAAAAATAAGATGTAATATGCCTTATTCGTGTATGTCTAGTGAAAACGCGTCATAAAATCTTATAAGTCGGCAAGAACACAGCCCACTGCCTGCTATTCCCAACAGAGACCAAGCCAAATACACAGCTGTCGCTAAACTGTTACCGTAAAGGCGCTAAATGTTAAGTACTCGTACAGTAATCCCACGCTATCCCTAGAAAGAGTGTTAAAACGTATGAAAGTTGCTCCAAAAATATTATCGTTGATGTTTGTGTAATCTTTTGAAGATCCTTAGAAATATTGCTAAGATCTCTGTAATTACGAGCGAGTGCAACAAGCGAAGTGATGTTTACTCTCAGCTGAGAAATGAGCGGCCCGACACAACACGGCCCGACCGGGATGGTTTTCAGAGGCTAACAACTTTTCCATGATGTGAGGTGGAGAAGAGATTCTTTCAGCAGGTAGTAAATACATTCGATAAATTTTGTGTACAGCTATATATATTTACTCATGAGACCAAAGAAACCCCTTGGAATCCCAGCTTTCCAAGGAAATGTACAGAGAAGCTGCAATTGACATATTCAACAATGAAAGCGAATTTTAAATGATTTCCTGTTATAACATTTTTTTTTTTTGCATGAATCCTAATAATTAAATACCAGATATTACGCTCATAATTTTACATGATTTCTTTTTTTTCCATTTTTAGGGGGTGAAATCAGGAAGGGTAGTCGCCTCATTTCTGGGTTTTATCATTCGATCAAGCCAAGCGTTTACCGACACAATTCTTTGACACAACAAGTCGGAGGCAGAGAACTGAACATTGCGCGTGTGATAAATGCCGCGGCGCTTCGGTTTATGCACATCCTAATTGAAAACATGAGAAAAAAAAAACGTGAGAAAGTAAATATTTTAGCTCAGTTATTGTTATTGTTTAATTACGTCGCCAGAAATGTTGAAAGTGTACACCAAAATGAAATTATGATGACAGGCATATGCAATAGCGCTCGCTCACTCGTCACGCGCTCACGAGGCGCACTTTACTGGTATATCAGAGAAAATTACTAAAACTTCTAAAATGGCTAAACATTCTCCGATACATTTAAATTGCCAATGGAAATCTCTAGGTCTGGCGGAAAAATCGCTCAATTGGTAACCCTACAGGAAGTTTTCTCCGTGTTTGCATACTCACTCCGAGAACACATCCCCCCCTCCTACCAGTCCCTCCCCCCCAGCTGTGATCCCACTCCGATCCTATCTTGCACATTTCTCTCGACTCATGCACACACTCGTCCCACTTTCACTCGCACCACCTACCTTTACCCCCCCTACCAGACACTTCCTGTCGGCACCCACCCATATCTTCACCCACCCACCCACCAATATCTTTACCCACCCACCCACAAACACCCGTATCACTGGTGCTGGGGTCTGGTAGGCGAATAGTTAATACCCACAGTGGTAAACTATGCGACATTCAATATGCCCTGCAATTATAACTTCTGGTCTGGTGGCAAAAACACAAGCCTGGGAACTTTTATCATGGCTGGCGATATTGGCCTGGTTGGAGTGAAATACCAAAGAGAGAGAGAGAGAGAGAGAGAGAGAGAGAGAGAGAGAGAGAGAGACTCTTCCTTCCTTCCTCTTTTGTCTTTCTTTCCTTCACTCTTTCCTCTTGCTTCTGCCTACGGGTGACTTTACACTTCCTCTTCTGTCTTTCTTTTCTTCATTATTTCCTCCTTCTGCCTAGGGGTGAATGTTCACTGAAGGTTTTTACCAGATTTACGTCAACCTTTAAGGATGGATTCAGAGTAAGACAAGGATATAAGGATTCCATCTTGAGAACAATCAGTCAATGGCCAAGATCACAAGGAAAGGTCAAAAGTCAAGATCACTGGACAATACCAACCCGGTTTTGATCTGATTTTGACCAGTCTTGGTGGAAGGGTAAAGAGCCAGTCAGGAATAAAGTACTCGCATTTGTATACTGAGAGCAGTCAGTCGAAGGTCAGACCCACGGCCCTTAGACCAGTTGTCAGCTAATGCGAACCTCCTGCCTCCCTCCCTCCCTTCCTCCCTGCATGCCCTGTGGTGTACCTGTTTGCTCCCTCCCTCTGCCATATTTGTGGCTGCCTGCATGCCCTCCTTTTCCCTTTCCTCTCACGCCTTTCCCCCCTGCCCCTGTTTACTTCACTTTCTTTCCTTTTTTCCTGCCTAAACCCCTGCTCCTCCCCTGCCTTTCCCATCCTGCCAGCCTGTGCCTTGAAGTATCGTCTGCTTTAAGGTGCCCAGAGACTTTCTTCCTTTGTTCATCTATGTCACGCTGCCACTTTGTGTGTGTGTGTGTGTGTGTGTGTGTGTGTGTGTGTGTGTGTGTGTGTGTGTGTGGTTTTGTTGTTGTTGTTATTGTTGTTGTTGTTGAACTGGGTTTTCTTTATTCAATTTTAATTGGAAATGACTTTTATCGGCTTTCGGTATTTCTGTTTTTCTTTGTTTATAGAAAATACACACACACACACACACACACACACACACACAGAAGGTATGGAAAGATACCAACCAGTGAAGTTCCCTTGGCCATAATACTCCATACGCACACGCCATAAATTCCCGCTGATGATTTCCTCGTCATGCACGCGCGTGTGAGTGCGTGCGTACTAATGTCTGATTGTGTCCTTAAATATAAGTGTTGCTGTTTTTTGAGTTGTCCGTTTTGCTTTGAATGTGCTTTTGCAGTTCAGTGACCTGAGTGGGATTTATGGGATGTGTGTGTGTGTGTGTGTGTGTGTGTGTGTGTGTGTTGAGTTTACCGGGTCGGTCAGGATCGCGTGATGGTCGTAATCATCAGCTTTTTACCCTCCGGGAAGACAGCTGAGAGCTCATGTAGTCAGATCTAAGGGCAAAGCCTTGACCTTCACACACACACACCCATCCTCTTGTTCAAGGGGGATACTGCACTCATGCTTCGTCAGTGAAACTTTTCTCATCCCGAGCAAGGCGTGATCCTCCGTCTTAGCAGATGCTAGGCGAGAACGTTACCAATAAGCCGGCCAGCGGTGTGTGTGTGTGTGTGTTTACTTGAATTTGTGTATATTTCCGGTTCTTTTGTTTTTAGTTCATACCATATGTATGAATGTATGTGCTTATGTTTATGTACATGTGAAATGAAGGATGGAAAAGCAAGTAGAGAAGGAGCTGGGGAAGAAAAGTTGGAGGAAAAAGGAGAGAGGTTGGAATGATAAGAACTGCCAAGCTGTTTATTGTGTGCGTGTGTGTGTGTGTGTGTGTGTGTGTGTGGCTTCTGTCTCCCTTGTGTGGGATTAGGCCTACGGTACTTATATTTGTGTGTATTTCCGGTTGTTTTGGGTTTATACTCTGTGTATGTATATATATATATATATATATATATATATATATATATATATACATACATATATATATATATTGTTACGGAACAGAGAAAGATAATGTACACTTTAAGTGAGAATACTAAAAATCACTACTGTCCCGTAAAGTTCCAGGTTCAAAACAAAAGAGTTAGGTAAAATTACAAGTTAAAGTTTAATGCTCAAACTAACAACAAAACATTCAGGACTCAAAAGGATAATGTAATGGCAAAAAACAGGTTAAATATATGGTTAACTGCAATAGCCTCTATTAATATGAAATTAGCAAGAGTAAATTTACCTAAGTCAGCCCTGATAAAATGAAAATACACTGGGTAATGCTCAGTTAATGCAAGATAAATTATTACAGATACAAAATATTATTAATGATGACTGACAAAGAACCCTTACACAAATTACAAAAAAAAAAACCTCACTAGGCCTACAAATCAACACCTTATGCTATACAGTACAAGGAAAAATGCAACAACACTTATACTCAAATTACACAGCTGCTAGATGGTTGGAGACTTATGGAGCACTCACAACAATAACTGTACAGGGGAGGACAGAGATGTGAACAAAATGAGGAGCAGATCTAAGTGGCAATGATGCAGAGACTGAGCTCATTATATAGGGGCCAGCAGAGCTTGATACAACTTGTAAGAAGGACGCGCAAATGAAGCCATGGGGACAAAGAGTTGACAATCCCGCACTGAACAACAGAAAGGACGACTTACTCTACTATAACGGTAGAAGGGGGGAACTGAGGCAGAACACGCTCGTGATCAAACAGGCAGCACACTGTACGTTAGAATTACACAAAGGATGATGAAATCATAGGCTATGTAACACCTCCTCACAAAGAAAAAGAAATTTACAAAGGAAATTTCTTATTACTCTAAAACAATCTGTCTAAAGTCTAGATAAGCAATCTGCAATAACATTTTCTTTCCCCTTGACATGTTGTATGTCTAATGAATACTCCTGAAGAAGTAGACTCCATCTTGTCAATCTCTGATTTTTATCTTTAAACTTACTAAGGAATTTCAGTGGGTTATGATCGGTATAAATGATTATGGGGTCAAAACCAGAACACAAATAAAATGAAAAATGCTGTAAACCCAAAATCAAGGCCAAAAGCTCTTTCTCAATAGTTGAGTAGTTCTTTTGAGGTGGAGTGAACTTCTTACTATAATAAGATACAGGGTGTTCAATACCCTGATCATCCTCTTGCAGCAAAACAGCCCCAGCTCCTGTATCACTTGCATCAACAGCCATCTTAAAAGGCTTAGCAAAATTTGGAGTAGCGAGCACTGGCTGACTCAATAGGATAGCTTTAAGTTTGTTGAAAGAGGATTCACAGTTATCGGTCCATACAAATTCAACTCCCTTTTTCAGTAGGTCTGTAAGTGGTGATACAAGAATAGAAAAGTTAAGAACAAATCTCCTGTAATAACCTACCATTCCCAAAAATCTTTGTAGCTCTTTCCTACTTTTAGGTCTGGGAAGATCACTTATAACCTGAACCTTAGCTCCTGGTGGTGCAACATGTCCATCACCAATTACATACCCAAGGTACTGAACTTTAGCTTGACCAAACTCACACTTTGATAAATTAGCTACAAGATTAGCCTGAACTAAACGGTCAAGAAATTTTCTGACATGGCATAGGTGATCTTTCCAGTTGTCACTGAAGATTAATACATCATCAATATAAACAACACACCCTGCCAAACCCTCTGTTACAACATTCATGAGCTTCTGAAAAGTGGCTGGTGCATTCTTCATACCATATGGCATTACGGAACATGCAAAAGTCTTTCCTAGTGTTACAAAACATGAGATCTCCCTAGCACGTTCAGTCATAGGTACTTCCCAGTATCCCTTTAACAAATCAAACTTACTTATGTACCTAGCCTTTCCGATCTTGTCTATGGAATCTTCCACACGAGGGAGAGGGTAAGTGTCTGTTTTGGTTATCTGATTAACACGTCTGTAGTCAATGCAAAGCCGCTGTGACCCACCCGGCTTAGGGACCAGAGTGACAGGAGAACTCCACTCGCTCTGACATGGCTCAATCATCTTGTGGTCCAACAGGTAGCCAAGCTCCTTCTGGATGAGAGGAACTTTCACTGGGTTCACACGGTAAAGAGGCAGTTTAATTGGCTTTGCGTCTCCAACATCGACATCATGCATCAACACAGTGGTTCTTCCTGGAGTGGCACGGAACACTTGCGGGTACTCCTGCAGTAATGCCGAAAACTCCTGCCTTTCCTTGGGAGGTAGATGAGAAAGCTTAGTCTGGAGATCATTCATGTTATCAGGATTCTTCCCCAAACTATCACTCAGGCTCATACTGCATGGGAGAGCTTCACTTGCAGACTCGGGTGGAACAGCTACAGTGCAGACTGGATTATTTTCGTCTCGCCTGTGATATAACTTTAGCATGTTGATGTGACATAGTTGCTTGTTCTTTCTACGATCTGGTGTGGCGATGACATAGTTGACGTCACTGAGTTTCCTCTCCACGAAATAAGGACCACTAAACTTGGCTTGAAGAGGTTACCCATGAACTGGTAGCAGAATCAAAACCTGATCTCCTGGCTGAAAGTGGCGTAACCTGGACTTCTTATCATACCAAGTCTTCATCTTCTCCTGAGCAGCTCCTAAATTCTCTCTCGCCAGCTGTAAAGCAGTGGACAGCCGTTCTTTGAACTTCTTCACATACTCCAGCAGGTTGACGTCATCTTCCTCCGACAGCCAGCATTCTTTGAGTAACTTAAGGGGTCCTCTTACTTCATGGCCAAACAGTAGTTCAAAAGGTGAGAAGCCCAGTGATTCATTTGGAGATTCTCTTGCGGCAAATACGACGAATGGAAGACCTTTATCCCAGTCTTTCTGATGTTCCAAACAGTATTTCTTGAGCATCGATTTGAGTGTTTGATGATATCTCTCCAACGCTCCTTGGGTCTGGGGATGGTAAGCTGAAGACGTGATCTGGGTGATGCCCAACTCTTTCACAGACTGCTTGAAAACATTCGACATGAAATTACTTCCTCGGTCTGACTGTACCTCCTTGGGCAGACCAAACTTTGTGAAGAACCCTAGCATTTCCTTAACCACGTTCTTTGCTGAGATATTTCTAAGTGGAATGGCTTCAGGATAACGAGTAACCATATCAATCAGGGTCAACACATAAGAAAATCCTGAAGAAGTCTTAGGAAGAGGGCCCACAATATCCACCAACACACGGGTGAAAGGCGCCTCAAAAGGAGGAATGGGAACTAGAGGTGCAACCTTTTCGGTCTAATTACACTTCCCCACAACTTGACAGGTGTGACAAGACTTACAATACCAGGAAACATCCCTGAAGATACCTGGCCAGTAGAAGTGTTTCAAAATGCGTGCCACAGTCTTCCTCACTCCAAGGTGTCCTGCCAAACTGGAATCATGAGCCACTCTAATGATATCCTGCCTACAAACACGAGGGATGACAACTTGATGCACAACCTCCCATTCACAGTCAGCTGATGCTGTTGGGGGTCTTCACTTCCTCATAAGTACTCCTGACTTTACATAATAACAAGTAGAAGCACCGGCTGACTCTTCTTCACTGTAAGCAGAGTTAGCTAGACCTTTCAACTCAGGGTCAGCAACCTGCAACTCAACCAACTCTTGACGAGACAAATTATCAACACTACGGGGTACTGCCTCATCTGGTGAGTGGTCCAAATTAGCAAGAAAAGTGTCAGCTAGGATAACATCATCATCATCATTATCCTCTAAATCACCAGTAACTTTAGACTTAGCCCTAGTGACAGCACATGCAGGGAACACATCAATGACATCACAATCATGGGTCGCAGCCACTGGCTCGCCAGACAACTGAGGAGCTGGACACACTTGACTTCCACCAATATCATTTCTAAGTAAGAAAGTTGCACCTGACATTGGGAGTGTCTCAACCAACCCAACCATAACGGAACCATTAACAAAACCAGACTCTAAATTCACTCTGCACAGAGGGACAGAGAAGTAATTATTCCCTACACCTTGTAAGATTACAGTTTCATCAGAGGAATTAACATTAGAGCCTAGAACACTGGTCAGCATAAGGGATTGGCAAGCACCTGTATCACGATATATTTTAACTGATTTCCTGTCATTACTGTCCAGAGGACTGACAAAACCATCAGACAGGAAATTAGCACATGAACTCTTGAGAGTGTCATCCACGTTACTGCTCAAAAGAGGAGCTCCATCATGAGAATTTAAGTTATCCCTCAAAGCAGGTTCAGTTAACTCACTTAAAGAATTATGGGAACTCTCAAGGGTGGACACTAGACCAATTGACTGAATATTTAAAGACTCCTTTTTGTTCACATCACGCTGTCTCTTGAAACATTTCTCCGTAGTATGACCAAGCTTACTACAATAAGTACATTTACTTTTCTGAAATCTAGAGGTGAAGCTGGTATTTACTTCCTGAGAAACATCATCTTTATTCTCTTTCCTGTTACCTGTACTCTGAGTAGAGGCAACGTACTTACTCTCAGCTTTCCCTTTTTCTCTAGAATATTTCTTGTGAGTGAGAACATAATCATCAGCTAAAACTGCAGCATCAGACAAATTATCTATTCTTCTCTCATCAAGATATAGGCTTACATCTTTATTAACACACCTTTTGAAGTCCTCCAGCAAAATCATCTGCTTAAATTTACCAAAATCAGAATCCACATTCTTAGAGTTTAACCACTGCTCTAACAGATCTTCTTTGATTTTTGCATACTCAACATGGGATTGCTTATCTTGCTTGTAAGTTGTCCTAAATTTTACTCTATAGGCTTCAGGAACAAGCTCATAGGCCTTAAGGATCAAGCTCTTAACTACATCATAATTATCAGATTGATCCTGAGGCAAAGATGCATAAGTTACTTGAGCTTTACCGGTGAGAACAGTTTGAAGGAGTACTGACCAATACTGTTTGGGCCAACTAAAACCTGTAGCTACCCTCTCAAACAACTGAAAATACTTTGTTAAATCAGATTCATTAAAAGGAGGGACAAGTTTAACATTTTTAGCCACATCAAAATCATCAGAGCTAGATGATCCAGTTCCACCTTGTTTCATGCGATACTCATGGTCTGCCTGAATCATAGCAAGTTCAATTTGTGCCTGAGCCTGTACCTGTGCCTCTTGAATACGAGCATTTGCCTGAAATTCAGCCTCCTGAATACGGGCCTGAGACTCCGCCTCCTTTGCATTTGCTTGAAATTCAGCCTCCTGAATACGAGCCTGAGACTCCGCCTCCTTAGCATGAGACTCCGCCTCCTTAGCCTGAGACTCAGCCTCCTTAGCACGTGCTTGAAATTCAGCCTCCTTAACACGAGCCTCCTGCAGGGCTAGCTGTAACTTAGCTAATTCAATCTGCGTTTGCTCATTTGTAGGAGTTACATTAAACAAGCTTTTATTAATCATGCCAACAATTTGATCTTTAGAATGATGAGAGTGAACTGCAATTCCCAATTGTTGAGCAACAAGCTTAAGTTCATTCTTTGTTCTGTTTTCTACATCACACACTGTTTGCACATTTGACAAAAAATCTTTGGCTTCATCGAGTGTAGTAATAGTAGACATCATGAATAAGTAACGGTCACAAAATATCAAGCAATATCCTTATGATAATATCCTGAATATCTTGATGAGAGGTCGCCAAATTTATGTTACGGAACAGAGAAAGATAATGTACACTTTAAGTGAGAATACTAAAAATCACTACTGTCCCGTAAAGTTCCAGGTTCAAAACAAAAGAGTTAGGTAAAATTACAAGTTAAAGTTTAATGCTCAAACTAACAACAAAACATTCAGGACTCATAAGGATAATGTAATGGCAAAAAACAGGTTAAATATATGGTTAACTGCAATAGCCTCTATTAACATGAAATTAGCAAGAGTAAATTTACCTAAGTCAGCCCTGATAAAATGAAACTACACTGGGTAATGCTCAGTTAATGCAAGATAAATTATTACAGATACAAAATATTATTAATGATGACTGACAAAGAACCCTTACACAAATTACAAAAAAAAAGCTCACTAGGCATACAAATCAACACCTTATGCTATACAGTACAAGGAAAAAATGCAACAACACTTATACTCAAATTACACAGCTGCTAGATGGTTGGAGACTTCCGGAGCACTGACAACAATAACTGTACAGGGGAGGACAGAGATGTGAACAAAATGAGGAGCAGATCTAAGTGGCAATGATGCAGAGACTGAGCTCATTATATAGGGGCCAGCAGAGCTTGATACAACTTGTAAGATGGACGCGCAAATGAAGCCATGGGGACAAAGAGTTGACAATCCCGCACTGAACAACAGAAAGGACGACTTACTCTACTATAACGGTAGAAGGGGGGGACTGAGGCAGAACACGCTCGTGATCAAACAGGCAGCACACTGTACGTTAGAATTACACAAAGGATGATGAAATCATAGGCAGTGTAACAATATATATATATATATATATATATATATATATATATATATATATATATATATATATATGTGTGTGTGTGTGTGTGTGTGTGTTTAACTATACGAGTATAAAGTCACAGTAAAGACCTACTTGAGATCAGAGACGACGGAAGGAGGAAAAGAGGAGAGAAGGGGGAATTAAGAACAAAAGATGGAGGGAATTAGGAGTAAAAGAAGAAAATGAAGGATGGAAAAGCAAGTAGAGAAGGAACTGGGGAAGAAGGGTTGGAGGAAAAAGGAGAGAGGTTGGAATGATAAGAACTGCCAAGCTGTTTATTGCTGTTAGCCGAAAAAGGAACAAAACTGGTCTAAGATGAGCCTAAACAGGTTGCTATATGAATATTACTTCATGTTTATAAAGAAACCTGTGGTATTTACAAATATTTACAACTTAAGAATCTTTGTGAATGTCTTAAATTCCAGGGACACATCTCCTAGTGTCCAGTTAGACAGGGAAGATTGCTGGTGAAGCCCTGGGAGTTCTAGCCTTGACCATTTTTCTCCTGGTTACGCTGAATGAGACTAATGAGTATTAGGATAACTAAGGAGTGGCGAAATAATCAATAAGTTAAGTTAGGAAAGTATACGAGAAAAGTAAGAGGGAAGGAGGTAGAAGTGAATGAATGAATGAAGATACGAGAGAAGTAAGAGGGAAGGAGGTAGAAGTGAATGAATGAATGAAGATACGAGAGAAGTAAGAGGGAAGGAGGTAGAAGTGAATGAATGAATGAATGAAGGAAGGAAGGAAGGAAGGGAAAAGGAAGGAAGGAAGGAAGATAGGAAGGAAGGAAGGAAGGAAGCAAGCAAGCAAGCAAGGAAGCAAGCAAGCATGGAAAATATTTGTAGGAATGGAGCAAAGAGGATAATGCAAATGAAAATGTGGAATATACATAGAAGTGAAAGAGGTTGAAGTGAGAAAACGAAAAGAGGAAATCGAGAAGAAATGGGATCTAAGTAAAAGATAGAAGTGAAGGGAGGGCAAGAAGAATAGTGTGAAGAGTAGATAAAATAGACTGGACATAGGTGAGGATAGGAGAACCATACTGTAGATTAGAAGAGACGACAGAGCAGAAGGGAGGAAAGCGGAAGGAAGGAAGGAAGGAAGAAGTGGAGGGAGAGTGGAAGCAAATGAAAAAGGAAAGGATTAAAATAAAAAAGACAGGAGGAAGGACGGGAATCGAGGTTGGATGTAGAACTGAAAAGAGATAAGAAAATGGAATGCATATAGAAGAGAGATTTAAAAACTTAGAAGAGAGAGAGAGAGAGAGAGAGAGAGAGAGAGAGAGGAAAAAAGTAGCTACTTTCCAGGATGAACTGTATCGAAGGAGGCTGCGAATTGGTTGTGGATAGGGATGGGGTCGAGTGGTAGGGGAGAAGAAAATGAAGATACGGGGTGAGGGTGGAAGATTCAGGGGCAGTGACGAGTTACTGACAGATAAGGAAGTGAGGCAGGAGAGAGGTAGGGAGGAGGAGGGCGTGGAAAGGATTTGGGGGAGGTAAGACGAGGATGGCGATGCAAAGTGAAAGGGAAAGAGAAAGTATGGCATGAGACAGGAGTAAGGTGAAAAACGGAGGGGGGAAGGATGAGGCAAGGAGAGGATAGGGGGATGAAGGAGAAGGCAAGGGAGAAGGAGATGGTAAGATAAAACGATGAGGAAAGAAAACAGTCAAGGGAAGAGATAGGAGAAGGAAAGAGGGAAGGTAATTATGAATCACAGGAGGGAGGCAGGAGAAGGAAGAAGCCCTAAGTCGGACGAGGGAAGGCAGGATGAGGAAAGAGGGGAGGGAGGATGAAGGGAGGGCTAGGATGAGACAGGAGAAGGGAAGACAAAGCACAAGCCGTGAGATTGACCGGAGACAGGTAGAGGAAGGAATGGAGAGGCAGGGAAAAGGACAAGAGAGGTAGAGGGGACGCAGCGGGAGGAAATACAAATCAGTTCAAATGATAGCAATGAATAACACATCCACTTGAGCCTTCAGGGCTGTTTGTTAGGCGGAAGACTTAAGACTTTGATGTTTAACCATAGATATTAAGATATGGATCGCAAAGGATGAACGCTTCCCTTATCCACCACACTCTCCAACAGAAGCCGACAAGAAAATGCGTAAGAAAAGGAAGGGGGAAGAAGGATTTAATACGCAGTGTTACTTATCAGTATCATCTTGAATCCTGTGATTTATGACGGTAACTTTGGTGAGCACTTGTGTTTGCTGAAAAACAATTCATATTATCACTGTTCCATCATTCGGGCTTAATATTTTTCCAGATCGTCCTTTACAAACAGGGACACATTTGATGTGTGAGTTGTTGGATTCCAGCAGTGAATAAAACCAGAGACAGGTGCAGGGAGGTGGAGGGAGTGGAGGGAGGTGGGTGAGTTGGTGGCAGGAGCGAGAGAACACTGAGATAAGAACGAGAGGAAGGTAAAGGAAGACAGGAAAGAGAAAAAGGGAAAGTATGGGCCTGGTAGTGGAAGGGATGAGGAAGAGAGGGAGTCTTTCTGGAATGATGTTCATGAGTGTCTCCAGAGTTTTGGAGCGAATGTGAATGTGGTAATAATGGGAGATCTGAATGCTAGAGTGGGAAATGTAGCAGTTGAAGGTGTAGTTGGTATGCATGGTGTGCCTGGAAGAAATGAAAATAGGGAACAAATGATAGCGATGTATGTTGAGCGACAGATGGTGACTGGAAATACGCTGTTCGAGAAGAAAGATATTTATAAGTATACATGGGTTAGACAGGAGGGTGGAATGGTTGTGGATAAAGCATTGATGGACTATGCTAGGAATGTAATAGGAAGATTGTTGCATGTGAGAGTTCTGAGAGGCGAGGGTGGAGGTACGTCTGACCACTACGTGGTGGAGGGAAAGTTAAGAGTAGGTAAGAGATGGGTGAGAGCTAGGAGGGTTAAGTGTGGCAGGGAGGTTTTGAAACTGAAACAGTTGGATAAAAGAGAGAAAATGATAGAGTATCAGAAGAAATTGAAAGATGAGTGGAATGCAGTGAAAGATCAGGAAAATGGCAGTGTGGAGGAGGAATGGCAGTTGTTTAAGAGTGCTTTGGTGGGGCATGCAGAGGAGGTGTGTGGTGTGAGACGTGCGGGTGGTGATGTAAAAAAAGGAAGTGAATTGTGGTGCGAGGAAGAAAGTATGGCTGTGGCTGAGAAGAGAGGTGCATATGAAGTGTGGCTACAGAGGAAGGATGATGTGTCATATGAGAGGTATAAGGAAAAGAGGAATAGGGCGAGAAGGGCTGTACGTGATGCTAAAGTGGCAGCAGATGAAAGATGGAGTAGATGACTGACTGAGAATTTTCAACAGAATAAGAAAATGTTCTGGAAGGAGGTGAAAAGGGTGCGAAAGGGAGAGTCTGGGAAGGAAGAGCGAGTAAAAGCTGAGGATGGAAGGATGTTAAATGAGATGGATACAGTAAGGAAGAGATGGACAGAGTATTTTGAAAGATTGTTAAATGTAGAGGAGGAAAGGGTGGCTGAGATTGTGGCGGATGGAAGGGTGCAATGAATAAATGTGTTGGGAGAGTTGAAAGATTCTTTGATCACGAAGGAGGAAGTGAAGAAGGCAGTAAAGTAGATGAAAACAGGGAAAGCTGCAGGTATGGATGGGTGTGCTGTGAAATACCTGAAGGGTGGTGGAGTGACTATTGTTGACTGGTTAATAAGATTGTTGAATGTGTGCTTTGTGAAAGGTATGGTGCCAATTGACTGGGCAAGTGCTTGTGTGGTCCCGTTGTATAAAGGCAAGGGTGATAAGTATGAATGTACTAGCTTTAGGGGTATAAGTCTGTTGAGTGTTGTAGGTAAGGTGTATGGTAGAGTGTTAATTATGAGAGTTAGAGAGGGTACAGAGGGAGTGATCGGTGATGAGCAGTGTGGCTTTAGGAGAGGGAGGGGATGCGTGGATCAGCTGTTCACTGTGAGACAAGTGTGTGAAAAGTATTTAGAGAAAGGCAAGGATGTGTTTTGGGCATTCATGGATTTAGAGAAAGCGTATGATAGAAATGATAGGGAGGCTTTGTGGACTGTTTTGAGATTGTATGGACTTGATGGTAGGTTACTAAAAGGGGTGAAAAGTTTTTATGTAAATAGTAGAGCGTGTGTAAGAGTGGGAAATGTTGTGAGTGAGTGGATTCCCGTGAGAGTGGGGCTGCGACAGGGATGTGTGATGTTGCCTTGGTTGTTTAATATTTATATGGATGGTGTTGTAAGGGAGGTGAATGCAAGAGTTTTAGGTGGAGGTCTGAGTCTGGTGAATGTTGAATGTGGAGAGTGGAATCTGAAGCAGCTGCTGTTTGCAGATGATACTGCACTGGTGGCTGATTCAGAGGGGAGAATGAGACAGTTGGTAGAGGAGTTTGGAAGGGTGTGTGAAAGGAGGAAATTGAAAGTAAATGAGCATAAGAGTAAAGTGATGAAGTGTGCGAGGTTGGTAGATGGTAGGGGGATGAATATAGTTTGAATGGTGAGTTGCTTGAGGAGGTAGAGCGTTTTAAATATTTAGGGTCACATGTTGCTGTGGATGGAAGAATCGATGCAGAAGTGAAGTTTAGAATGAATGAAGTAGGTAAGGTGCTGGGAGGAATGAAAAAAGTGTTTAGTTGTCGTTCGCTTAGAATAGATGTAAAGAGAAGGCTGTATGAGGGTGTTATGGTACCAACTGCATTATACGGGGATGAAACATGGAATATGGGTGTAGCAGAGAGGAAAAGTTTGAATGTAATGGAGATGAAATGTCTGAGGAGTATATGTGGAGTGACGCATATGGATCGAGTGCAAAATGATGAAGTGCGAAGGAGAACTGGAGTTGTTCGGGAGATGGCTGGTCAAGTTGAGCAGAGGGTGTTGCGATGGTTTGGGCATATGGAGAGAATGGATAATGAGCGATTGATGAAAAAGATAACTAGATTTGATGTGAGAGGTGTAAGGCTGAGAGGGAGACCACAAATAGGATGGATGGACAGTGTGAAGAGAGCGCTGGATGCGAGAGGGATGTCTGTTGAGCAAGGAAGAGTGGCTGTGCATGACAGTAATAAATGGAGAGAAATTGTGAATGAATTAATGATGACGCAGCCCTGAGGGGATATTCTCCCGCATTTGGTCTGATCAGCTAGTCAGGTCAGGTGCGGGTAAAGGGATGGGTCTATTATTATGTGGCAGGGGTAAACCAGCTCTGCTGTCGGGCCCTGCTGCGGATGTCACTGATTGCACTGCGCAGTTGACCCTTGTGCGGTGTGGTGTGGTAAGGATCTGTCCCTTCTCCCCTTTGGGGCTAAGATGCGAATGAATGTGTTTGAATGGATGAGTAAATGGGGTGTGTGTCGTCCTGTCTCGGCTACCTCCCTTTCCTTGAGGGAAGCAGCCTAGGTATATAGATAGATAGATAGATGATAGACATGATGAAAATAGAAACAGAGGTGAAATTAAAGGAAACCTGAGTAAGTGGGAAGTATGAGGTGGGTAAGGAAAGAGAGAAAGATTTGGGGATGGCTTAGAGGGAAGCTTTATCGTTCTCATGTGATTTATCTTTCTCCCGCAGGTATTGGCACACTGAGTGATGGATGGGTGGCATTGTTTTAAGCCGCTTGGACCATATCTCTGTATTTAAGGGACACAGTTTTCTCCCACTGAACATTAAGATACCGTAAACATATTATTGCTTAGCAACGGTAACGTCTGTCTAAATTCTTGCTCTTGCCAGACGAATTCTTTCAGCTTAGGGGAGACCTTATATGGATGCAGTTCAGACAGGAAGATAAAATAACTCGTATCCTCTGTTTGTGGAGTACTTTCTGATAGGAAGAAGATTGTTTTGCTGTATACAGAATGAAATAAAAATATAGAGATTGTAGCATGGTGAAAGAAAAATCTCAAATAAATCATAGCTCACCTTTTTTTTTTTTTTTTAGGAGGGGGGGGGGATTGAGGGGATGAGTTGGTGTAGTGTTTGGTTGAACTGAGCTTTATCAGGTTCACTGGACTGTTTGTCAGCAACCCATACAAGTACCACATTGCAACAGTTCAGATTTTTATTCACATACAACATGCTTGAACCATGTCGCCACAAAACTTGATGGTACCATCGGCAAGTGATTTGGCAAAATAATATTTAGAATATTGCCATAGTTGGGAAGTTGGAAGTATCAATTTTGCAGATGGCAACATTGTCACTTATAAATATTTTTGCGTCTGTTGTCTCTCGTTTCGTCCCTATGGGTAACAGAGGAAGGTAACCTGTTGGTCGAGACTGGATTGGGTAAAGAAGTACACCTCTTCCTCAGTTATATATTTTGCATGTCTCATCTTCTTGGTCTCATACATGTTATTTATACATCTGCAATAGTGACATTATTGAATGAATTTACAAGGAAGTCAGTGTTGAAGTGCAGTCCTTGAAAATATACGAGTAAATATAAGGTATAGGAGTTAGTGGACCTCCTGAGCTGACAAGAGGACGGCACTCAGTGTCAGCCTGGGGAGCTGGAGTGTGGACGTATAGGAGGCAGACGATGATGATGAAGATGATGATGATGACCACTGCTGAGAGAAGATAAAATCCAGGAAGAGAAAAAGACAGTGTTATCATGTTTTTTTTTTTTTTTTTTTTTTTTTTAACAGAAAGTGCGTTTATCAAAATGTACCCCTTCAATAGAGAGGCAATTTTCTTTCATATTTTCTCCCTCTCCTCTCTTTTTTAAACTCAGCCATTGTCCTTTCTTCTTTCCTGCCTCCTTCTTCCCTCCTCCTTCATAAAGATGATAATAATAATAATAATAATAATAATAATAATAATAATAAATAACAATAATAATAATAATAATAATAATAATAATAATAATAATAATGACAATAATTATAACAATAATAATAATTATTATTAATACTAGTAGTAGCAGTAGTAGTAGTAAAAATAGTAGTAGTAGTAGTAGTAGTAGTAGTAGTAGTAGTAGTAGTAGTAGTAATGATCTATCTATCTATATACCTAGGCTGCTTCCCCCAAGGAAAGGGAGGTAGCCGAGACAGGACGACACACTCCCCATTTATTCATCCATTCAAACACATTCATTCGCATCTTAGGCCCAAAGGGGAGAAGGGACAGATCCTCACCGCACCACATCGCACAAGGGTCAACTGCGCAGTGCAATCAGTGACATCCGCAGCAGAGCCCGACAGCAGAGCTGGTTTACCCCTGCCACATCATAATAGACCCATCCCTTTACCCGCACCTGACCTGACTAGCTTATCAGACCAAATGCGGGAGAATATCCCCTCAGGGCTGCGTCATCATTTATTCATTCACAATTTCTCTCCATTTATTTCTGTCATGCACAGCCACTCTTCCTTGCTCAATAGACATCCCTCTCACATCCAGCGCTCTCTTCACTCTGTCCATCCATCCTATTCGTGGTCTCCCTCTCAGCCTTACACCTCTCACATCAAAATATCTAGTTATCTTTTTCATCAATCGCTCAATATCCATTCTCTCCATATGCCCAAACCATCACAACACCCTCTGCTCAACTCTATCAGCCATCTCCCGAACAACTCCAGTTCTCCTTCGCACTTCATCATTTCGCACTCGATCCATATGCGTCACTCCACACATACTCCTCAGACACCTCATCTCCATTACATTCAAACTTTTCCTCTCTGCTACACCCATATTCCATGTTTCAGCCCCATATAACGCAGTCGGTACCGCAACACCCTCATACAGCCTTATCTTTACATCCATTCTAAGCGAAAGACATCTAAACACCTTTTTCATTCCTTCCAGCACCTTTCCTACTTCATTCATTCTAAACTTCACTTCTGCATCTATTCTTCCATCCATAGCAACATGTGACCCTAAATATTCAAAACACTCTACCTTCTCAAGCAACTCACCATTCAAAACTATATTCATCCCCCTACCATCTACCAACCTCGTACACTTCATCACTTTACTCTTATTCTCATTTACTTTCAATTTCCTCCTTTCACACACCCTTCCAAACTCCTCTGCCAACCGTCTCAATCTCTCTTCTGAATCAGCCACCAGTGTAGTATCATCTGCAAACAGCAGCTGCTTCAGATTCCACTCTCCACGTTCAACATTCACCAGACTCGGACCTCCACCTAAAACTCTTGCATTCACCTCCCTTACAACACCATCCATATAAATATTAAACATCCAAGGCAACATCACACAACCCTGTCGCAGCTCCACTCTCACGGGAAGCCAATCACTCACAGCATTTTCCACTCTTACACACGCTCTACTATTTACATAAAAACTCTTCAACCCTTTTAGCAACCTACCATCAAGTCCATACAATCTTAAAACAGTCCACAATGCCTCCCTATCAATTCTATCATACGTTTTCTCTAAATCCATGAATGCCCAAAACACATCCTTGCCTTTCGCTAAATACTTTTCACACACTTGTCTCACAGCAAACACCTGATCCATGCATCTTCTCCCTCTCCTAAAGCCACACTGCTTATCACCAATCACTCCCTCTGTACCCTCTCTAACTCTCATAATTAACACTCTACCATACACCTTACCTACAACACTCAACAGACTTATACCCCTAAAGCTAGTACATTCATACTTATCACCCTTGCCTTTATACAACTGGACCACAGAAGCACTTGCCCAGTCAACTGGCACCAAACCTTTCACAAAGTACACATTCAACAATCTTATTAACCAGTCAACAATAGTCACTCTACCACCCTTCAGGCATTCTACAGCACAGCCATCTATACCTGCAGCTTTCCCTGTTTTCATCTCCTTTACTGCCTTCTCCACTTCCTCCTTCGTGATCAAAGAATCGTTCAACTCTCCCAACACATTTATTCCTTGCACCCTTCCATCCGCCACAATCTCAGCCACCCTTTCCTCCTCTATATTTAACAATCTTTCAAAATACTCTGCCCATCTCTTCCTTACTGCATCCATCTCAATTAACATCCTTCCTTCCTCTGCTTTTACTCGCTCTTCCTTCCCAGACTCTCCCTTTCGCACCCTTTTCACCTCCTTCCAGAACATTTTCTTTTTCTGTTGAAAATTCTCAGTCAGCTGCCTACCCCACCTCTCATCTGCTGCCACTTTAGCATCACGCACAGCCCTTCTCGCCCTGTTCCTCTTTTCCTTATACCTCTCATATGACACATCATCCTTCCTCTGTAGCCACACTTCATATGCACCTGTCTTCTCAGCCACAGCCATACTTACTTCCTCGCACCACCATTCACTTCCTTTTCTTACACCACCACCCACACGTCTCACACCACACACCTCTTCTGCATGCCCCACCACAGCACTCTTAAACAACTGCCATTCCTCCTCCACACTGCCATTTTCCTGAACTTTCACTTCGTTCCACTCATCCTTCAATTTCTCCTGATACTCTATCATTTTCTCTCTTTTATCCAACTCACTCAGTTTCAAAACCTCCCTGCCACACTTAACCCTCCTAGCTCTCACCCATCTCTTACCTACTCTTAACTTTCCCTCCACCAAGTAGTGGTCTGACATACCTCCACCCTCCCCTCTCAGAACTCTCACATGCAACAATCTTCCTATTACATTCCTAGACACAACCACATAGTCCATCAAAGCTCTATCAACAACCCTTCCACCCTCCTGTCTCACCCATATATACTTATAAATATCTTTCTTCCCAAACAGCGTATTTCCAGTCACCATCGCTCGCTCAACACACATCTCTATCATTCGTTCCCCATTTTCATTTCTTCCAGGCACACCATGCATACCAACTACACCTTCAACTGCTACATTTCCCAATCTAGCATTCAGATCTCCCATCATTACCACATTCACATACGCTCCAAATCTCTGCAAACACTCATGAACATCATTCCAGAAAGTCTCCCTCTCTTGTTCATCCCTTTCACTACTAGGCCCATATGCTCTCACAAACAACCACAACTAATGTTCAATTTTCGCTTTCACCCACATCAGTCTCGATGACACCACCTTCCATTCAATCACACATTGCTGTACTTCTGGACTCACTAACAAGGCCACACCTTCTCTTGCCCTTCCTCTATCAACACCTGACAATCTTCCATTCACAGTTCCAAACATAGACTCGCCCTTCCCTTTCGTCTTCGTTTCACTCAAAGCTAACACATCCAACTTTCTTCTCACAAACGTTCTCCCAGTCTCCTCCCTTTTAGCCTCAATCGTACTACATCCACGCACATTCATGGACCCAATCTTCAGGGTACGGGGATAACTCAATCCCCCATCCCTTTCTCTGGCCTGTCTCTTTTTAGGAACTAAAAAACAGAGGAGGGGGTCCCTAGTTCCCTCACCCCGCCCCTTTTAGTCGCCTTTTACGACACGCTGGGAATACGGTGGCAGTATTCTTCCTAACACAACCTGGCCGCAGAGTAATAGTACCACTCCACTTTCCAAGGAAAATTCTGATAAATTTGGCTTTCCACAGCCATTGCCCTCTAGATGGCGAGTTATAAGGTAACCTTGAGGTCCAGGTCACTGATCTTCTGCGTGTCGCCTTAGGTCATCAAGATCATAAATCCAAGTTTGGTGGCTCAAGTGTTATTCTTTCATGTAACATCAGGTGACATCTCTGTCCTCCGGAGAAGTCCAAAATTTAGGACCATAGGGATCTCAGAGAATAATGATCCTATCTTGACTGTATTAAGCACTGCATTCTGGCCATGTCCCAGGCATATGCTCTACTATAATATGACAAAGAATGAAGGCTATAGCTAAAACAGAATGCGAATGGCAGCGAATTAGATCTTCACTTGAACAATAATAATATTGAGAAAAGGAAATATCCCACGCGGATGTGGGATCATCATCATCATCATCATAACAATAATAATAATAGCCAGAGGCCCACGCAAGGGAGAAATCACACCAGCCGCCAGCCAGTACATATCTAGCGCGGCTCGGAATATGACCTTGACCTTGACCTACTTTCACGAATTTATGACTCTTAGGAGATTTTCATCCATGCTACACATCCCTAAAACTTTGTGATGATATCTTGAGAGGTTGCAAAGTTATCGTGCTAACAGACACACACACAGACAGACAAACTGAAAACAATAGTCATTGGAGATTTTCATCCCTACCACACCTGTAAGATTTTGTGGTGATATCTTGAGCTGTTGCGAAGTTATCGTGGTAACAGAAACTTCGACCTTCTTTCACCAATTTCGAACTCGTGATTTCCTTTTTCCCCTACTATACACCTGTATTTTTTATGGTGATATCTTAAGTGGTTGCGAAGTTATCGTGCTAACAGACACACACACGCACTCACAGACAAATTAAAAACAATACCAGCTTCGCTATCGTGGCTGGTAATAACTAGAAGGGTACTCGGTGGAGTGCATCTCTCCAACAAAGGCAACGTAATTTCCAAACCACTCTTTATAATGGGTTAGGTTTTCTCATCATTGATTAGAGTTTCACAAAAAATGTCTTCTGGGTCCAGAATCTGTAATACTCGTACAATCCAGACCAGTCCCAAAAGTTAATCGAGTGTTCCTTGGGACATGGGCTATCTACTCACTAAGTTTGGTACAAATTTCTCCCTTAGTTTTTAGCAATCCTGGTAACAGACAAACAAACCAACAAATACACAAACAAACCGGGGTGAAAGCATACTCTCCTTGCTGGAGAGAATAATAATATAAAAGGAATAATAATAATAATAATAATAATAATAATAATAATAATAATAATAATAATAATAATGTAATATTATTATTATTATTATTATTATTATTATTATTTATCATTATGATTATTTATTATTATTATTATTATTTATTTATTATTATTATTATTATTTATTTATTATTATTATTATTATTATTATTATTATTATTATTATTACCTCTGTCAACGAAGTTGGAGTAGGTTATGTATTCACCTATGTTTGTCTGTTTGTATCTCCACACGATATGTCCAAAAGCTCTCAATGAATTTTGTGAATTTTTGTTGATGGATGAGCCATGGGCCATGAAAGAATTAAGTTTGTGGGTGGATTTGGCTCCGGACCCGGAGTATCCTGCACAGTAACTCCAAAATTTCTCAGTGAATTTCGGTGAAATTTTGTGGAAGGGTGGGCCAGGAGCCAAGAAAGAATTGATTAAATTTTAGGCGGATCCGGATCAGGATCAGGATCCTATGTATCCCTCACATTATCTCCAAAAGTTCTCAATGAATTTTAGGAAAATTTTGTGGAAGAGTGGGCATGAGTCACGGAACAGTTGATTAAATTTGGGGGCGGATCTGGATCCTACGTATTCCACTCAGTATCTCCACGGATCCGGATGCGGATCATTTTTAATGGCAGTGGCATTGGCGGAGGTATATGCTTTCTGAGTGTTTTCTGGTTATTATTTTTATTATTATTATTATTATTATTATTATTATTATTACCGTTGTTGTTGCTCTTAGAGTACAGTCATATAAGCGACAAGTTGAATTATATATTGCCTGGTTGTGTGTAATTAGTATATTTGTGATGAGTGCGTTGTGTTTCTGTGCTCCCAACACCCCCAAGCCTGTTGCTGGGAATCCATCACCTCCTTCCCCCCCCAACCCCCCAAGCCTGTTGCTGGGAATCCATCACCTCCTTCCTCCCCTCAACCCCCCAAGCCTGTTGCTGGGAATCCATCACCTCCCTACCCCTTCAAGCCCCCTAGCCTGTTGCTGGGAATCCATCACCTCCTTCCCCCCCCAACCCCCCCAAGCCTGTTGCCGGGAATCCATCACCTCCCTACCCCTTCAAGCCCCCTAGCCTGTTGCTGGGAATTCATCACCTCCTACCCCCCAACCCCCCAAGCCTGTTGCTGGGAATCCATCACACCCGCTGCTGGTAATTATACTTGTATCGCCTGGCCAGGGTTTTCACCGCCATGAGTCCGGTTTCATTGCAGTCTGAACCTGGTAAAGTTATGGAGACATGGTTGTGGGTGTAGCCTGCAGAGATGGTTTCAAGTACTTATAAAAGAACGAGTACCGTACTACAGAGAGGGTAAAGTAGTGGCAGACGCGATGAAACGCCTAACCGCTGTGCCTCATCTCCATATTTTAGGCCTTTGAGCTTCTGGCGGGTTATTTACTCACTGTCCTAGGATATACGGCCACTTTATCATCCGGGCTACCATAATTATTATTTCTTTGTGTCACCAGGTATTTGCACCAAAAGTAGAACCCTTGCGCTATAGGATATAGGGCCGGCATCTTGGTAGGCAGCCACACTAACCACTTTGACAGACTAATATTGACGAAAAGTTAAAAATACACTTACAAGTACAGTACAGTCTTGCTTATGGGCTTTAACCTCGTGACAACACTGACACTATATTCTTGTTTCCGCCAAACTGTTTTTATTCAGTTAATGAGAAGCCTCTCGTTGTGAAAGGATGAGCTGCTTCGGTTTGAAGGCGTCTCCTGATACGATTAAGATTGTTTGATGGAAGCAAGAAAGGAAAGAGACGTCAACGTATTGGATGGAATAATAGAAATGCCGCTCAGTTGTAGGTTCTTTCTAAAAAGTAAACAAATCGTCGAACTTTAGTAATATAGCGGTTCAGAGAGAGAGAGAGAGAGAGAGAGAGAGAGAGAATTTTATTTTTACAGTTGGTATATTCTTCTCCGCATATGAGAAATATTTCATTGTCCTAATAGCCTTAAAGTATTATCCACCATTTCTTTCTCCCTCCACCAGAGCGACCAAAAACAGCATCGCATAACTCATTCCCATGTTTAAATACACACGGCTGAATCCCCTGAAAATACCATGACCCTCATAAAAGTAAAATACAGCGTTTCTTTATGACTGAACCGCAGTGTATTATACGGTACGTAGATTTTTTTCTTGCGTACGATTAATTTTCATAGACGTAAGATATGTACGTTTTTCAGTAAACGATGGCCAGATTTCATCACCTGTTTCATATACTTTTGCCAAGATGGTCTTTTTTAGTTTTATATACAAATAAATTTTATATGTAGCTTTAGCAAGGCCTAACCACTCCCCACAGCCCCACTCATTACGAGCACGATAACACCCCCCCCCCCAACATGAGATCAAAAAGAGTAAAAATTGTATTGCCAGTAATGTTCCAGGAAAATTTATATGTGGGGATGTGTTAGGGATTGCGATCCAGAAGAGAAAATTGTTGTGGGAACCTGTAATCAATAGCGAAACCAGGAATGAGAGAGGGAAAGAAATGAAAAAGAAACTTGGTGTTTCTAAAATATGGAACCACACGGGGGCCGGAAGAATTAAAACGCATTTTTTTTTTTTTTATGAGAACATACATTAGCCAGACAGGGTTAAACTTCCAAGGAATCCTAAACAGTGAGGACATGGGGACCAAAAAACAAATAGACCACATAAGAATCCGTAATTACTGGTGAGACCGAGGTAACAGTATTCCCAGGAATGAAACTTATCGGGATTTGTAAGTTGAGACCAGAGGAAGCGAAACTTGTGCAAATGGTAACACAATCACCACAAGGAATAACATGTATGGAGATCTGTAAACTGTGTAAAGACAGATGGGAAGCTAAGAGAACACTGAAGCTCTGGGGAGGCGGCAGGGGAACTGGAGAAACAAGTAAAGGTCAGCGAGGGGGACAAGAGTCAAAGCAGCTGAGACAAAGACAGAATGAAACAGACCCCCGGGGAGGCGTGGTGAAGGCAGTGAAAAATGTGTGGGGAAAGAAGAGAGGAAGAGGATTACGAGAGAGCAAAAAAATGAAGGGAGAAAGAATATAGGCAGAGAAGACGGAAGTGAGAGGAAAAATGGAGAGAGAAGGTATGGGCTGGAGATAGAATATGGAGAGAAGGGGAGAGCGGATAAAACCGGGCAGAGAAAGAGGAGAGAGGAGAGACCGTGTCAAGGGACTGGAGGAGGATAAAACTGAGATAATAGGGAGAGGGACAGAAACACACACACACACACACACACACACACACACACACACACACACACACACACACACACACACACACACACACAGGCAGAGAGAGAGAGAGGGGGGGGGATTTTTTCTCCTGCCACTCGATCAAAAATGATGACAGTTATTCAGTAATCCTCGCTGTCACACATTCCTGTCGTAAAAACAAGCAAACAACAAGCAGTTTTCAGGTGTATGGGGAAATTGGCATGATCCTCTAAACATTTCTGAGGCACTTAGGGGATGTGTTTGATCTTCCAAGCAGTTTCTAGGCGCATGGGAATGTTCAGTGATCCCAGGCACATGGAGAAACGTGATTTTCCAAGCCGTACACGGCACATTCAGTAATATGATCTTATAAGGAACTACAGAGGTTTTCGTCAATAAAGCAGGGAATTAGTGTGATGTCTTCCATGCTGCTCAGAGGAACGTGGGGAACAAATTTGATGTTTGTCAACATAGCAGTCAGCTAGTGTGCTGTTCCTTGTTGTTATCATGCAGTTTGGGAAATAATTTGATCTATGCAAAAAAGGCAGAGAATCATTGTGGTCTGTGTTGTTGTCCAGCATGGAAGTATACATTACGATCTTTCAAGAAACTAGTGAGATTTTCCAAGCGATTTTCAAGTAGATTGAGAACTATACTCATTTTTTTTTTTTTTCCGAAGCGAAGATGCACTTGACAGGTTGGTGATGATTGGCTGAATGCAACATTCCTTCATAATCTCTTTATTCGCTAGCATTATTAATTGACAACATATATCTGAGGGAGAAATTTGGGTTAGTAAATGTTATTCGGACATGTTGCATTCAGCCAGTCATCACCAACCTGTCAAGTGCATCTTCGCCTGAATAAAAAAAAAATAAAATAAAATAAAAATGAGTGTATTGTGATCTTGAATGAAGCAGGGCGTGTGTGATCAGTTGAGGCTTAAGGGAGGAGCAATAAAGCTGAGTTGTCTTGACCTGTTGCCTACCCCACCCCACCCCACCTGACTCCAGTAAAGGTGAACTGTCTTGATCTGTTGCCTATCCCACCCCACCCCCTTGCTTGGCTGAGAGAGAGAGAGAGAGAGAGAGAGAGAGAGAGAGAGAGAGAGAGTGAGAGAAAGAGTGACTTAACCCCTTCATTGCGATAAATTTTATTCCTGCTGCCTGTCTCTTCATATAGATCCAGTTTCACTCCGTTTCTTAAAATATGGGTTTGAGTGTTGGGATGACGATAATGATGATGATGATGATGCCACCAGATATTTTTTTATTCAGCTTTGGAAATCACGCCATAGTTATGAGAACAGAAATATGTTTATTTATCCTTTCAGTATGGAGGCGCATTCTTGTATTATTTCCATCACCACATGATGTTCTTAAATATTTGGAGACCCTTTTGATGTGATGGGGATGGATACATAGTTACATTACTACTGACCCTTTCATTTGGTTGGTGTAAATATATTCTTGCTTTCTACAGATGGTTATGTACGGTAATTATGAAGAAAACCCCATACGGTTAGATACAAACTTTTATAATAATAATAATCTATATATACCTAGGCTGCTTCCCCCAAGGAAAGGGAGGTAGCCGAGACAGGAAGACACACTCCCCATTTACTCATCCATTCACACACATTCATTCGCATCTTAGCCCCAAAAGGGAGAAGGGATAGATCCTCACCACACCACACCGCACGAGGATCAACTGCGCAGTACAATTAGTGACTTCCGTAGCAGGGCCCGACAGCAGAGCTGGTTTACCCCTGCCACATTATAATAAACCCATCCCCCTACCCGCACTTGACCTGACTAGCTCATCAGACCAAATGCGGGAGAATATCCCCCCAGGGCTGCATTAGCATTTATTCATTCACAGTTTCTCTCCATTTATTACTGTCACGCACAGCCACTCTTCCTTGCTCAACAGAAATCCCTCTTGCATCCAACGCTTTCTTCACATTGTCCATCCATCCTATTTGTGGTGTTCCTCTCAGCCTTACACCTCTCACATCAGATATAGTTATCTATTTAACCAGTCGCTCATTATCCATTCTCTCCATATGCCCAAACCATCGCAATACCCTCTGCTCAACTCGATCAACCATCTCCCGAACAACTCCAGTTCTTCTTCGCACTTCATCATTTCTTACTTGATCCATACGCATCACTCCACACATACTCCTCAGACACCTCATCTCTATTACATTCGAACTTGTCCTCTGTGCGACACCCATATTCCATGTTTCAGCCCCATATAACGCAGTCAGTACCACAACACCCTCATACAGCCTTCTCTTTACATCCATTCTTAGCGAACGACTTCTAAACACTTTTTCATTCATCCCAGCACCTTTCCTACTTCATTTATGCTAAACTTCACTTCTGCATCTATTCTTCCATCCACAGCAACATGTGACTCTAAATACTTAGAACACTCTACCTCCTCAAGCAACTCACCATTCAAAACTACGGTATATTCATCCTCCTGCCATCTACTGATCTCGTACACTTCATCACATTACTCTTATTCTCATTTACTTTCAATTTCCTCCTTTCACACACCCTTCCAAACTCCCCTACCAACTGTCTCAATCTCTCTTCTGAATCAGCCACCAGTGCAGTATGATCTGCAAACAGCAGCTGCTTCAGATTCCACTCTCTACCATCAACATTCACCAGACTCAGACCTCCATCTAAAACTCTTGCATTCACCTCCCTTACAACACCATCCATATAAATATTAAACAACCAAGGCGACATCACACATCCCTGCCGCAGTCCCAGTCTCACGGGAAACCAATCACTCACAGTATAATAATAATAATAATAATAATAATAATAAAAAAAAAAAAAAAAAAAAAATAATAATAATAATGATGACAGTTATGATAATAATGGTAACTATAACTCTGTAACTGTCCTGCGGACAGACATTAGTCTCCATCTACTGTTTCTTACAATGACCTAGACCCCACTGGGGAGATTAGGATTTTTTTTCTGTCAGCAATAATGCATACCAGGGCACATAACCTGGGCAATGCAGATTCCTTGCGCAGGTCCCATTTGAAATCTCCAGTTGACACTACCAACTTATCTTGTTCAGCACAATACTGATGTGACACACTCTGACATGCCCTTCCACTGTGCATAAAGGATTTGGATTTTTTTATTGTAACAGCAAAGAACAATGCCAGGACACATAACCTGGGCATTTCAGATTCCTCACGCAGCGTCGGTTTTCCAAGAATCGTTGCGAGACTCTGTGGCCGGAAAAATAATTATACTAGCAAAAGCAAGAGTCTTCACCTACGTAATAGTGGAGACTAATAATAACAACAATAATAATAATAATAATCAAGGCTGAGTTCCTGCAAAACTTCCCCCTTTTAGAGGAAACTGAGCACAAAAAGTCAGATTCAGTATCTTTTCATTTCAAGATGCCGTGATATAAATTTTTAATATGGTTCCGGTCGAAGCTCACTTTATAATTGTGCTGTTAAGAAATTAACGTTATAACTGTGTATTGACTTAACAGTGAATTTAATTGTGCAGATCCACTAGTCTTTCCAGTCAAAATCCAGGAGGAAAAATAAGGAGAGCTAAGCATGAAAAATTGAGGAGGATTTTCATGGAACATTGAAAAAACCGTCATGGAAATTTGAGTAAAAAGAGTAAATAAGGCACATATTCTGCACTGTCTTAACCTATAAGGAATTGGAACGTCAGGTAACTATGTCGAGTTGGACAAGTGTCTGATACAGTCGTGTCACGTAGCTTGCTCAGCAGATTCGGTGAACGTTGATATAGCAGGAGAGAGAATGCGTCTGGTGCACTAGAGTGTTGGCATCACATATTAAATTAATGGCAGAATCAAGTACTGAGATGGTAATTTTAATATAAATTAGAATCCCGGTATCACTGAAAGGCTGGAATTAAGTTGTGCTGAAATAATCTGAGTACCCCTCTGTAAGTATTATACATGCCATAAAATACTCTTGCTTTGCCAGTACACAGTGCTGTAAAAGATTCCACAGTCTCAGCAGATTCTATAAGGAAACAGTGCTCAAGTAGGCGGTACAGTTTAAGCATAATTATTCCATTTGTAGGTAATCACACAGATTACGAAGCTTACTGACAACCAAGTTATCTCCCTCTTCATGTAATTCCTTAGTACAAGCTGCCACATAAGAGCAATAGTTCTGTTTCTCTCAGTTGTTGGTCATCAGTCAGTATTCTTCCTCTGTGTCAACCATCAGACATCAGTCGACAGAGCTGCATGTTTATTTGGACATCGGCCACTGAACACCGCCACCACTGGATATCAGCCACCATCCCAAAACTCTCCAGGTCCCGCAAAAGCATCCATCTCATTGCCTTATGGGATACTAGTCTCACCAGAGATTCTCATCATTGTTTCAGACATAGTTTCTTCATCATATATCCCTTCTCATCATCACAAGTCCCTCTCATAGCCACACATCTTCTTTCATCGTCACATATCCTACTTTCGTCGCATGTCCCCTCTCATCGTCATAAGGCCTTTTTTGTGACATGTCCTTTCGTGTCACATGTCTCCCTCTCATCATCACATGTCTCCTTTCATCGTCACATGTCCCCTCTCATCGTCACATGTCTTCTCTCGTCGTAACACTCCTCTTCTTTCGTCACACGTCCTTCTCATAATCGGACAGTGGTCAAGGTCATAGGGTAAGATCAGCTTTAGCATTCTTGATCTGATTTGAACCTAATATGGTGGATGAGTTTGGGGTCAGGTAATGATGAAGTAATTCGATATTTAGTGCAATCGGCCAAAGGTCATGGACACAGGGAAGCGTTAGAAATACGACCTTAAGTCACCCCCACACAATCATAGTGCACCCATCATGTCCGAACACGCTGCTCATCAATTTCGAAACATAGTAACGAATAATGCTATAAACAGTAGATCAGAAGCAGGGAAGGTGCTTTTGTTAATCACGTCTACTCGATTATTTTCCATCATCTTTTTATAACCTTACTCCACAATCACAGTTGCCCAATGATTGTATGGACGGGCTTTTATACCGACTGTACGGCTCGGTGTTACACTTTCTTTGTTCCACTTAATTCATTATTAGGCTAAGGTTAGGTGATAATACTGTTTCTTATCATTCATCACAGATTCTCTGTACGTAAACGTTAGTACCGTAAATATCTTCGTCTTGCAGAGAAGAATCTATTTATTTTTTTCGGCAGGAAGAATAAAATACTCGTACGTCAGTCGTCTGCATGCTGAAGGGGCTAATGGAGCAGTGTGCCAGCACTGAGCCATTGGCCATAATATGGAGGCCGGGACAAAATTCCAGTTCATCTACCATGGCAACAAAACTTTGGCCGTTTGCACAACCCACAGTAAGGCACAGGAACGACTATCGTTAATGGAACACGAATTTGATCGCATCATGCGTAATCCACACCCAAAAAATGCTGACGTCGACCTCAGTTGTTTTGACTGAAAAATAAAGGGGACTCATATGGGTCGGGAAGCTCAACTGGGGCGAGAATATCAGAACGGAAATTAATTATGGTACATGAGAGGTCGCTTTCCGATGCGCTAGTTGAACCCCGGTTCAGTTATTAGGTATTAGTCTAGGTCATGCAGAAATAGCCAGAATTTAATTAGATGCCCTAAACACCAATGGGAAAGAGTGTTTTTCAAGCGAGTTCATGATACGGCCTCTTAGCGCACCCCGGCCAGAATTAGTCTCAGTGTCAACCTGAAGTCATAATTGAGAATTCTGGGGAAGAAATGGAGCCGTGATGTCGTGGGAGGAGGGAAGATGAAAGGAGGTGGAGAGGAGAGAGAGAGAGAGAGAGAGAGAGAGAGAGAGAGAGAGAGAGAGGAAAATTAATAACTGGAATGTGAAATACTTGGAATAGGATAAATGGAAAGAATTGAGCCAAAGGAAGGGATGATGAGCAGCAGAGGTGCGTGGCGAGATTGGAGATCTGAAAAGAGAGCAGCGTTGAGACTGAGAATGTGGATATTAATAAATGTGTGTGTGGGGGGAGGGGAGGGAAGAGGGGTATAGAATGAACTGTTCGTGTTGACACTAATTAGGTTCTGGTGTAGGAGTGTAAGTTCACATCTCTCTTCCTCAACCCCACACACTCCTTCACCTCTCACTTTCTCGATTCTCAATCCCTCTCTTATCTTTCTCTTATCCCTTTCTCATTTCCTCATCCTGCTTCGCCCCTCACTCGGGTCTCTCTCTCTCTCTCTCTCTCTCTCTCTCTCTCTCTCTCTCTCTCTCTCTCTCTCTCTCTCTTAGTCATCTCTTCCACACGCCTGATTCCCTCTTCCTATCTCCTCTTAAGCCTCTGGTCCTCACATCCCCTCCCCCTTCGTACTTCTCATTACTTAGGAAATCTTTGTCTTGTCACTCTCCGTCCATCGTCTCTTATCTCGTATCCCTTTTCTCTCTTCCTTTCCTGTAACTATCTTCTTTCATCCATCATTCCCTCACTCACTCCTCCCTCTCTTCCTCACATACCGTATTTCTCGTCTTCTCTCTCATATTTCTGTTACTTCTCATTCCCTTATTTTCCTTCATGTATTTCCCTTACATGCTTTTCTCTCATTTTCTTTCCTCCTCACCTCTTATCTCTTTCAAATCTTTCATCTCTCCATCACTTTTCTCATCCTTGGCCTTCATCTCTTCCCAACCTCACATACTCTCCCATACTTCCATCTCTCTGCCACCTTGTTTCCTACTCTTTTCCTCACTCCTGTAACTTAGGTCATTAGCTTAGGTAATTTGTTTTCCCCAGAAGATTATCTTGTTTAGGCCGTTACTTCCTCTGTTATCGGAATCTCTCTCTCTCTCTCTCTCTCTCTCTCTCTCTCTCTCTAACTAACTAAAGCTGCAAAATATAAGAGACAGCAGTAGCCTTTTTTTTTTTTTTTTTTTAATGCGAGGAAGAAGGAACCAAAGGCCACGAGCCCGCAAATTGTTCCTTCCAAAAGAAAAACAAAATACAAGAGAAAGCCAAATTCAAGATCCGATCATTTCGAGATGAATGGACACACTGCGTTTGAAAGACTGGAGATCATAGGAAGCAGGAAACACAGACAGAGGGAGACAATTCCATAGTTGACCTGTTGCATAAATGAAGGACTGGGAGTAATGGTTAGCTCTTGCATTAGAGAGTTGGACAGAAAAGGGATGAGAGTTTGCTGCTAGACGGGTGATATGCGCCCGTCATAGAGGTGGAGGAATGCAAGCAGATAGTTCAGAGAAGCAGTGACCATTGAAGTGGCGATAGAAAAGAGATGAAGATGCAACAGTGTGGCGAAGAGGCAGAGGTTGTAGGGAGTCAGTAAGAGGAGGAGAGTTAATGAGACGAAAAGCCTTTGACTCCACCCTATTGGGAAGAGCTGTATGTGGAGAACCTCCCCACACATGAGAGTTGTACTCAACACAGGGGCGGATAAAACCCGTGTATGGAGTCAACAATTGTGCAGGGGTAAAGAAGGAACGGAGTCGGCTTAGCACATCTAATCTCTTAGAAGCATATTTTACAAGAGATGCAATATAATCTTTCCAAGATAAGTCACGCGTAAACGAAACCCCAAGCATGTTCAAGGATGATGCGGGATAAAGCTGAATAGTATTAAACTTTAGTGGGTATACCTGTGGAAGATTTTGTCGGGTTGATAGGTGTAAGAACTGAGTCTTTGATGAACTAAAAACAACCAGATTATTTTTACCCCGGTCAGAGATACGAGCCAAGTCAGACATTAGGTGTGTCATAGCCTCATCCCTTGTTTGTTGAAGCAGCTGCTGAGATGGGCGTTGCGGGAACCGAATGGAAAGGTGAAGGGTGGAGTCATCAGCGTATGAGTGGATAGGGTTAGATGTACAGCTTAAGTCATTGATGAATAAAAGGAAGAGAGTTGGTGATAGGACAGAGCCCTGAGGAACACCACTGTTGATAGCTCTAGGAGAAGAACGATGGCCGTCTACAACAGCGGCTATAGAACGACCAGAAAGGAAGCTAGAGATGAAGGCACAGATAGAAGGATAGAAACTGTAAGATGGTAGCTTGGAAATTAAAGATTTATGCCACTCTCGATCGAAAGTCTTTGAGATGTCAAGTGGAATGGCAAAGCTTTCGCCAAAGTCCCGAAACGAGGATGACCAGGAGTCTGAAAGGTAGGTGAGAAGATCGCCAGTGGAGCGTCCCTGACGGAACCCATACTGACAATCAGAAAGAAGGTTGTGATAGGAAAGATGCTTTAAAATTTTTCTATTAAGAATTGACTCGATAACTTTTCATATACAGGATGTTAAAGCCGTTGGACGATAGTTAGAGGGTTGGGAATGGTCACCCTTCTTTGGGACTGGCTGAATGAGAGCAGACCTCCAGCAAGAAGGAAAGGGACAAGTAGAAAGACAAAGGGGAAAGAGTTTGCCTAGGCAAGGTGTAAGCACAGAATCACAGTTCTTGAGAACAACAGGAGGGACTCCATCAGGCCCATATCCTCATTAGTACTGAGGCCTGTGATGGCAGAAAATACATAAGCTGAAGAAATTTTAATGTCAGCCATGAGGAAGTAGGGGGGGAAGTTTGCTGCAGGAACAGCACCGGAATCGTCTAAGGTGGAATTGGAGGAGAAAGTCTGAGCGATGAGATCTGCTTTATCAGTAGAAGAAATAGCTACAGAGCCATCAGAGTAGAAAAGAGGAGGGAAGGATGATGAGGTGAAGTCGTTGGAAAGGTTTTTGGCAAGGTGCCAGAAGGAACGGGAAGAATTCGAGTCGGAGAGTTGAGAGCATTTAGTACGGATGAAATTATTTTTAGCAGAGCTAAGAACAGACTTAGCACGATTCCAGGCAGAAACGTATAAAAGATGTGATTCAGGGGTGGGTTGGCTCTGGTACCTTTTATAGGCCCTCTCCTTGTTGCGGATGGCATTAGAACGAGCATGATTAAACCAAGGTTTTCTTGCATTAGTCAAAGGATATGAGGAAGGAATGTAAGCTTCCATGCCCAAGAGAATAACCTTCGTAATGCGCAATTCACACTCAGTTGGCTCCCGGCCATGGAGGCAATAATCACTCCATGGAAAATCAAAGAAGTGCTGCCTGAGGGCCTCCCAATCCGCAGCTCCAAAGTGCCACAGACGACGTTTCTTTGGAGGGTCCAGAGGCTGTACCGGAGCGATAGGGAAGAGAAGGGAAATGAGCAGAGAGAGAGAGAGAGAGGGAGAGAGAGAGAGAGAGAAGATCGAAGAAATTAGACGAATGCTGAGTGGAACTAAAGAAGAAGAGCGAGATACAAAAAAATAATAATAATAATAATGGAATCGAGGCAAGTTCAAAGCAAGAGAAAGGAAATCAGGAGGAAGAGAATGGATGGAGAAGGAAAAATGGACGAAAGAGAAAAGCGAGACCGCGAAAAGGTAAGTTTGGCGAGGGAAAAGGAGTGAGAGAGAGAGAGAGAGAGGGGGGGGGGATTTACTAGTATTATTCCTTCCCAAGAACTGGAGGCTAACTCGGGCGCCTATGACTCTCAGCTGGGAAAAAAATCTCTGGCGTTTGCTAGAATAGAATACAGGAGTGTTTGTGACCATGAAAGGGTTAATGGTGACTGTATTAGCCTCCTTAAGCTTTAAATCATTCTCAATAACATAAAATCGTCTGTCTTTAGCTATAATAAAATGTTTGTTACTTACTACCGTGAGAGGATTCAGTAGGAGGAAGGTGCCTGGTGATAATTCTGCTTCCCTTTCCCTGTTTTCATCTCCCTTTCCTTATGTTAGCTTACGTTTACTTAATTTAATATCATTTCTGTTTTATTATAATAATATCTCTTTTCATATTCTCATCATTTTTATAAGCTTATCTCCCAGTTATTATTCACCTATGCAGCTTCTTAATCTCATCTCTTATTCTCTTTTTCCTTTCTTTCTTCTCATCTCCGGTTTCTTAATCTCATTCCCCCCCCCTTTATTTTAATCTCCGTTTTTTAAATTATTTTTGTTCTTTTTATTTTTTCTAATCTTCCTTACCTTTCTAATCTCATTTTCTCAGCCCTGACCACTACCATACTCCTTTTTCTACCATAGACTCCGTTATTCTCCGTTATTATCCTTACAAACCCCACCAACTCATATTCCTCTCTAAAATAGGCTGCTTCTACTGTCATTCCCCCAGCCTTGAAACCTCCACCATCCGCTATCCGTGTGCAAGTCCCTCTCTCTAATCCTTATCCTTTAGCCTAGTGACTCATTTATCCCCCGTCACTTCCGCCTCTCCCCTTTCTGTGTAAAGAATAAGCATCGCAATACTCGTCAAAACAGTGGCGAGTAAACCTGAAACAAATAAATTTTGCCTATACCTTAAATGATGGTGAATGGTTTAATACTCGGCTTTGTTCTTGTTATCTTGTTGATGGCGATTATTCTGAGCGGGCTTGACATGTGATAGGAGAGGAGCAGGAGGATAAATAATAGTATTTCCATTAGCTTTGGTCTGGATCAGCTAGGCTACAATCGCATACCATCCTTTGTCACATGAACACAACGTACCGGCAGTACTATACCACCACTCGACTAGTGTTTCACATTTTTTTCAGATAGCTCACGGTTTGAGAACGGAAAGAAATCCATGTACCCATTTTAGTTGTTTCGATGAATGTAATGAGAATTGGCTGAATTAGTCATATCGGGACTGCAGTCTTACGTCGTAGGTACTAATTATTAACATCATTGTAAATTACAGAACTTATAGTTATGTTGACAGTCGACAGCCTTTTCTTCTCACATAATCACTTACCATGGATGAACTTGGCACTCAGTAATCTTAAGTCGAAAAGACTCAGGTTCACAAATCTCATTTCTCAGTGTACAGTAAACACTACTTCACAACAGGAATTATCGGTGGTGATGGTCATACTGATATCACCATACCTACCAAGTTAGAATCAGTTCATGAAGTCCTTTATTTTGAGCTTTGCCATTTCATTTTAGATGTTCAACACTTCACAGTCTGCCGTAGACCCCAGAAAATATTGGTGTTAACCCCATATGGTCGATGGGCATCCAGATTTGGAACCACCGCACCAGACGAGGTACTGAGTAACCTGTACTGGAGAAGAAGGTGCTCTATTTCTGTCAGTAATAAGTATTACCATTTTTATGCAGCAGATAAAATTTTTTCCAACATTTAATTCTATGGATAAGGGCAGTTGGTACTTAAGAGGTCAAAATTCTACGTTTAATGTTGGCAAAGTTTCAGATGCACTCAGATCGAGAGCATGATGCCACAGTACTTGTTTCCTTTATTTTTACCTTGACTCTATATTTTGTGTACGGAGATTTGCAACAGACGCTTTGAAATATTCTACTTCTTCTGCGATTTCAGTAACCGTATATTATATTCTTAAGTTAATCTTTTCAGTGATGTACTTTGCCATCAGCCTTAATTTTCAGCTGCTCATAAATGCCAGACACAATGAAACTTATTATAAAATATCAATCATATCTAATGCCATCGAGCACTGGGGTCATGATGTGTGCCTGTACGTGACCAAAATGGCTCCTTGGTAATTAAAGTCTGGTAAATGACATAAACTATTCCATGTCGGTGGCAAGTTTTGAAAACTGGCATTTAATTAATTATACAAAGGAAGATGCTGTTGCCTAAATAAATAAATACGCCTTGCCTTCCACCCTAACATGAATCCTATGTCAGCAATAACCAGGGACCATTTTGGCGCACCATGGTCCCTTCATACGTATAGATCCGTGTTTTATTAGCGAAAGTTTTTAATAATGAACTGGTTAGTGGATTTTTGTGTCTGAAAGGCGGCACCTGACCTTCAATAGCAGTTTTTATCCCATAAAATTAAGGAAGCTGGTATGTTAATGTTTTCCGGGATATCCAGCATATAATGTTACTGGTATTGTATTCCATCCATCCATCATCCAGTCCAGTGTTGCCCCATGAGAAGCGTAGGAGCCCGGGGTTAGGCAAATTGGCCCTGACATTTAAGATGAGAGTGACGGTATTGTATTACTGCCTAGTATTTTATTCACTGCCAGCATAGCTGGTAGAAAATGTTTCAAGTCACCATAGAGTGTCTTTCTGTCTGCCTGCCAGTCGGTCTGTCTGGGTGTATATCCGTCTACCTTTTCCAGCCTCAACTCCTGACTGTCTTTCATGGAAACTTCACTTTTGTGGGATGGTAACTGTTATTTCCATCGAGATTAATGAAAAACATTCGTAAGTAGGACAACTTTGCAAAGTAACAACATTTCTCTCTGGGTAACAGTGGAAATTTATTACTCAGTAAAGGACTCCTCCTCACTAAAGTTTGTCGACATTGTTTGCTCCAACTCACATACCTACATCAAGTTCGAATATGAAGGCTGTGGATCAGAGATCACAGTCTCCATAATAACAAAGAACTCACTCCCAAGCAGGCGGTTTCCCCGTATCGATCTATTAGTCATCAATTCCTCCTAAATTACTAGACTGAGTATATATCAATGAATCCTAACATGCAGATGTACCGAAGTTGGTTAGTGTGAAAGTCAGTAATCGATTTATGACGTTTGCCTTTTGTTGTCCGTTTGTCAGGCTGTCATGAACCTCCTTCTAAGCAACTGGATGACACGTAAACTTGACCAGTGAGAGTGTTCTTTGTAAATTAAAAACCACCACCAAACCACCGTATGTGCCTCCGGTGCTCCCTTACAACCCCATCATAAATGACCTACGAAGAATTTAGTAATTAGCCAAATTGCTGTTATGTTTATATTAAGTTTCTACTCGCCTTTTAGTGTCCTGGTAATAGATTTTCTTGATATTGCCAAATGGTTTCCGATACTGTATGACATTTGAATATTTTGAAAGCTGAAGTTTTCCTCTAAGGTTAACGTGTGTGTGTGTGTGTGTGTGTGTGTGTGTGTGTGTGTGTGTTTATTTAGTGTTCATCTGTCATAAGAACTACCTGTCAACGGTATAATTACAAGAGTTTAATATTTATTTTTCGTATATATATATATAGTATGAGAGCAACGGTAACTTTTTTTGTCATTAATAATTCTTTTTCATTTTCTTTTCAGGTATGTTCGTTCTTTTCGTGCCGCCGTACCAAAGGTGTACCGTAAGTACAAAACACACCAAATGTAAACTGATTGAAAGGCTTCCAAGTTTGCGTTGAAGAAATTGTGCAGGAATAATCATCATCTTTACCCTTCTGTTCCATGGACTGGGAAGGATCCATCAGTTTCAAGGGGAAAGCGCAAATTTAGAAATATCTGAAGTGTCCCAGCCAAATGGATTACGCTTCTATTAATTTATCGTTCAGTCCATCGATATTCTTGGCTTCCCAGACTAACTTAATGATACACACAAAAATGTGCTTTGTAATGCCTCTGGAATGGAAACCAGTTTGTTCTGTTCCGAGTTATAAAGAGGAATGTAACTAGTCATGGGCATCTTCATACAGAGGGGAATAGGAACAAGAGAGGAGGAAGGAAGGATGAGACGAAAGGAACGAGAAGAGAGGATGTTAAGAGGACGCGATAGAGAAAGCCAAGGAAGGGGAGAGGTGTGGAGTAGAAAGGAAGGCGAGGGGGATGGAAGGGATGAGGGAATAAGGTGAAGGGACTTGTCAGACTCCACACGGTGAGTTATGGCTGACATGGGTGTGAATGGAAGTGGCGGATATAGAGAATGGAAGGAAAGAGAATGAAGGGGAGATGAGGACTAGAGAACGAGAGACAGGTGGAGGAAAAATTGTGTGAAAAAAGAAACAAAGAGCGGAAGCGAAGAAGAGGCTATGAAAGGGAATGAAAGCGAAAAAGAATAGAGTAATAAGTGAAAATTTTGCAGGTGACAGGAGGGACGACGGAATGGAGGATGGGAAGGAAAGAAAGGCGATGGAAGTGTGATATCAAGCAGGAGAATAAGAGCACAAAGAGATGAGTGGACGGCAAGGGGAATGGAAGGAAGGAGAGAGAGGGATGGATGGATGAGAGGTGGGTGAAAGGAAGGCCAGAAACGGAAGGTAGAATAGAGAGAGAGAGAGGCGGGGGGCGGGGGAGAGGTGCAGAGGCAGGGTTGATGTAATGTTGGAATGGAAAAAATATTGATGGTTGACCACATGATAAACGTGACGCTTTTTGTATTTTGTTTTTATCACCGCCAGTTGGCATTGCTAAGCACAGAGATGTAATTCATCGTTGACGTTAAAAACGGTACTTGTAGGTCGTACTTAAAAGTAATTTCTTTAGGATGAGGGATACATACGAGACAAATAAAACTGTGGTAGTTGTAAAAATCAGTTATAAAATACTTCATTCTAATGAACAGGTTGAAAACACCTTAGTGCCTCTGTACCATACTTTTGATTAATCTTTTCAGCGTGATTAACGTTTCGTAGCATCGCCTGGAGGTAGAAAAAATAAGAAAAATAGTCCAAGTGAATAAGTTAAAAACAGTTAGTACTTGTATGTCGTAGTGTAATTCATCTGAGTGGGTTTTTTTCCCCAGGTATGGGTAATAAAGAAACTGCTGGCTTTTGTTGGTTTGGTTGTCCTTTGTCCTTGTTCACCACCAGCACACCAGGCGCCTGTATGTAAACACACCATTGCGGGTCGTGTTGTAGGGGAAGACTGGGGCCATCTTGATAATGCTTGCCTTAGTGACCCCCTCCCCTCCCGTTAAAGAACCATTGTTCTAGACAGTGAAAGGGGTCGTTCATCGTCTTAGGCCACATTTAAGTCCCTGGGTGTTGGCTGAGGTGATTGCATACTGTTAAATTCCTCGATAGGAAATTTGTGAGCTTGTGAGAAGTGCTTGCTGTAAAGGATATGGAAGGATGGCGGCCTCAGAACTGCGTGCCTTGTGTGTAGAGCACCATCCAGTCCAAGAACGCCAACCTGCATGGATGGGGAGGGGCAGATAAGGAGTGTGGGGAGGAGTGTCCTTTCTGCAATATTACGCAGAGTAATGATTACTGAAAATAGAATATTGATCTATCTATCTATCTATATACCTAGGCTGCTTCCCCCAAGGAAAGGGAGGTAGCCGAGACAGGACGACACACTCCCCATTTACTCATCCATTCAAACACATTCATTCGCATCTTAGCCCCAAAGGGGAGAACGGACAGATCCTCACCGCACCACACCGCACAAGGGTCAACTGCGCAATGCAATCAGTGACATCCGCAGCAGGGCCCAACAGCAGAACTGGTTTACCCCTGCCACATCATAACAGACCCAACCCCTTACCCGCACCTGACGTGACTAGCTGATTAGACCAAATGCGGGAGAATATCCCCTCAGGGCTGCATCATCACTTATTCATTCACAATTTCTCTCCACTCATTTCTGTCACGCACAGCCACTCTTCCTTGCTCAACAGACATCCCTCTCGCATCCAGCGCTCTCTTTACACTGTCCATCCATCCTATTTGTGTCTTCCTCTCAGCCTTACACCTTTCACATCAGATCTAGTTATCTTTTTCACCAATCGCTCATTATCCATTCTCTCCATATGCCCAAACCATCGCAACACCCTCTGCTCAACTCTACCAGCCATCTCCCGAACAACTCCAGTTCTCCTTCACACTTCATCATTTTGCACCCGATCCATACGCATCACTCCACACATACTCCTCAGACACCTCATCTCCATTACATTCAAAGTTTTCCTCTCTGCTACACCCATATTCCATGTTTCAGCCCCATATAACGCAGTCGGTACCACAACACCCTCATACAGCCTTCTCTTTACATCCATTCTAAGCGAACGACATTTAAACACTTTTTTCATTCCTCCCAGCACCTTTCCTACTTCATTTATTCTAAACTTCACTTCTGCATCTATTCTTCCATCCACAGCAACATGTGACCCTAGATATTTAAAACAATCTACCTCCTCAAGCAACTCACCATTCAAAACTATATTCATCCCCCTACCATCTATCAACCTCGTACACTTAATCACTTTACTCTTATTCTCATTTACTTTCAAATTCCTCCTTTCACACACCCTTCCAAACTCCTCTACCAACTGTCTCAATCTCTCCTCTGAATCAGTCACCAGTGCAGTATCATCTGCAAACAGCAGCTGCTTCAGATTCCACTCTCCACGTTCAACATTCACCAGACTCAGACCTCCATCTAAAACTCTTGCATTCACCTCCCTTACAACACCATCCATGTAAATATTAAACAACCAAGGTGACATCACACATCCCTGTCGCAGCCCCACTCTCACGGGAAACCAATCACTCACAGCATTTCCCACTCTTACACACGCTGTACTATTTACATAAAAACTTTTCACCCCTTTTAGTAACCTACCATCAAGTCCATACAATCTTAAAACAGTCCACAATGCCTCCCTATCAATTCTATCATACGCTTTCTCTAAATCCATAAATGTCCAAGACACATCCTTGCCTTTCGCCAAATACTTTTCACACACTTGTCTCACCGCAAACACCTGATCCATGCATCCCCTCCCTCTCCTAAAGCCACACTGCTCATCACCAATCACTCCCTCTGTACCCTCTCTAACTCTCATAATTAACACTCTACCATACACCTTACCTACAACACTCAACAGACTTATACCCCTAAAGCTTGTACATTCATACTTATCACCCTTGCCTTTATACAACGGGACCACACAAGCACTTGCCCAGTCAATTGGCACCATACCTTTCTCAAAGCACACATTCAACAATCTTACTAACCAGTCAACAATAGTCACTCCACCACCCTTCAGGCATTCCACAGCACACCCATCCATACCTGCAGCTTTCCCTGTTTTCATCTCCTTTACTGCCTTCTCCACTTCCTTCTTCGTGATCAAAGAATCATTCAACTCTCCCAACACATTTATTCCTTGCACCCTTCCATCCGCCACAATCTCAACCACCCTTTCCTCCTCTACATTTAACAGTCTTTCAAAATACTCTGTCCATCTCTTCCTTACTGCATCCATCTCAGTTAACATCCTTCCATCCTCTGCTTTTACTCGTTCTTCCTTCCCAGACTCTCCCTTTCGCACCCTTTTCACCTCCTTCCAAAAAATTTTCTTATTCTATTGTAGTGGATTTCTTCCATAAATGTTATCATAGAAATATTGCAGTGAAAGGAGGAATTTGGTAATAAATTTAGATTTGATTGCTAACATGTATTAAGTGGTACTTTTACTAGGAATCACTCCCCTGCATTTTTAAAGTGCTGGATCCGGCCCTGGGCAACAAAGGCACATGAGGGAGTATCACTGCTGACCTCCCCACCCACATCTTTATTACCCCCCCTCCCCCATTTGTCTATCATATATTCTTGACTCACGAGAGAGAGAGAGAGAGAGAGAGAGAGAGAGAGAGAGAGTCATTAAACAAAAATAAGAAGGAATTAAGAAGGCTAATATGGAAGGAAGCTGTGGAATCGTAAGGAAAAGTGTGGTAACCATCTTCTCCCTTTTATATTCTCTCCCCTTCGTAATTACACATTTTTATCTTCTCACACCTTCCCTAACACCATCATACCTATATACAATCTCCATCATATGTTTTTCTTCACACTGTCATACTTTCAGCTCATTTAAGTCTCGTTTTTTGCCTTTGTGCAGTTGTTCTTTCTTTCTTTTTTTGTCATATCTGATTAATTTTATCTTCTAATTACGAGAGAACTGTGTGTGTGTGTGTGTGTGTGTGTGTGTGTGTGTGTGTGTGTGTGTGTGTGTGTGTTTTGACGTATATGTATGTGTGTATGTGTGTGTGTGTGTGTGTGTGTGTGTGTGTGTGTGTGTGTGTGTGTGTGTGTGTGTGTGTGTGTTTACGTATATGTATGTTTGCATGTGTGTGTGTCAGTGTGTGTAGTGATGGTGTGTTTGTGTGTGCAGTGATTGTGTGTGTGTGTGTGTGTGTGTGTGTGTGTTTATGTGTGTGTGTGTGTGTGTGTGTGTGTGTGTGTGTGTGTGTGTGTGTGTGTGTGTGTGTGTGTGTGTGTGTTTATGTGTGTGTGTGTGTGTGTGTGTGTGTGTGTGTGTGTGTGTGTGTGTGTGTGTGTGTGTGTGTGTTTGTGTGTGTGTGTGTGTGTGTGTCTCTCTGTCTGTTTTTGTGTGTGTGTGTGTGTGTGTGTGTGTGTGTGTGTGTGTGTGTGTGTGTGTGTGTGTGTGTGTGTGTGTGGTGACGTGCGTGTGTGTGTATTGTTGGAACTTCTTAGCCACCATTTATATATATATAACTCTTTAGTCTTGTAATATTTAAGTCTTGAGTTTTGGTTAAAGTTATTTTGGTAATCGAAGAGCAGGAGGAGTTAAAGATGAAGACAGGGAGTTGATCTTGATTCATTATCTTCAGAGAAAGTCTAAGTTGAGCAGCGTATGTATTACAAGGGACTTAATATACGGTACTAACAAAGTCTAGCTGGACCCCTCTTCTTATTTGATTTCTCCACTACCTGCCGGTTCTATGGCCAGCCTCTTTCTGAGCTCTGATTCCTACATTCTCGTTTAGCAGGGGTCGTGTCACGTGTGCTATACTGTCGTGGAAACTTACAGAACACTGTATGTATGTGTGTATGTACAGCTTCTGGTTCAGGACCAGCATTCCTTCACTTTAAGAGTTGCAAGCTAATTTCCTTTTGCTTGATTCTCGCTGATACACTACCCATCTCACACCCTGGCTTGGTGCTTCTATCTATCTATCTATCTATCTATCCATCATACTATCTGTTATGATTTGTATTTATAAAATGGAGTCCTGACGTGTGTGTGTGTGTGTGTGTGTGTGTGTGTGTGTGTGTGTGTGTGTGTGTGTGTGTTTGTGGCTGTGTGTGTGTGTGTGTGTGTGTGTGTGTGTGTGTGTGTGTGTGTGTGTGTGTATGTGTGTGTGTGTGGGTGGGTGGTTGGGTGGGTGTGTGTGTAGGTGTCCGAGAGGGGTAGTAGACAGGACGTGTTGACAGTAGTTTCGTTCTGGTGCGTGAATTTAATTGGTATTTCTCATTTTATGTGGTAGTTGGGGGCGCTCACCATCCACTCACTCGATGTAGTGCTGCTCTCAGGTGTCTACCCTTTCATATCCTCCATCCTTCTTTCCTTTCATCCTTTTCTGTTTTTCTTACCTTCATTCTTTCCTCTTCCTTCTGCCTGTGGGTAACTCTACACTGAGTGACAAGCCAAATGGCTTCCTGTACACCAGAAAGCTATTTACTACGCTGGTTGGTAACCATATTGCCAAATTTTGGCGCCTGGTGGTAAAGTGGATAATTACGGCGCTCCAATCGGATTAAACCTGTGTTGGTATCTGTCGAAGGGATGGTTAGGGTTTATTGCTCACGTAATGCCACTCAGCGATGAGTGAGGCTGGTCAATCTCATTTCTAATGTCAGGACCAACTTGCCTATCCCCGGGCTTCTACGCATCTCGTGGGACAACATTGGATTGGATGATGGATGGATGGATGGATGAATATACTATACCATCATAGGAGTATAAGGATGGAGGAAGGAGAGGCGAGATGGTGATAATACAAGAAACACGTCGTTCTTCTCTAATGTCTTGCTGGTAATTTCAACGCCGGACCAAGAACGAATCCATCTACTGCACTAAAAGCAAATGCTAAAGTTGAAACAAAAGGCCAGGAATGAGTCAAAACTCGGGAACCGGTGGCCCGATTGGCCCGAAAATTTTATTCTTCAAATTAGAGCATTTTACTCTTAAAAAAATTTGTGTTACATGCGCCGTTTTTGCTGTGTTACGGTAACAAACCATCAAATATTCAGAAATCAGATAATTAAAATATAGATTACTTTCTGCTAGTACGCATGTATTAGTCGTTTAATTATGCAAAAAAACAAAAAATCCACATTCATATCACTGTCTGGTCTATAGGCACTGACTTCCGCCCACATCTCATTTTCATCCTAGCTCACATCAACCAGTTCTGGCCAGTTAGCAGTCTTGAATAACACATTACGTCAGTGATCTGTGATGTAACCCCATTACTTTAATCTTATCTTTTCATTCACTTGATATGTCTTTTCATTATCATCCCTAACGTCATCTTTTACTCTCTCTTCAGTTTGTTACATTTACAAGCCAATATATCTGGTTCTCTGTCATTAAACATCTTACCTGTCTTGCAGTCTGAGTTGCCTATCAGTATCGTAGTATAGAAACATCAATGTGCATCCATTTTCCTTTCATCAAACGTCTATCCCACACTTCTTGGCATCATAATAACTACATTCAAACACGTTAAAACACGCAAGTCAGAACCTACCAGATATTCTCTTCCGATTCGTTCTTCCGCCTTCATTATTTTTGGAAACCTCGCAGTACTGAAGAGAAAAGTTATCGAGCCTTCACTCCCACCACTTTAATAATATTACATAGTAAAGCACTTTTATCAGATAGAAGACTTCTGCACTTTTTTTTTTCTTACTGTAGCTAACAATTCAGACAAATTTCTAAGCAAACCGTTGACAGATCCACAAAGCGATCACTGTCCTATTGCAACTAAGGTTTTATTTTGCATGATAAGGAAATTTGAGTGCAATTAATTTCCTTCCTGCAGGAACAATTACTAGGCACGTGGAAAGGGGGGGGGGGATATCGTAAGTTAGTTTTCCAGTCTCAGCTCCTACCTTTCCTGCCGGCACAGCATATCGGAGTCAAAGTTATTCAGAAGGTGGGAGCGATCAAACGGTGGCATCAGATAACGGCAGCACCTTCACTTCGTCCAGCAGTGGGGGTGATGGGGGCACAGTGGTGGGTGAGGGTGATGAGAGAGGATACAATGGTGGGTGATGGAGGGGATTAGGGTGGGGTGTAAGGCTGAGGGTGGGACTGTGGTGAATATGAGGGTGGGCATGGGGTTATGCGGGTGATAGTGTAGGTTTGGCTGTAAGGATGAGGTTGTGAGTGACTTCAGGGTTTTCACATTAATTCTAGGTACATGCTGACATTTGCAATATATTTGTTTTTACATTCAGTATTGGAGAAAGGAATATTTCTGTAGCTGCATCTTTATATTCTCTGTAACAAAAATGTACTCTCTGAGAGGCCGCCGAAGGTGGCCTCCGCTCGATATCGTCATTTCCTATCCTCAGAAATGAGTCATAGCTCGGAATCCGGTTGCCCAATTGGACTGGAAATTGTTTTATTCTTCAAGTTAGAGCATTGTAACGGCACCTTGCCCTAACAAAAATTTGCGCTACATGCGCCGTTTTTGCTGTATTACAGTAACAAACCAAGAAACAGTCAGAAATCGAATCATTATAATACAGATAATACTGTACTATACCAGTCGGTGGATCGCTGACCATCCACTCTCTCGATGCTGTGCGGCTTTGGGTGTCTGCCCTTTTCTTTCTCTTTTTTTTTTAATTATTCTTCCTCATCTGCCTTTCTTTCCATCTTTCTTTCCTCTTCCTTCTGCCTATGGTTGACTCTACACTTAGTGAAAAGCCAAATGGTTTCCTGTACACAAGGGAACCATTTACTATGCTGGCTGGTAACCATATAATCAGATTATGGCGCCTTGTGGTTTAGTGGGTAATAAAGACGCTCCAATCGAATTGAGCCTGTGTAGGTGTCTATCATAGGGATGGTTAGGGTTTATTGCTCACGTAATGCCACTCAGGGATGAGTGAGGCTGGTCACTCTCATCTTAAATTTCAGGACGAACTTGCTTATCCCCGGGCTTCTACGCATCTCATGGGACAACATTGGATTGAATGATGGATGGATGGATAGATGGATGAATATACTATACCATCATAGTTGTATAAGGAGGGAGGAAGGAGAGGTGAGATAGTGATAATACTAGAAACACGTCGTTCTTCTCTAATGTCTTGCTGGTAATTTCAACGCTGGACCAAGAACGAATCCATCCACTGCACTAAAATCAAATGCTAAAGTTGAAACAAAAGGCCAAGAATGAGTCAAAACTCGGGAACCGGTGGCCCGATTGGCCCGAAAATTTTATTCTTCAAATTAGAGCATTTTACTCTTAAAAAAATTTGTGTTACATGCGCCGTTTTTGCTGTGTTACGGTAACAAACCAACAAACCATCAAATATTCAGAAATCGGATAATTAAAATATAGATTACTTTCTGCTAGTACGCATATAATAGTCGTTTAATTATGCAAAAAAACAAAAAATCCATATTCATATCACTGTCTGGTCTATAGGCACTGACTTCTGCCCACATCTCATTTTCATCCTAGCTCACATCAACCAGTACTGGCCAGTTAGCAGTCTTGAATAACACATTACGTCAGTGATCTGTGATGTAACCCCATTACTTTAATTTTATCTTTTCATTCACTTGATATGTCTTTTCATTATCATCCCTAACGTCATCTTTTACTCTCCCTTCAGTTTGTTACATTTACAAGCCAATATATCTGGTTCTCTGTCATTAAACATCTTACTTGTCTTGCAATCTGAGTTGCCTATCAGTATCGTAGTATAGAAACATCAATGTGCATCCATTTTCCTTTCATCAAACGTCTATCCCACACATCTTGGCATCATAATAACTACATCCAAACACGTTAAAACACGCAAGTCAGAACCTACCAGATATTCTCTTCCGATTCGTTCTTCCGCCTTCATTATTTTTGGAAACCTCGCAGTACTGAAGAGAAAAGTTCTCGAGCCTTCACTCCCACCACTTTAATAATATTACATAGTAAAGCACTTTTATCAGATAGAAGACTTCTGCACTTTTTTTTTTCTTACTGTAGCTAACAATTCAGACAAATTTCTAAGCAAACCGTTGACAGATCCACAAAGCGATCACTGTCCTATCGCAACTAAGGTTTTATTTTGCATGATAAGGAAATTTGAGTGCAATTAATTTCCTTCCTGCAGAACAATTACTAGGCACGTGGAAAGGGGGGGGGGGATATCGTAAGTTAGTTTTCCAGTCTCAGCTCCTACCTTTCCTGCCGGCACAGCATATCGGAGTCAAAGTTATTCAGAAGGTGGGAGCGATCAAACGGTGGCATCAGATAACGGCAGCACCTTCACTTCGTCCAGCAGTGGGGGTGATGGGGGCACAGTGGTGGGTGAGGGTGATGAGAGAGGATACAATGGTGGGTGATGGAGGGGATTAGGGTGGGGTGTAAGGCTGAGGGTGGGACTGTGGTGAATATGAGGGTAGGCATGGGGTTATGCGGGTGATAGTGTAGGTTTGGCTGTAAGGATGAGGTTGTGAGTGACTTCAGGGTTTTCACATTAATCCTAGGTACATGCTGACATTTGCAATATATTTGTTTCTACATTCAGTATTGGAGAAAGGAATATTTCTGTAGCTGCATCTTTATATTCTCTGTAACAAAAATGTACTCTCTGAGAGGCCGCCGAAGGTGGCCTCCGCTCGATATCGTCATTTCCTATCCTCAGAAATGAGTCATAGCTCGGAATCCGGTTGCCCAATTGGACTGGAAATTGTTTAATTCTTCAAGTTAGAGCATTGTAACGGTACCTTGCCCTAACAAAAATTTGCGCTACATGCGCCGTTTTTGCTGTATTACAGTAACAAACCAAGAAACAGTCAGAAATCGAATCATTATAATACAGATAATACTGTACTATACCAGTCGGTGGATCGCTGACCATCCACTCTCTCGATGCTGTGCTGCTTTGGGTGTCTGCCCTTTTCTTTTTCTTTTTTTAAAATTATTCTTCCTCATCTGCCTTTCTTTCCATCTTTCTTTCCTCTTGCTTCTGCCTATGGTTGACTCTACACTGAGTGAAAAGCCAAATGGTTTCCTGTACCCAAGGGGGCGCTCCAATCGAATTGAGCCTGTGTAGGTGTCTATCAAAGGGATGGTTAGGGTTTATTGCTCACGTAATGCTACTCAGGGATGAGTGAGGCTGGTCACTCTCATCTTAAATTTCAGGACGAACTTGCTTACCCCCGGGCTTCTACGCATCTCATGGGACAACATTGGATTGAATGATGGATGGATGGATGGATGGATGAATATACTATACCATCATAGGTGTATAAGGAGGGAGGAAGGAGAGGTGAGATGATAATACAAGAAACACGTCGTTCTTCTCTAATGTCTTGCTGGTAATTTCAACGCCGGACCAAGAACGAATCCATCCACTGCACTAAAAGCAAATGCTAAAGTTGAAACAAAAGGCCAGGAATGAGTCAAAACTCGGGAACCGGTGGCCCGATTGGCCCGAAAATTTAATTCTTTAAATTATAGCATTTTAACAGTACCTTGCTCTAAGAAAAATTTGTGCTACATGCGCCGTTTTTGCTGTGTTACGGTAACAAACCAACAAACCATCAAATATTCAGAAATCGGATAATTATAATATAGATTACTTTCTGCTAGTACGCGTATACTAGCCGTTTTTACGTTCAAATTGTAGGTCGGGGTGTGGGTAGGAACGGGAATGGTCGTGGGAATGAGGATGGGGTGAGAGGTAAGTTTATGTGGGTGAGGGTGAGGTGTGAGGTAAATGGTTTGGATGGAGGTGGAAATGGGCCTGAGTTTACTGTGCATGTTTTTGCTGCATTGCACATTTGACGTTTTACTGTTATTTGCATATTTATATTGGGATGACGGTAATGTGAGGGTGAGGATGAGGGTGTGTGTGTGAGAGAATGAGTAGTGTTAGAAGGGCGGGGCGGGAAAGGGTTTGCAGTGCACACATATTGATTTTTCTTGTATCTCCACACTATTAAATTTTCCATTGTTCTCATTTATGTATTCGGATGAAACTGGGAATTTGGTTCAAGGCACATCTCTACATATTTTGTTTATTATTACACTGTTACATTTTCAGCAGTTACTTTTTTAACTACCTTCAATTTTTTGTGATTTTACGTTTTTATCCCGCAAGTGATGAGGGTGGAGATGGGCGTGGTTGTGAGGGTGGGAGAGATAGTGAGGTTGGTGAGGGTTTTGAGTGGAGGTGAGAGTGAAAGGGGAAGTGGGCTTGTGGCGGAAAAACTACAGATTCAAGCTGCCTCTCCACATTTTTCATCGTGCTGTTATTGCATTTTTATGTCAGAGGTAAAAGCAAGGTTGGGGTGGAGATGGTGTGAGGGTGAGGGTGGATGGGGTGGGGGGGTTGTTGGGATTAGGGTGACGGTGGATGGGTTGGGGGAGATGTTGGGATTAGGGTGACGGTGGATGGGATGGGGGAAATGTTGAGATTAGGGTGAGGGTGGATGGGATGGGGGAGATTTTGGGATTAGGGTGAGGGTGGATGGGGTGGGGGAGATGTTGGGATTAGGGTGAGGGTGGATGGAGATGTTGGGATTAGGGTGCGGGTGGGTGGGGTGAGGGAGATGTTGGGATTAGGGTGAGAATGGGTGTGAGGTCAAGAAGGCTGAGATATGGAAGGGGTTCGAGGCTTACATATTGATTCTGGCTGCATCTCTACCCTTTTCATTTTGACTGTATGAAAGGGTTCATGAAGGCAATATAATACATCCCCGTCAGTTTAAAATCTCTGTCCAACGCCAATTGAAAACGTCTGGAATTAGGAAGATTGTAATAATGTCATTGTGATGAAGGGGTTATGGTATAAAAGGCAAAATAAATTACTGATACAGAAGTGACACGAACTCGACTAAGGCAGGAGACTCTAAAGGGTGAGGTGAGTGTAGTTCAGATATTGTTGTAGGGGCCTGGCTGTACATACGTATTGATGGCTACGATTGGGTGTGGGTGCTGGACCCTGGCCTACCGATACAGCTACGGCCATATGTATTTGATCCGAAGGAGGTGAAGGATTTGGATCTTATCCCACTGATAAAACTGATACAAAACTGTCTGATGAAACGAGCTTTATTTTTTCACACGTTAAGAGAATTTAGAAGTTTCATAATGCGAGATTAAACACAAAAACTATCACGACAACAGAGAGGGAAGGAATCCGGAAATTATGTCAGTTTCTCTGTTTGTGAGTGACGGGGAAAGGTCAGCGAGTTGTGGCCTTGGTAAAGTTACGTGATTCTCCCGTGACATTCAAATGACGGTTGTGATGAAGTGTATTTCCTGATTGGAAGGGTCATGCTTCAGATATCAGCACTGTATAGGGCGGTAAAGGCCAGTGAAAAGAGTAAAATAATTAAATGAATAAATAAATAGCTACAGCCAATCCGATGTTAAGACTGGTGACATTTAACCTTTTTGTTTTATTGAGTTTATTCTCAGCTAAATAATCGACAGTAAAACACTGAAGGTAAATCACGCTGTGAAAAGGTTATAGTCTTGAACCTTTGTCAGCGTTGGGATTCTTTCACCTGAATAAAAATGGCTGTGGGTGATTAAATACAAACGTGACAGTTGAAGGGAGAACCGAGGAAGGCGCTGATGTCAGTTTTACACACACACACACACACACACACACACACACACACACACACAGCAGGGAAGTGTAGCATCCCGTGACTACGCTACAGGGTTGCCAAGTCGCACCCTGCTCTGCCCGCGGAAACCCAACTGAAAACCAGCCCAAAAGTAGCCCAACACCAATAATTATTTTAAAAATCCTCTTTATGCGAAATTAGTGTTTTATATTAATAATTCATATATAGGTCCCTATTAATGCCTGAAATGATCACTTGATTCACTTAAACTTTCCCTATTTCCCATAAAAACACTATTGCCCATAAAACAACAATGATTCTGTTGAAATATACTTATCATTACACTAGGTAATACAACATGCAAGTGAAGGTATTTTCTCTCCCTCTGAGTCAACTTTCCATCACACTTATATTATTCAAAAATCTATATGATCATCATCACTGTGTTTCGTTGCTGTGTACGTCATATGTGAAAAATGCTAACATAATTTTGTTTGTGAAACCATTACAACAGATTTTATGTCCGCATATTACTCTAACATGAAGAGTGTTTTCAACTGTTTCATGTTGCTGTCTGTTTCTCCATTTACTTTTCACTAAATTTTACTGAGAGAAAATCCTCTCTACTGCAGCAGTGCTTGCTGGCAACGATAATTGGGATAAAACAAAACTCTCTCCGGAGTCTCCGCACTGGCTGCATCCACTGGTCCCTGTGGGAGTATTAGGGGGTCTCTCTCCGCCATATGTTTAAACTCTCTCTCTCTCTCTCTCTCTCTCTCTCTGTCTCTCTCTCTCTCTCTCTCTCTCTCTCTCTCTCTCTCTCAGTATATTGTCGTGATGTGGTTTAACTCCATACTAGCCCAAACAACCGCGACAGTTTTCAAACCAGCCCAAAAAACCGCAACCCGCGACCGGTAAAATCTGCCCGCGGAAGAGCTTCAAAACGAGCCCAATTTGGCGGGAAAACCGCGACCTTGGCAACCCTGCTACGCTACCACAATCCAGAACCGCATCTCTGGTATCTGTGGGCCACAAAAATAATAATAAAAAGAAAATCGTTCGCAGCCAGAGCCATACTAACCCCTTGAGAAGACAAGGAACCGAGGCCAGACTACCGTAGTTCAGACTAAGGGCGGGTGACCCATATAATTTCTGGGTACGACTTAATAATCAAAAGACCTCTTAGTCAATTTTAGGAGGTCCAGATTCACAGCACCAACACTCAGTTTTTCTATCCTGCCATAATAAAAACAAAGTAAATAAATAATTGAAAATAAGTAAGCGGCAGCTACCAGTCCATGCTGCCTCATTCAAAAGCTAGGCTGCCATACTCCACAACAATTAGCCTTTTGAAGGACAGGAGATTCTTTCAGCTGAGTAATAATCGTCTGACGGTAGACAGGAAAAAATACCGTAATGGTTACTAACCATATATGTTATAGGTATGTGACCAACGAGCTCCTCGTATACCAAGGTATGATCGAAAATAAAAAATAAAAAAACTTTCTTGTAATTTCGAACCCGTACGCCCAAGACAACGCATCACGCAAGCTGGTGACCTGGAATAAGACTTTTTTTTTTTTTTTTTTGTAAATTTTGAAAGTGATATTATAAAGTGGTTGACTGCTGAACTTGCTACCTGGTATTCGTTCACCCAGTTATGTTGGACACAGTTTCTGTCGTGTGTGTGTGTGTGTGTGTGTGTGTGTGTGTGTGTGTGTCCTTGTTAAACATTAATGTCGTACCAGGAAATAACACTCTGACATGCACGCTTCACTTGGTTGTTAGTGTTGACTCTAAAATTTTTTGTATAATTTAAAAAAGTGTGTTACTTAGCCAAACGATTTCCATACTATGTGGGAAATGCACACACACACACACACACACACACACACACACACACACACACACACACACACACACACACACACACACACACACACACACACACACACACACAAGCGCTGAAAAAAATAATAAATGATGAGACAACTGCCAGAGGCGCTTGTTAACAGAATACTTTTTTTTTTATACAAAAGGTTGAAACATGCTAAATCAGTAGTTATATACAAAGAAAAAATATTAAACAGACAGACAGACAGACAGACAGAGAAGTTGAAGGAAGATTTTTTTTTTTACAAATGGTTGAACATGCTAAATCAGTTGTGATAAACCAAGAAAAAATTATATATGCTAAATCAATTGTGATAAACCAAAATAAAATTATATATATACCGTATATATATATATATATATATATATATCATCATCATCAGCCGTTGAGGTCCACTGCAGGACCGGCCTATCCCTACCGAAGCAGGGACCATACAGCCAATGTATCTCTACCTAGTGGCTTAGGCGGTCTGGTGGAGACTGTATGTAGGGTGAGAAGTGCTTGTGAGTGTGATTGTAGTGTTGTAGTGGCTTTAGTGTGCATGTAGTCTGTGAACCAAGTGTAATCGGCCCACATTAAGCCGATTGGGTGCAAGCATACTAGTATGCGACACTGGTTCAACCACAGCACTCCTTGTGTTCGCCAAAGTAGCAAGTGGCTTGGTGAACGCTTCCCAAAGTTATTATAACTATGACGGGAGGCGAACCCGCGCTCACCAGCGTGCGAAACGCACACTCTACCACTGTACCACAAAGGCTCCGTATATATATATATATATATATATATATATATATATATATAAAGCCTTTGTGGTACAGTGGTAGAGTGTGCGTTTATATATATATATATATATATATATATATATATATATATATATATATATATATATATATTATTGTTACGGAACAGCGAAAGATAATGTAAACTTTAAGTGAGAATACTAAAAATCACTAGTGTTCCGTAAAGTTCCAGGTTCAAAACAAAAGAGTTAGGTAAAATTACAAGTTAAAGTTTAATGCTCAAACTAACAACAAAACATTCAGGACTCATAAGGATAATGTAATGGCAAAAAACAGGTTAAATATATGGTTAACTGCAATAGCCTCTATTAACACGAAATTAGCAAGAGTAAATTTATCTAAGTCAGCCCTGATAAAATGAAAATACACTGGGTAATGCTCAGTTAATGCAAGATAAATTATTACAGATACAAACTATTATTAATAATTGCTGACAATAAGAACCTTACATGAATCACAAAAACCTCACTAGGCCTACAAATTAACAACTTATGCTATACAGTACAAGAACAAAATGCAATAACACTTATACTCAAATTACACAGCTGCTAGATGGTTGGAGACTTCCTGAGCACTCACAATAATAACTGTACAGGGGAGGACAGAGATGTGAGCAAAATGAGGAGTAGATCTAAGTGGCAATAATGCAGAGACTGAGCTCATTATATAAGGGCCGGCAGAGCTTGATACAACTTGTAAGAAGGACGTGCAAATGAAGCCATGGGTACAAAGAGTTGACAATCCTGCTCTGAACAACAGAAAGGACGACTTACTCTACTATAACGGTAGAAGGGGGGGTGGGGGACTGAGGCAGAACACGCTCGTGATCAAACATGCAGCATACTGTGCGTTAAAATTACACAAAGGATGATGAAATCATAGGCTATGTAACACCTCCCCACAAAGAAAAAAAGAAATTTACAAAGGAAATTTCTTATTACTCTAAAACAATCTGTCTAAAGTCTAGATAAGCAATCTGCAATAACATTTTCTTTCCCCTTGACATGTTGTATGTCTAATGAATACTCCTGAAGAAGTAGACTCCATCTTGTCAATCTCTGATTTTTATCTTTAAACTTACTAAGGAATTTCAGTGGGTTATGATCGGTATAAATGACTATGGGGTCAAAACCAGAACACAAATAAAATGAAAAATGCTGTAAACCCAAAATCAAGGCCAAAAGCTCTTTCTCAATAGTTGAGTAGTTCTTTTGAGGTGGAGTGAACTTCTTACTGTAATAAGATACAGGGTGTTCAATACCCTGATCATCCTCTTGTAGCAAAACAGCCCCAGCTCCTGTATCACTTGCATCAACAGCCATCTTAAAAGGCTTAGCAAAATTTGGAGTAGTGAGCACTGGCTGACTTAATAGGATAGCTTTAAGTTTGTTGAAAGAGGATTCACGGTTATCGGTCCAGACAAATTTAACTCCCTTTTTCAGTAGGTCTGTAAGTGGTGATACAAGAATTGAAAAGTTAAGAACAAATCTCCGGTAATAACCTACCATTCCCAAAAATCTTTGTAGCTCTTTCCTACTTTTAGGTCTGGGAAGATCACTTATAACCTGAACCTTAGCTCCTGGTGGTGCAACATGTCCATCACTAATTACGTACCCAAGGTACTGAACTTTAGCTTGACCAAACTCACACTTTGACAAATTAGCTACAAGATTAGCCTGAACCAAACGCTCAAGAAATTTACTGACATGGCATAGGTGATCTTTCCAGTTGTCACTGAAGATTAATACATCATCAATATAAACAACACACCCTGCCAAACCCTCTGTTACAACATTCATGAGCTTCTGAAATGTGGCTGGTGCATTCTTCATACCATATGGCATTACAGAACAAGCAAAAGTCTTTCCTAGTGTTACAAAACATGAGATCTCCCTAGCACGTTCAGTCATAGGTACTTCCCAGTATCCCTTTAACAAATCAAACTTACTTATGTACCTAGCCTTTCCGATCTTGTCTATGCAATCTTCCACACGAGGGAGAGGGTAAGTGTCTGTTTTGGTTATCTGATTAACACGTCTGTAGTCAATGCAAAGCCACTGTGACCCACCCGGCTTAGGGACCAGAGTGACAGGAGAACTCCACTCGCTCAGACATGGCTCAATCATCTTGTGGTCCAACAGGTAGCCAAGCTCCTTCTGGATGAGAGGAACTTTCACTGGGTTCACACGGTAAAGAGGCAGTTTAATTGGCTTTGCGTCTCCAACATCGACATCATGCATCAACACAGTGGTTCTTCCTGGAGTGGCATGGAACACTTGCGGGTACTCCTGCAGTAATGCCGAAAACTCCTGCCTTTCCTCGGGAGCTAGATGAGAAAGTTTAGTCTGGAGATCATTCATGATATCAGGATTATCCCCCAAACTATCACTCATGCTCATACTGCATGGGAGAGCTTCACTTGCAGACTCGGGTGGAACAGCTACAGTGCAGACTGGATTACTTTCGTCCCACCTGTGATATAACTTTAGCATGTTGATGTGACAAAGTTGCTTGTTCTTTCTACGATCTGGTGTGGCGATGACATAGTTAACATCACTGAGTTTCTTCTCCACGAAATAAGGACCACTAAACTTGGCTTGAAGAGGTTGCCCATGCACTGGTAGCAGAATCAAAACCTGATCTCCTGGCTGAAAGTGGCGTAACCTGGACTTCTTATCATACCAAGTCTTCATCTTCTCCTGAGCAGCTCCTAAATTCTCTCGTGCCAGCTGTAAAGCAGTGGACAGCCGTTCTTTGAACTTCATCACATACTCCAGCAGGTTGACGTCATCTTCCTCCGACAGCCAGCATTCCTTGAGTAACTTAAGGGGTCCTCTTACTTCATGGCCAAACAGTAGTTCAAAAGGTGAGAAGCCCAGTGATTTTTTTGGAGATTCTCTTGCAGCAAATACAACGAATGGAAGACCTTTATCCCAGTCTTTCTGATGTTCCAAACAGTATTTCTTGAGCATCGATTTGAGTGTTTGATGATATCTCTCCAACGCTCCTTGGGTCTGGGGATGGTAAGCTGAAGACGTGATCTGGGTGATGCCCAACTCTTTCAGAGACTGCTTGAAAACATTTGACATGAAATTACTTCCCCGGTCTGACTGTACCTCCTTGGGCAGACCAAACATTGTGAAGAACCCTTGCATTTCCTTAACCACGTTCTTTGCTGAGATATTTCTAAGTGGAATGGCTTCAGGATAACGAGTAGCCATATCAATCAGGGTCAACACATAAGAAAATCCTGAAGAAGTCTTAGGAAGAGGGCCCACAATATCCACCAACACACGGGTGAATGGCGCCTCAAAAGGAGGAATGGGAACTAAAGGTGCAACCTTTTCGGTCTGATTACACTTCCCCACAACTTGACAGGGGTGACAAGACTTACAATACCAGGAAACATCCCTGAAGATACCTGGCCAGTAGAAGTGTTTCAAAATGAGTGCCACAGTCTTCCTCACTCCAAGGTGTCCTGCCAAACTGGAATCATGAGCCACTCTAATGATATCCTGCCTACAAACACGAGGGATGACAACTTGATGTACAACCTCCCATTCACAGTCGGCTGATGCTGTTGGGGGTCTCCACTTCCTCATAAGTACTCCTGACTTTATATAATAACAAGTGGAAGCACCAGCTGACTCTTCCTCACTGCAAGCAGAGTTAGCTAGACCTTTCAACTCAGGGTCAGCAACCTGCAACTCAACCAACTCTTGACGAGACAAATTATCAACACTACGGGGTACTGCCTCATCTGGTGAGTGGTCCAAATTAGCAAGAAAAGTGTCAGTTAGGATAACATCATCATCATCATTATCCTCTAAATCACCAGTAACTTTAGACTTAGCCCTAGTGACAGCACATGCAGGGAACACATCAGGGACATCACAACCCCGGGTCGCAGCCACTGGTTCACTAGACAACTGAGGAGCTGGACACACTTGACTTCCACCAATATCATTTCCAAGTAAGAAAGTTAAACCTGACATTGGGAGTGTCTCAACCAACCCAACCATAACGGAACCATTAACAAAACCAGACTCTAAATTCACTCGGCACAGAGGGACAGAGAAGTAATTATTTCCTACACCTTGTAAAATTACAGTTTCATCAGAGGAATTAACATTAGAGCCTAGAACACTGGTCAGCATAAGGGATTGGCAAGCACCTGTATCACGATATATTTTAACTGATTTCCTGTCATTACTGTCCAGAGGACTGACAAAACCATCAGACAGGAAATTAGCACATGAACTCTTGAGAGTGTCACCCACGTTACTGCTCAAAAGAGGAGCTTCATCATGAGAATTTAAGTTACCCCTCAAAGCAGGTTCAGTTAACTCAGTTAAAGAATTCTGGGAACTCTCAAGAGTGGACACTAGACCAATTGACTGAATATTTAAAGACTCCTTTTTGTTCACATCACGCTGTCTCCTGAAACATTTCTCCGTAGTATGACCAAGCTTACTACAATAAGTACCTTTACGTTTCTGAAATCTAGAGGTGAAGCTGGTATTTACTTCCTGAGAAACATCATCTTTATTCTCTTTCCTGTTACCTGTACTCTGAGTAGAGGCAACGTACTTACTCTCAGCTTTCCCTTTTTCTCTAGAATATCTCTTGTGAGTGAGAACATATTCATCAGCTAAAACTGCAGCATCAGACAAATTATCTATTCTTTTCTCATCAAGATATAGGCTTACATCTTTATTAATACACCTCTTGAAATCCTCCAGCAAAATCATCTGCTTAAATTTACCAAAATCAGAATCCACATTCTTAGAATTTAACCACTGCTCTAACAGATCTTCTTTGATTTTTGTATACTCAACATGGGATTGCTTATCTTGCTTATAAGTTGTCCTAAATTTTACTCTATAGACTTCAGGAACAAGCTCATAGGCCTTAAGAATCAAGCTCTTAACTACATCACAATTATCAGATTGATCCTGAGGCAAAGATGCATAAGTTACTTGAGCTTTACCGGTGAGAACAGTTTGAAGGAGTACTGGCCAATACTGTTTGGGCCAATTAAAACCTGTAGCTACCCTCTCAAACAACTGAAAATACTTTGTTAAATCAGATTCATTAAAAGGAGGGACAAGTTTAACATTTTTAGCCACATCAAAATCATCAGAGCTAGATGATCCAGTTCCACCTTGTTTCATGCGATACTCATGGTATGCCTGAAACCTAGCAATTTCAACTTGTGCCGCAGCCTCCTTAGCACGAGCCTGAAACTCAGCCTCCTTAGCATGAGCCTGAAACTCAGCCTCCTTAGCATGAGACTCCGCGTCCTAAGCTTGAGACTCAGCCTCCTTAGCACGTGCTTGAAATTCAGCTTCCTTCACACGAACCTCCTGCAGGGCTAGCTGTAACTTAGCTAATTCAATCTGCGTTTGCTCATTTGGAGGAGTTACATTAAACAAACTTTTATTAATCATGCCAACAATTTGATCTTTAGAATGATGAGAGTGAACTGCAATTCCCAATTGTTGAGCAACAAGCTTAAGTTCATTCTTTGTTCTGTTTTCTACATCACACACTGTTTGCACATTTGACAAAAAATCTTTGGCTTCATCAAGCGTAGTAATAGTAGACATCATGAATAAATCACAGTCACAAAATATCAAGCAATATCCTTATGATAATATCCTGAATATCCTGATAAGAGGTCGCAAAATTTATGTTACGGAACAGCGAAAGATAATGTACACTTTAAGTGAGAATACTAAAAATCACTACTGTCCCGTAAAGTTCCAGGTTCAAAACAAAAGAGTTAGGTAAAATTACAAGTTAAAGTTTAATGCTCAAACTAACAACAAAACATTCAGGACTCATAAGGATAATGTAATGGCAAAAAACAGGTTAAATATATGGTTAACTGCAATAGCCTCTATTAACACGAAATTAGCAAGAGTATATTTATCTAAGTCAGCCCTGATAAAATGAAAATACACTGGGTAATGCTCAGTTAATGCAAGATAAATTATTACAGATACAAACTATTATTAATAATTGCTGACAATAAGAACCTTACATGAATCACGAAAAACCTCACTAGGCCTACAAATTAACAACTTATGCTATACAGTACAAGAACAAAATGCAATAACACTTATACTCAAATTACACAGCTGTTAGATGGTTGGTGACTTCCTGAGCACTCACAATAATAACTGTACAGGGGAGGACAGAGATGTGAACAAAATGAGGAGTAGATCTAAGTGGCAATAATGCAGAGACTGAGCTCATTATATAGGGGCCGGCAGAGCTTGATACAACTTGTAAGAAGGACGCACAAATGAAGCCATGGGGACAAAGAGTTGACACTTCTGCTCTGAACAACAGAAAGGACGACTTACTCTACTATAACGGTAGAAGGGGGGGGACTGAGGCAGAACACGCTCGTGATCAATCATGCAGCATACTGTGCGTTAAAATTACACAAAGGATGATGAAATCATAGGCTATGTAACAATATATATATATATATATATATATATATATATATATATATATATATATATATATATATATATGAGAGAGAGAGAGAGAGAGAGAGAGAGAGAACCGTGATTGGCGAGAATAATAATGAAAAAAACTAAAATATTACCAATGAATTTTAGGGAACGAATGTTGAGAAAAAATATTGACAAATAATTCTTAAGGGGAAGAATTTAAAAATAGGAAAAAGCGGATTACAAGAGGCCAAGGCAAAAATGTGTAACAGATGGGAAGAACGACAGGGAAAGGCTGAAAAATATAGTAACTGGGAAACACAAGCGAAAAGGATGAAAGAAACAAGAAAATAAAAATGATATATATACAAGTGAAGACCGAAAAAAGAACTGTGCAAGGTGATGAATTATAAAGGACGAATGGAAGAGTCTGAAAAATAACTACAAATGGGGTTTGAAGAGGCGGATGGGTAAAGATGAGAGGTTAGAAGGATGAGAGGTAAGGGTTGGGGTGGGTGTTACAGGTGTGGAGAGTGCAGGTGTAGCAATGTCACCACCAAACATCTCCCACCACTACCTTACATCTCCCACAACAACCAAAAATCAATGACCACCCTAAATTCCGACCACTTCCATACATCCCCACCATTACCATTCTTCTCCAGTCATTACCATGCCTCTCCAGCCACTGCCATAAATCTTCAAATTTTACCATACTTTCCTTGACCATTACCATATCTACACACTAGCCCTCTGAAAATGCATCATCCTCACTAACAGCCATATGCTCATGGCATAGGAAGCTATCAAACGTATGTTCCTTATGTGTCTTCATCACCAACACCCCTCCACAACTACACCTTCAACGTGTTACCACTCCAAAGCCACCGCCTGCCACTCCACATCTACGCCTTTGTCACCATTCCATAACCATGTCACCACACTGCACACACCAGTTCACTTCCACACTTTCGTCACCTCTCAACAACCATACAACCATCTCACACCCCACGTCACAATTACACTTCCAATACCACTCCACAAACCAATACAAACCACACCACACCCCACGTCTCATCTATACATCCTTCACCACTCCATAACCATACAACCATCCCACACCTGCCACGTAACATCCACACATTAGTAACCATTTCATCTGCATTTCCCTGTCACAACTCTATTAGGCCACCACATTATCACCATCTCCATCATAACAACATCCCCCATTTCCTTCACTCCATTTTGCGCCCACACCACCTCACCACTTTACCGCCACACCACCACAGCCACCCCACATTAACACTGCCTGGCTCATTCTGTTACACCACCAGCCTCTTCATCCTAATCTTACCAGTATAACCACACTACTGCCATCATCACAGCCACACCACCACAACGACCATACTGCCATCAGAATCCCCTCATGTGAACCATACCATCATTAGCATCATCATCATCGTAGCCACTACCATTTTTTTACCTACCATATACAACCTCACCACCCACACACTACCAACCGGTATCACTTCCACTGCCAGTCTGCATTATCACTCCACTGCCACTTCACCACCACCATATCATCAGCCACCTCATCACACCCAATTTCCAGGCCGCGTCTTGAGGCCACACCCAACACTTACCCTGTTTACATACACCATCTATTTTGGGAAGCTTTTTCTCTTTCCTCTTTACAGATCTGTCTTAATTTTTGCACTCATCAATTTCCCTGTCGGTGACTGGTGGAAATTTTACTGGCATAGATAATTTAAGAGGGGTGATTGGTAAGTTTGTAGCCTAAGACAGGAGATAAGTTATAGTTTTCACTGAATGGGAGGTACCCAGCTCGGTGGCAGCTTAAAGCTCCGTTACTCGTCGGTCTGCCATGATGATGTCATAAATCTTGGCATTGGTCTCCTGTGTGGTAACGGTGACTGGCCTTCCCGGACAGGGGTCGTCTTCCAGGCTCTTCCTGCCACGTTTGAACTCATTAGCCCACGTCTTACCATGCTGTACGAAGAGAGACCCTACCCTAGTATGGCCACCATGTTCTCATGGACCTCCTTGGGTGTTAAGCTTTTGATACGGAGGTAGTTGATGACTGCACGATGGCTGCTGTTTTCCATTTTCCCAAGAACTGCAGACTTTCAAGGTTTAATTATCTATAATAGGAAAACATCCCAGTGGGATCAGATTTTGTGTGTAATCCTTTAACAAACTGAACTGCACGCACATTCAGTGAAAAGTGTATAGCTCAACTCCTACCTTAGTCACGAACTTAACAATCGCCCTTCGTAACCCGTTCAGACTACATTCGTGTGGCGGCTGTTAGAATAAAATCGTCTTTCGGCTTTCAGAACAAAATCGTGTGATGGTTGTCAGGATATAAATCGCATGGCTGTTATCAGAATAAAATTACCTGTCAGTTGCCAGAAGAATTTCGTCTGGCGGTTGTCAGAATAAAATATGTAATTTGCAAATGGGTCTGAATTTGGACAACGAAAAGTTTGTTTCATTCAACCGAGTTTGTCATACTTGGGAATACATGTGTTGTGGGAACAGTAATAGATATTTATGTACATATACTTGCGTGTGGATATTTATGTGTGCTACTTGCGTTTATCAGATATGTTTATGTGTGGATATGTAGGTGTGAGCATTTACATACTGATACGTGGGGATATTTACGTGTAACTACATACGTGTGAATATTTTATGCGTATCAGGTGGTTTTTGACCGCATAATGCGTATACAGTAGATATTTGCGTGTAGATATTTGTACTTGTTTATATTCTTACGTTCAGATATTTACGTGTTCCGCTTCGTTTCTTGTTGGTCAGTATCAATTCCATCCTCGTATTCTCTAAGACTGAACCTCGTCTGCAAGTTTCCCCATGGTAAAAATCGTTTACATTTTTTTCATAGATCTGGGTGTTCATGAAATTGGATCCATCGAATAACAAAAACGTGTGTGTGTGTGTGTGTGTGTGTGTGTGTGTGTGTGTGTGTGTGTGTGTGTGTGTGAGAGAGAGAGAGAGAGGGGGGGGACCTGAATTGTATATTCCGTGTACTTGGAGAGTTCAGGGTGAATTACCTGCCACACTCACCTGGCTAACACGGCATCCCAAAGAGTTACTGTTTTGAGAGCACATTGAGTACCTTGTCACTGGAATTTAGAGTATCATGTGCCCTGAGATCATAATGGTTACATTATTAACTCCTGCAGAATGATGGCGTTTTTATTCTCGTATATTCCTGCTTCTTTCAGATTTATTCAGCTAAAGAAAGATCTCTCGTGTCGGAAGGGTCACTGAAGGCTTTATCTCACTTCTCCGGTATCAAAAATCTCTCCTAACCAGAACCATGTTGTCTGAAAATATCGAGAACAAGAGCAGTCAGGGAGCGCATACCTCCGCCAAAGCAACAGTGTCCCCCCTTGATCTTGACCTTTCACATATCTCGGAAAATTTTATCACATTTTTTCTAGGTAGTTCTTTTCCGCTGTTGTTAATTTGGTGCAGGTCCATCCAATAGTTTTTTCCATAACGTTAACAGGCTGACAAGCATTGTCACAGGCGTAGTTACCCCAGTAGCGAATGGGTGAAATAGAAATAGGATGATAATGAAAGGAGAGAGAAGCGAACCATTAAGAACATAAAATCTTTTTTCTTATCAGTTTTGCTGTCTATAAAGGGTAACCCTGGTCCCCAGCTGTATTTACCCAAGCCGTCACTTTTGCCTTCTCAACTGATAACACACCACATGTTTTTCTCACAGATTACGCAGAAAGTTCCTCTTGTCCTTGAACTGTGGGTGTGACATAATGTGGGAGAAGCAAAGTAGGGATGTTTACCAATTAGAAGCCTAAATGGTGCTTTCGTCACGTTCCTGATGGCACGCAATTGGTTCTGTGTGGAGTGTATGAGGCCCTCATTGGTAGCAGGTGCCTCTATTGTTTCTGTATGGCCGGAGATTATTTTTAAGACAGCCTAGTGGTTAATTAGCTGAGAAAGGCGGAGTAAGTCTCCTTTACAAGGTCGAGGAAAGTGTGAAGACACACATTTGTCTTATTTTGTAGACACATCCCTGTACACATTTGTCTCAATTTGTACACACATCCCTGTACACATTTTGTCATTTGTACACATTTGTATACATTTACTGTCACTTTACCCTTTTGTCACATTGTGTTGCACTTTTCCCCAACACTACTCAATACGTGACTTTGATTACAAAACACACTGTTTGTGTACAATTTCCCATTTTTGGTTCACTCCTCCATTTACACTTGTGTGTGATTTATATCTAGATTTAACCTTCGAAGTCGCCACGTTTCCTCGAGCTTTTGAGTACTTAGCCTCCACTGAGTGTATTCTGGTTAGGTAAGAAATAACTTGTTTTATATTTGTATCCTGAGGCCTATATGAATCCTCCGTTTTGTAAAACGAACACTGGTTTCTTCTTTGGTTGTGTATGTTATAGTGTACAGTAACGTTAAATTAGTTTTCTTGCAAACTTTATCTTATCCCTTTTGGTGCTTAATTAAGGGTTAAGAGTGCACCGTAATATACACCCCATAACAATTTGGCGACCTCCTACCAGGATAGCTTTGTGACATAATATTGGCAACCTTGGCCACATACTCAGTGCTTACTCTTACCTACATAACTATAATCAGTAATCATGGCCCTAATGAGTGATAGTGATGTGAAAGCATTTTTGGATTCTAAGCCATCCCCAAACAGAGTGAAAACACTCACAAAACACGAGCTCATATTGCTTCCCCAACCCTTACAGTTGAGATTTCCTGCCTCACTCACTAAGACTAAGTTACTTGATTTAATATTGGACACCATGTTTGAGCAAAGTGAGTCTTCTGTAGCTAGTTCTGAGCCATTTGATACTGCACAAGGTGTTGACCCGGAGCCTTTGGCATCGGAGGTACCTGGCCCTAGTGATTTTTCCGCCCATGATACTGGTGTCAAAGTGCAACTTGAGTTAGCCAGAATTAAGCTGAGGGAACTAGAGGTGCAAGCAAAAATGAGGGAACAAGAATGGAATGCCAAAATGAGGGAACAAGAATGGAATGCCAAAATGAGGGAAATAGAATTACAGGCTCAAATGAGACAAAAGGAAATGGATCACGAATTCAGACTGAAGCACCCTGATAGTTTACCTAGAGCTGGTGGTTCATCTGCCAAGGAATCTTTTGATGTTGCTAGGAACATTAAGCTAGTACCTCCCTTTAATGAGCAAGATGTCACCAAGTATTTCCATTTGTTTGAAAAGGTGGCAGGTCGTCTCTCGTGGCCAAAAGACTCTTGGACAGTACTGCTGCAGAGTGTTTTGAAAGGAAAGGCTCAAGAGGCTTATATTTCTTTATCTGTTGATCAAAGTGCCAACTATGATTGTTTAAAAGATGCCATTCTCAAAGCATATGAACTCGTGCCAGAGGCATATAGGCTTAAATTTAGATCCACCTTTAAACAGAGAGATCAGACTCATGTGGAATATGCTAGAGTACTCACAGACTTATTTGATCAATGGTTGCATTCTAAGAAAGTTGATGATTTCTGTACACTTAAAGAATTAATGATCTTGGAGAACTTCACTGGTAAGATAGAAAGGGATGTGGCTACATACCTAGTGGAAAAAGATTTAGATACCCTAGCTGAGGCTGCTGTTGTAGCAGATAACTATAGGATAATTCATAAACATGAAGGTAAGCCTCAGTTATTTGTTAAGGGTAGGAGAGTGAACCAACCATTTTTTGTGAATCCTTCTTCTGGTAAAGGCATGTTAAGTGACACTAGTGGGAACACTGCAACCCCAGAGCATGTTAGTTCCACGAAAGTAAGTGAGGACAGTGTTGCCAGGGGGTCAAGAAAAAGTGTCAGGTTTTGCCAGTATGCCAGAAAACGGGGCACTTGGAGGATTGGTGTTGGAAAAAATGAGGGAAAAGTTCTAATGTAAAACCAATTACTCTGATAAACTCTTGGGGGTCTTTTGACACCAACAGAGAGCAGCCACCCACAGATATTGTTAGCGGTAGTCAGACACAACCCCAGCAGGTGCATACTGTTGATAAGGCTAGAGTGGAGTCGTCAGTGGTGGATAGACAGACTCCTGTAGAGCCATTGTTAGACACTAGTAAGACTGGAGCAGTGCAGCCGTCAGGTTCAGGTGAGAGTGGTGATAAGACTCCATCAGAGTGTCCTCCCCCAAGCAGTTCTCAAAGTGACTCCTTCCCAGGTCATTTAGATTCAGTTGATGGAAAAGGTGGTAAGGAAGTCACTATACTTAGAGACACAGGAGCTTCACAGTCACTAATGTTGAAGGGGATTGTTATTGTAGCTGACCCTAATGAATGTGTCTTGCTACAGAGTATAGCTGAATTTGTATCTGTTCCCCTAGTTGAGGTGAAGCTCCAATCAGAGTTAGTTACTGGTTCAGTGCGTGTGGGTGTTGTTGACCAACTCCCTGTACAAGGGGTCACTTTCCTTTTGGGTAATGACCTGGCGGGAGGACAGGTGAATGCAGTTCCCTGCGTGTCAAAAACTCCCCTGAGTGAGGATAGGACTAAAGAGTTGGAAGATACATATCCTAAATTGTTTCCTGCATGTGTTGTAACTAGAGCTATGACGGCAAAAGCCAGCCATGAGAATGTTGACAGTAATGGCACTGGCAATGCCGATGATGATATTGGGCTTGGTGATACCTTTTTTGCCCAGTTAAATGACTCAGAGGTTGATGATTCTCCCCAAACTGATGCAAGTGGAAAGTTAGCTGATATGCAAAGATCTGATCCAGAGATTGCCACTTTAATTGACTCAGCAGTTAAGGGAAATGAATTTGAGTCTGAACTGACAGTGTGTTATTATTTAAGGCCAAATAACGTGTTAATGAGAAGATGGAGACCTCCTAGTGTTGCTCATGATAACGAGTGGGAGACTGTACATCAAGTGGTGGACCCTATAGGCAAAAAATTATGTCCATTGCTCATGACTCTTCTTTAGCAGGTCACTTAGGGGTGAGGAAGACTCTCTCCCGCATCTGGCAGCATTTTTACTGGCCTGGAATCCGTCGAGATGTCTCCCGGTTCTGTAGGTCATGTCACACCTGTCAGCTAGTCGGTAAGAGCAATAAGCCCATCCCTGCGGCTCCTTTGATTCCTCTACCTGTGTTTGAGGCCCCATTCACTAGAGTCCTTGTGGACATTGTTGGCCCTTTGCCTAAGACCTCTTCAGGCCACCAGTACATCCTCACAATGTTAGACATGGCCACTAGATATCCTGAAGCCATTCCCTTGAGAAATATTTCAGCTAAATTGGTTGTAAAGGAGATGCTAACCTTCTTTACCCGTTTTGGTCTCCCTAAAGAAGTGCAGTCGGACCAAGGCAGTAATTTTAATTCCAAACTGTTCAGACAAACCCTTAAGGAGTTAGGAATCTCACAGATCACTTCCTCAGCATATCATCCTCAGAGTCAAGGTGCATTAGAGAGGTATCACCAAACTTTGAAGAGTATGCTCAGAAAACTATGTGTTGATGAAAAGGAATGGGACAAGTGTTTGCCTTTCCTACTTTTTCCAACCAGAGAGGCACCGAGCGAGTCCTTGGGCTACTCCCCATTTCAGTTAATCTTTGGCCATGAAGTAAGAGGTCCCCTTAAATTTCTCAAAGAACAATGGGTCAAGGATGATGACCAAATTAACTTGCTAGACTATGTGTCAAAATTTAAAGAAAGACTGGCCTATAGTGTGGAAGTAGCCAAGGCACGCTTGGAATCCTCTCAGGGGAAGATGAAGAGGTGGTATGACCACTCTAAGAAAGTTAGGCACAGAGTGTTTCACCCAGGCGATCAAGTTCTTGTCTTGCTTCCCATTCATGGTCAGCCTCTCCAGGCAAGTTTTGCAGGCCCTTATCTAGTGGAAAAGAGGGTAGGTGAAGTAAATTATGTCATTTTAACCCCAGACCGGAGGAAGGAACGAAGATTGTGCCATATAAATATGTTGAAGGAGTACCACAGGCGAGGTGTAGACCCCCCTAGTGCTGCATGCATGGTGTCAGCTGTCGAGTTTGTGGACCCCCCTAGTGCTGCATGCGTGGTGTCAGCTGTCGAGTTGGCGGAGGACGAGGGCTGCCCTTTGACTTTGGACCAGATGACCAGTTGGAGAGAAAACCAAGAAGCTTGGAGTACACTGACTGAGAAACTCTCCCACTTGACTGCAGAGCGGTGTGCTGAGCTTGTTGCCCTTCTCAGGAAGTTCCCTGATGTCTTCCGGGACACCCCAGGACTGACGGAAGTGGCACAGCACGATGTGGACGTTGGAGATGCCAGCCCTTTAAAGCAGTCCCCCTACCAGGCTAGTCTTCAGAAGCAGACCATCATTCGAAAGGAGCTGAATTACATGTTGCAGCACGGGTTAATCGAGTCCTGTCAAAGTGAGTGGTGCTCCCTGGTCATAGTGGTTCCAAAACCCGATGGGTCACATCGCTTTTGTATTGATTACCTTAAAGTCAACTCCCTTACCAAGACTGATACTTACCCACTTCCTAGAGTAGATGATTGTGTGGACGCGATAGGCAGTGCTAAGTTTATCACAAAATTAGATTTAATGAAGGGATATTGGCAAGTCCCACTCACAGAAAGGGCCCAAGAAATTTCCTGTTTTGTGGTTGGTGGCAGGACTTATAAATGTAAGGTCATGCCCTATGGTATGAAGAATGCTCCTGCCACCTTCCAAAGGCTGATGAATGATCTCACCAAGGATGTTGAGAGCGTTGTTACTTACATTGATGATGATGTTATTTTTAGCAACACCTGGGAACAACACTTGAGCCAGCTAGATGTCTTGCTTCAGAGACTGTCCTCTGCTAATTTAGTGCTTAATTTAGCTAAATGTGAATTTGTGAGGGCTTGAGTGCAGTAGCTAGGTTATGTGGTCGGTTTAGGCAAAGTAAGTCCACCTGGTGTTAAAGTTCTGGCCATAGTCCATTCCACCCAACCCAAAAATAAGAGAGAGTTGCAACGATTCTTGGGTATGGTAGGGTACTACAGACGTTTTGTCTTGAACTTCTCTTATCTTGTAGCTCCCCTCACTGATTTGTTAAGAAAAGGAGTCAAGTATGAGTGGAAGCCAGAATGTAAGGAAGCCTATTCTAAAGTCAAAGCCATCCTGTCAAGTCACCCAGTGCTTCAAGCTCCCAGTTTTGATAAACCCTTTAAATTAGCTGTTGATGGCAGTGGCCTAAGGGTCGGTGCAGTTTTGCTTCAGGATAATGATGAAGGCTTTGAGATGCCTGTGTACTATTTTAGCAAAAAGTTCAATAAGACCCAGAGAAATTATTCAACTGTTGAGAAAGAACTCCTTGCACTCATACTTGCCCTTCAACACTTCTCTGTATATGTTGGTCCAGTGTCAGGTGATGTTGTAGTGTACACTGATCACCACCTTCTGAAATTTTTGTCCCGATTTAAGGACAAAAATCTTAGATTGACCCACTGGGCCCTATTTTTGCAAGCATACTCCCTTGATGTAAGACATGTAAAAGGTGTTAGTAATGTTTTAGCAGATTACCTGTCCAGAACTTGATTGTATAGTATCCAGAAATTTCCCAAGGGGAAATTTCTTCTCTCAGGTAGGGAGGTGTCACTGGCGTAGTTACCCCAGTAGCGAATGGGTGAAATAGAAATAGGATGATAATGAAAGGAGATAGAAGCGAGCCTCAAGAACAGTAAATCATTTTTCTTATCAGTTTGCTGCCAGTAAGGGTAAACCCAAGCGGTCACTTTTGCCTTCTCAACTGGAAGACACCAGTTGTTTTTCTCACAATTTATGCAGAAAGTTCCTCTTGTCCTTGAACTGTGGGTGTGACATAAGGTGGGAGGAGCAAAGTAGGGATGTTTGCCAATTAAAAGCCTAAATGGTGCTTTCGTCACGTTCCTGATGGCACGCAGTTGGTTCTGTGTGGAGTGTATGATGCCCTCATTGGTAGCAGGTGGCTCTATTGTTTCTGTATGGGCAGAGATTATTTTTAAGACATCCTAGTGGTTAATTAGCTGAGAAAGGCGGAGTAAGTAACATTTATAAGCTCCAGGAAAGTGTGAAGAGACAGATTTTATCTCATTTTGTACACACACCCCTGTACACATTTCATCATTTGTACACATTTGTACACATTTACTGTCACTTTACCCTTTTGCCACATTGTGTTGCACTTTTCCCCAACACTACTCAATACGTGACTTTGATTACAAAATACACTGTTTGTGTACAATTTCCCATTCTTGGTTCACTCCTCCATTTACACTTGTGTGTGATTTATATCTGGATTTAACCTTCGAAGTCGCCACGTTTCCTCGAGCTTTGTGAGTACTTAGCCTCCACTGAGTGTATTCTGGATAGGTAAGAAATAACTTGTTTTATATTTGTATCCTGAGGCCTATATGAATCCTCTCCTTTTGTAAAACGAACCCTGGTTTCTTCTTTGGTTGTGTATGTTATAGTGTACAGTAAAGTTAAGTTAGTTTTCTTAAACTTTATCTTATCTTTTTTGGTGCTTAATTAAGGGTTAAGCGTGCATCGTAATATACACCCCATAACAATATATATATATATATATATATATATTGAGAGCAACCGTAACTTTTTCTCTTATTTATTATTTTTTTTTCATTTTCTTCTCAGGTATGTTCGTTCTTCTCGTGCCGCCGTACCAAAGGTGTACCATAAGTACAAAACACACCTAATGTAAACTGACTGGAAGGCCTCCAAGTTTGCGTTGAAGAAATTGTGCAGTAATAATCATCATACTTACCCTACTGTTCCATGGACTGGGAAGGATCCATCAGTTTATTGGGAAAGCGCAAGATTAGAAAAATCAGAAGAACTCCCAGCTAAATGGATGACGCTTCTAGTAATTTATCGTTCAGTCCATCAATATTCTTGTCTAACTAGACTAACTTAGTGATCCACACAAAATGTGCTTTGTAATGCCTCTGGATTGGAAACCAGTTTGTTCTGTCCCGAGTTTTAAAGAGGAATGTGACTAGTTATGGGCATCTCCATACAGAGGGGAATAGGAACAAGAGAGGAGGAAGAAGGGATGAGATGAAAGGAACGAGAAGAGAGGATGTTAAGAGGATGGGATGGAAGGGGAGAGGTGTGGAGTAGAAAGGAAGGCGAGGGGGATGGAAGGGATGAGGGAATGATGTGACAGAAGGGACTTGTCAGACTCCAGACGGTGAGTTATGGCTGACATGGGTGTGAATGGAAGTGGCGGATATAGAGAATGGAAGGAAAGAGAATGAAGGGGAGATGAGGACTAGAGAACGAAAGACAGGTGGAGGAAAAATTGTGAAAAAAGAAACAAAGAGCGGGAGCGAAGAAGAGGCTATGAAAGGGAATGAAATTGAAAAGGAAAAGAGAAAGAGGCCTAAGTGAAAATTTTGCAGGTGACAGGAGGGGTGACGGAATGGAGGATGGGAAGGAAAGAAAGAAGGTGATGGAAGTGTGATGTCAGGCAGCAGAATAAGAGCACAAAGAGATAAGTGGACGGCAAGGAGGATGGAAAGAAGGAGAGAGATGGAAGGATGGATGAAAGAGGTGGTGAGAAGGAAGCCCAGAAACGGAAAGTAGAATGAGAGAGAGAGAGAGAGAGAGAGAGAGAGAGAGAGAGAGAGAGAGAGAGAGAGAGAGAGAGGGGGGGGGAGAGGTGCAGAGGCAGGGTAGGTGTAATGTTGGAATGAAAAAAATATTGCTGGTTGATCACATGATAAACGTGACGCTTTTTGTATTTTGTTTTTGTCACCGCCAGTTGGCATTGCTAATCACAGAGATGTAATTCATCGTTGACGTTAAAAACGGTACTTGTAGGTCGTACTTAAAAGTAATTTCTTTAGGACGAGGGATACATACGAGACAAATAAAACTGTGGTAGTAGTAAAAATCAGTTATAAAATACTTCATTTTAATGAACAGGTTAAAAGCAATTAGCCTTAGTACCTCTGTACCATACTTTTGATTAATCTTTTCAGCGTGATTAACGTTTCGTAGCATCGCCTTGAGGTAGAAAAAATAAGAAACAAAGTCCAAGTGAATAAGTTAAAAACAGTTAGTACTTGTATGTCGTAGTGTAATTCATCTGAGTGGGTTTTTTTCCCCAGGTATGGGTAATAAAGAAACTGCTGGCTTTTGTTGGTTTGGTTGTCCTTTGTCCTTGTTCACCACCAGCACACCAGGCGCCTGTATGTAAACACACCATTGCGGGTCGTGTTGTAGGGGAAGACTGGGGCCATCTGGATAATGCTTGCCTTATTAACCCCCTCCCCTCCCGTTAAATAACCATTGTTCTAGACAGTGAAAGGGGTCGTTCATCCTCTTAGGCCACACTTGAGTCCTTGCGTGCTGGCTGAGGTGATTGCATACTGTTAAATTCCTCGATAGGATATTTGTGAGCTTGTGAGAAGTGCTTGCTGTAAAGGAGGTGGAAGGATGGCGGCCTCAGAACTGCGTGCCTTGTATGTATAGCACCATCCAGTCCAAGAACGCCAACCTGCATGGATGGTGGGGGGGGAGATAAGGAGTGTGGGGAGGAGTGTCCTTCTTGCAATATTTACTGAAAATAGAACATTGATATTTACCAAATACTTGTAGTGGATGTCTTCCATAAATGTTATTATAGAAATAATGCAGTGAAAGGAGGAATTTGGTAATAAATTTATATTTGATTGCTAACATGTATTAAGTGGTACTTTTACTAGGAATCACTCCCCTGCCTTTTTAAAGTGCTGGATCCGGCCCTGGGCAACAAAGGCACACGAGGGAGTATCACTGCTGACCTCCCCACCCACATCTTTATTACCCCCCCTCCCCCATTTGTCTATCATATATTCTTGACTCACGAAAGAGAGAGAGAGAGAGAAACAGACAGACAGACAGAGACAGAGATAGACAGACAGACTGAGATTCACTAAACAAAAATGAGAAGGAATTAAGCAGACTCATATGGAAGGAAGATGTGGAATCATAAGAAGTGTGGTAACCATCTTCTCCCTTTTATATTCTCTCCCCTTCGTAATTACACATTTTTATCTTCTCACACCTTCCCTAACACCATCATACCTGTATACAATCTCCATCATATGTTTTTCTTCACACTTCATTTTTTTCAGCTCACTCACCTCCCCTTCTTTGCCTTTGTGCAGTTGTTCTTTCTTTCTTATTTTGTCATATATGATTCATTTTATCTTCTAATTACGACAGAACTGTGTGTGTGTGTGTGTGTGTGTGTGTGTGTGTGTGTGTGTGTGTGTGTGTGTGTGTGTGTGTGTGTGTGTGTGTGTGTGTGTGTGTGTGTGTGTGTGTGTGTGCGTGCGTGCGTGCGTGCGCGCTCATCACCATTATCAACACCCACACCCACTATAATCACTATCAGTACCCACACCCACCATCATCACCCACACCATATATCACCACCTTCTAGACCCTCACACATTACCACAACCACTGTCAACACCCAACAGCACCAGCATCACCACCCACACCCACCATTACCACCACACCGACCATCATCACCTTTGTCACCAACCATCATTACTCACACCCACAATTTCCATCCACACCTACCATCATCACCCACTCCACCATCAGCATCCACACTCAGCACAACCACCACCAGTACCCACACCCACCATCACCACCTTCAAAACCTACACCCATCACCACAACCATCAAAACCCACCAACACCAGCATCACCCCCCACACTCACCATGACCTTCACCACCGATATACCCGTACATCTAAAGTTTACCACCTCATCTTCATCATCATATTACTACTCCTACCATCATTCCCATTGTCACCCATGCCCACTGACAACCTTCACCACTCCCACAACCATCACCACATACACACATCATTACTCACATCACACTCATCACTTTCCTTCACCTCTCAGCCTCACCCATCACCCTGTACAAACACTGAAGGAATATTTCAGTTCTTGGACACAGAACACAAAAGGGTGGATGCAAGAGGTAGCTATTTATAGAACCTGGGAACTGGCCTATATCAACAGAACCAAAGGGGAGCCAAAGAAAGGACCAAATGATTACGTGTATTGAGCCAGACTTCAATATCATAGTCAGCATCGTCGACTTCATTATCGTTCGGATCTCTCGTTATCGTAGGGTTAGAAAGTTACTTCTTTAATTCTTTCTGTACATTTACATCACTTATTTTGCTGTTCCAACCCCAGACGATGATATTCATTTTAGCAAGATCCCTTATAGTAAATAGGTATGGCACTTGCTTCCTTTACTCGATTCCTCACCCACAATATCCTTTCTGTCTCCCGCCCTCCTTTCTACACATCCCTACACATCCACCTTCCTTTCTGCTCGTCCATGTTCTCCATCTTCCATTTAATACACCCACACTATATTCTACGCACCCAGCCCCCTTTCTGTACACCGACCCTCTTTCTGCACGCTCATCCTCCTTCCTATAAACCCACCTTTCGTTCTACACACATGACCTTAGCTCCGACCACCCACCCACTTCTCTTCACACACACTCCTTTCTATACACCCAGCCCCCTTTCTGCACAACGACATACTGTTCTACACACCGGACCTCCTTTCTGCACATCAACCTCCTTTCTGCACGTCCATCCCCCTTTCAATAAACCCACCTTTCGTTCTACACACAGTACCTTATCGCCCTTTCCCCACCTACTTCTTTACACACCCACTCTCGCGTCTATACATCCATCTTTTCAGCACATCTTCAGTCCCCCTTTTCTATACAGCACACGTAGCCCTTTTTACACTTCTTCATCACTTCTTGCTGAATATTTTCCGCTCCTTCCTCATCCTTCCCTCATCCTTCCTCATCCTTCCCTCATCCTTCTTCCTTCCACCTTATCTCCCTTCGCTATTTTCTCCTCCACTCTTGTATAACATATTCATTTTCTTCATTTCTCAGTTTCCTTTTCAGCTTCTTACCTCCTTAATTACCTTTCTGCTTTTACCCCGTTTCCTTTTCACCTCCCCTCTCCTCTCCGCTAACCTTCCTTTCACCTCTTCCACATTCACAGTATTCTGTCTCCTTATAATTTTACTTTCATTGTCTCTACTGCCTTTCTCCCATTCCTCTCCCGCCTTCTCCTCCCTTCCCTCCCGTCCCCACCTTTTGTTTTCTTTTCCATTATTCTATTCTCCGTCCTTCCTTTCACAAGATTTATTATTTATGTTCCTTCCTTTCCATCCCTTCCTTCCCCTCCCATCCTTTTCTTCTTTCATTTTTCTCTTCTCTACTTCCCTCTCCTTTCTTCGGTATTGTATTCTCAGTTCACAATTATGTATCCAGATATCCCATTCCTCCTCCTATTCATTCCTTACATACTCTCCCGTTATCTCCTCTCACCTTTCCTTCCCTCTTTACTCTCCACTCTTCCTTCTTCCTTTCCTTCCAGTTGTCTTCACTTACATGCTTTCTTCACTTTCGTCCACTGTCCTTCAATCCATTCCTTTCGTCTTTTACCATTTCCCATCCCGTTGTCCTACATTCCTATTCTATTTTTCTCTTTCATCCCATATCCTAGACTGTCCACGTTTTGCTTTTTGCATTCTCCGCACACACACACACACACACACACACACACACACACACACACACACACACACACACACACACACACACACACACACACACACACACACACACACACACACACTGATTATGCACATGAAAGGTAATGTCTGTTAAGGATATTATTGTGTATCTTCATTAGAGCCCTTTCCCTTTCCCTTCCTTAATTCCTCATCATTCATCTGAGTTTCCTCTCTCTCTCTCTCTCTCTCTCTCTCTCTCTCTCTCTCTCATATATTATCTTAGAATATACCTTACTCGTGGGCAAACATTTAGAGTGCGGTAGCATGTCCTTTCATGAGTTCTCATTTATTTGCAGTCTTTCAAAGCTCCTTCTATAACATATACAGAGTGTCTCCCTAAAAGCACCGGCCATTGAACGTGATTTCCACATTCTCTTCCCATCATGCACTGTAAATGCGCATATCGGTGCATAAAGTACTGGGTGGGGGCTGGTCGCACCCCTAATGACAAAGTGGCTTTCCTTGGTTGTAAGGACCACTTGCCCATCAAGGCCCGTCAAACACGAATGTTTAGTTAGACTATCTTTAGAACTGCTCGCTTATGTTAGAAATGTGCTAGCCGACAGTTGTCATCTATATATCTACCTGTCTTTTTATCTGTTTAGCCAAGTGTCTGTCTGTGTGCGTGTCGCATTCTTGTTGTGTATATCGGATTTAATTTTCATAGTTTTGTCTCGGTATCTTGTCCTCTCCCTACCCCTAATTCTGCTTTTCTGTTTGTTTTTCCTCCCTTTTCCTGTTTACCATTTCTCTTCAGTTTTTCTTTGTACCCTTTCTCTGCTTTCCATTTGTTTATCCTTTCTCCCCCTTTTTTCTGTTTGCCGTTTCTCTCCTTTTTTCTGTTTATCCTTTCTCTTTCTTTTTCCTTTTTTCTGTTTACCGCTTCTCTCCTGTCTTCCTGTTTACCCTTTCCTCCCTTCGAAGTTCCTGTGTCTGGGATCATCTGTCTGTACATCCGTCTGTCTACACACCAAGCTATATTGGTAGTTTTATTTGCCCATAATAATATCAGAGGTTATGTATGGTTCTTATTGTAGCATCTGCTGCTCTGTCATCGTGGGTCCAGTTCTGAATCGCTCTGAAGCTACGAGCAATTGCAAATCATTTTCTAACATGAGGTCACCAACTGTAGCTCGGTACTGGCCCCAAGTTGACATACCGAATGTTACTCAAAATTGATCCAAGAATATATGTCTGATTTTGACACACTGGCCACATTGTATGTGTATGTCGGATGATAATTATACCAATTTTGTATTTCGTTTATCAGTATTCTATTATCGTATGACTAAGTCTATCTGACTGTTTGCCTATCCCTTTATCTGTACATCCATCTGTCTATACAGCCAGCTGTTCACAGCTGTTCATGGTCAGTTTGCCTGTATATATCAATCTGTATATGTAAATCTACCTATCTGTCCATGGATATATGCCTGTCTCTCAGTCTTTCAATTTATCCATATGTTTGCGAATGAGATCCATAATGTTCATCTGTCTTCCATCCATCTCTATCATTGTTCCGTCTACTTTGTCGCAGTCAACATGTTTATCTATCTATCCAAACTTGTGTCATCTTTGTTGTCTATATTACGTCTGTCTTGCCACAGGTCTATCTTTCTGTCCATGTTGTCTCCCCCTGTGCCGTTAAGCAACCCTTTAGAATCCCGCCAGGCTTTCCCTTCTGCTCCGATGACTCGCAGGAGAGAGAGAGAGAGAGAGAGAGAGAGAGAGAGAGAGAGAGAGAGGGAGTCTGCTTGTCCATCATGGTGCGTGAGGTACTGAGAGATTTTCAGTAGTGATGTACTTTGGTTGCAGGCTTCCTTCAGCACAATTTTTTTTCCCTTCCACTAACGCCGCACTATCCCCCTTTATGTTCTTTTTTTCCATTTTCCCCTCCTGTGCTGCAAAAACGACTGAAATAATTGCTCTGCAGATGTTCCTGTATGTAGTCGTCAAAATATACTAGTGCACCTGCGTACTGATGTTGAGATCCAACAAATATTTTTTGAGATATTGCGAAAAATCAAAATGGCTGCCTCATGCATGAAAGTGCTAAATCGGAAGGTATTTGGCCGATTTTGACCAAACTCTGTGGAAATGTAGTGCGTCATGAGTGAACATGAGTTGCATTGTATGAATTACCTTGACCTTGATCTCAATGTCACCGGTTAAAATCCGTAAAAGCTTCTGACTCTACAAAAATCCCTTAATAATAGGTCTAGAGTGATAAAAGTATTTTGATCTGGAATATGGATTCTTTGGACATTGCCCCAGGAATTTCAGAATTCTAGTTATTCTTATTCTTATTCTTCTTCTTATTATTATTATAAGAAGTCCGCGTTCTGTGGAGTTGTTATTGATATTGCAGATATTTCTTGGAGGGGGGAGGGGGGGAGATCTAGAAGGCTGGCATTTCAAGACTTTTCCAGATAGAGACCAGAAATTTTCAGGAGTGAAGTATCTTGGCTGTTGGCTTCTTTTGGCACAGAAAAAAAAAAAAAAAATCCTAGCACTAGCGCCGTCTGTTATTTTTTCAATTTTTGCTTTCCTGTTCAGCAAAAGCTGCTGAATATATTGCTTTGCAAATGTTGCAGTATGTAGTCGTCAACATATACTGCTGCACCTGGGTATTGGTACTGACATCCAGCAAATACATTTTTGAGATATTGAGGAAAATCAAAATGGCCACCTCATGCCTGAAAGTGCTAAATGGGAAAGTATTTGGCCCTTAGAGAACTCTAGATTCCGCTGGGTTCCTACGCCTTTATGGGTGAGTTTTCAGTTGATAACAGAATTTATTGAATGAATGTATCACAAGCTGGAAGAATTTCAACTCTACTTCACATAGGAGTGAATTTATTAGCTTCTGCTTAGCGTGACGGTCGGGTCTGGCCGGGTCGCACATTCCCGATGTCTGTTGCTATTTGGCACTCGGAGAAATTAGAACCAATCAGCGCACGCAGTGAGTGCGGGGGTGTTGGGGGGGGGGTCTTGTCAGCTATCCTCGCACAAGTAAAGAAAACTAGTTTTAACAGGTATCTTGCTTCTCCTGTGGCCAGATACTTAGGTTAGGTTAGGTTAGGTTAAGTTAAGTTAGGTTAGGTTAGGTTAGTGACTAGTCACTAACCTAACCTAACCTAACCTGCTATATCTGCCCACAAAAGGAGCAAGTTACCCGTTAAATTAGGTTTCTTTACTTGTGCGGGGATAGCTGACTAACCCCCCCCCCTACACCCCCACACTCACTGCGTACGCTGATTGGTTCTAATTTCTCCTAGTGCCAAATAGCAATTGACCTCGGGAATATGTGGCAGGGTCGCTCATTTTCCAAACTTAAATGAGAGTGAACATCACTCGCTCGTAATAAAGAAGTTTAAGAATACAGTGGCAAAGCAGACCCCCCCCCACCCTCCGTCCTCTTCAGCCATTCTCAATTCCTTCTGATAGCTAACCATATGGTAACATACGTAAAAACAATGAAAGCATAGCTTCAAAGAGAGAGAGAGAGAGAGAGAGAGAGAGAGAGAGAGAGAGAGAATTTAAAAGTTTGCAGCTACATTAACAGAGATGGGTAAGAGTGACAGGTCGAGTGTCACATTAAGGTAACTGTGGAGGAAACTTGTATGGTGTGGGTAAAATACATCAGGCGTTAATGAAAAGAAGTGTGATTAAGTGAAGTGTGTGGCGTGGTAAGAAAACGGTGGAGGTTAATGTAATAAAGGCTGGCACTGGAGACAACACGTGAGGGATAAAATGGGATTATGTTTGTGAGAGAAAGTGCACGAACAGGGTGTATGTGGATCTGGATGTGGGTGTGGGTGTGGGTTTGGGTGTGGGTGCGAGTGTGGGTGTTGGACTCTAAGAGGAACTAAGTGAAGTAACGGCGTCTGGTTACTTTTTAATTATTAACAATGACTACTATTTTCTTCAGTAAGGCTGGTGATAAGAATAATACTGGATTAGTGTTCAATGTATTTGCCGGGCCCTTCGAAATCTTTATTTTCTTGTTTCCTTTGGTCGATGTTATTCTGCCTGGGAGAGTATTTTCAGATGATTGGGATAGGTATAACTTTCATTCAACCATTTACTAGTAAAATAAACACAATCTAAGTAAAATTGCAGGACACCAGTAACAATAAACCCCCAGCAACTCGCCTACCTACGAGCCACTCAATTTCCCTCTGTGACTCCAACCTGAATCTCATTTCCAATATAATAACACCATCCAAACAACATCATTACGGACGCTTTGTAAGAGGGAGACACTATTAAAACTATAAAGAAAGCTTTGATGTTTGCGCCATCGTGGAAATGAATAGGGAGTAAATATCTAAGTGATGTACGATACCAACATTTGTGAGGGAAAAATTTAATTTATGGTGTGAGAGCTGGGATTAAAAGTATTACATCCAGGTGTCCTTTTGTAATACTGTCCTATGACTATCTCTGCTGTCTCGAAATCAACGTAGAGGAGATTTTTCAACTGAAGAGGTTAGATAAAACCTTGTCACTACAGAAAATCCTTTCTAAGTTTAATGAAACCGCTTAGCTAGATTATATAAATAAATTTGTCATCCAGGTGATGGGTAAATGCCACCATGAGTCTGAAGATTATTGCCTTGGCCAGTTCTACCTCTTCTAATAATAAACTTTGTCATGGTAACACTGTATTATGTTAAATGCTGCTGTGATCTGTTCAGGTTGTCCCATGTATACGTACCAAAAATCATGCGCGAAAATTGAAAATTGTGCAAATTATGAACCTTGCAATTGTGCGACGTACTGGTACATCAATGGGTCTAGATGTGACAAAATGTTGCGACGTACTCATACGTTGATGGGATGCCTGAGGCTATACCTCAACAGAAACACTCGACAACAAAAATGTCTAAAAGCACTCCATAACAAAAATCCACCATATCAAAAACACCCCATAACAAAACACCTTAGAACAAAAACACTCCATAAAAACAGTAACAAAAACACCCCTCAACAAAACGACTCCCGAACAAAACGACTCCTGAACAAAACCGACTCCTCAACAAAATCACCCTTCAACGAAAACACCCTCCAACAAAAACACCCCTCAACAAAAACACCCCTCAACAAAAATACCCCTCAACAAAAGCACCCATCAACAAAGCACCGCTCAACAAAAACACCCCTCAACAAAAACACCCCTCAACAAAAACACCCCTCAACAAAAACACCTTTCAACAAAAGCACCACTCAACAAAAACACCACTCAACAAAAACACCCCTCAACAAAAACACCCCTCAACAAAAACACCCCTCAACAAAAACACCCCTCAACAAAAACACCCCTCAACAAAAACACCCCAAAACAAAAACACCACTCAACAAAAACACCCCAAAACAAAAACACCACTCAACAAAAACACCACTCAACAAAAACACCACTCAACAAAAACACCCCTCAGCAATAACACTCCTCAACAAAAACCCCTAAAAAAAAACACCCCTCAACAAAAACACCCCTCAACAAAAACACCCCTCAACAGAAACATGCCTTAACAATATCATTGCTTGAATACCTCCTTTCACAAAATCACAGTTAACAAAAACCGCACAAGAAAAAGTTAACATGTACCCTGTTACCTATACATCACCTAAGAACGCATGACAAAATACCGTTTAACGAAAAAGTATAACAAAATTCCCATAACCAAACAGTCTTGACGAAAACTTGACAAAAACTTCCGTCAAATCACCCCTTGACAGAAACAAGACCAAAACCCTGTGTAAAAATAAACACCCCTTGAAAAAAACGGCTGTTGACAAAGGACCCTTAACAAAAATGCCCATTAGTAAAAACGCAAAAAGCTACTTGACAGAGCACTATATCTATTTATTTCTGTCTGTCTGTATGTCTGTCTCTGTCAGGCTGGCTGTCAGTTTCTCTGTTTTTTTTATAGCCAGACGCCTTAATCCAGGAAGGGGCTGCAACAAACAAACTCCCCTTTCGACAAAAACATTCTATGACTAATATGCCCTTTGACAAAAACATCCCTTAAAAACACACCTTAACACGCATCCTTCACAAAAACGCCCTTCGATAAAAACACTAACAAAACGCTCCTTGACAAAATCACGACAAAACTCTCAAATCACTACTGAGCAAACACACCCATTGAGAAAGTCACTTATTGAAAAAACATCCCTTAATCCCTTCACTATGATCACGTATTATATAAGCTTCTTGTTGTCACTGGACGATTTTATTCAACTTAGGTGCAATTTTACTTAACTTCACTTAAAATAAAGGATGTAAGGTTACGACCAATCCCTCTAACCCCGAATCTCTCCTAAATAATAAAATCGTCTGGAGATAGCAAGACTAAATTATATAAAACGTCTTCGAATTCAGTTAACAAAAATAGCCCTTGTCAAAAATGGATGCCACAATTTTGCGTTCCTATAAATAGCTGGTTCCCTCCTTCCTCCTCTGACCTCTGTATCCCCGCAGGCTCGTACCATAAAGAACTGACTTGGACATATTTATAAGCATTGTTTGTCCTTCTGTCTGTCTGTCTGTCTGTCTGTCTCTGTCTGTCTGTCTGTCTGTCTGTCTGTCTCTCTCTCTCTCTCTCTCTCTCTCTCTCTCTCTCTCTCTCTCTCATTTTTTTTTTATTTTTCTTCCTGGTCCTTGTTCCACCCTCATTGTTCGCACTCACTCCTCTCCCCTCTTTTATCAATCAATCAATCAATCATTTCCTGTGGCACCCTCAGGAATGCATAGGGCCTCGATGAACTCACACCATCACATCCTATCTTGTGTTAACTCCTCAAGATCTCTCCAACACTCATCTCCAGCTTCCCGTCTCATTGTCCTCACCCACGTCTCTTTTGGCCTTCCTCTACCTCTCCTACCAAGTGCCACCCACCCTGGTGTACCTCGTACTATTCCCTATCTCCTATACACATGTCCTAGCCACTTCCATCGTGAGAATCTAACATATTCATCGATCGGCTGCACTCCCGTTATTTCTCTAATTCTACTATTTGGTATCCTTTCCCACCACTTAACTCCTATTATTCTTCTAAGTGCTTTATTTTCAAACACCAAGAATTTATTTTCCATAGTCACTGTGCTGTACCAAGACTCGTGTCCATAAATTAAGATACTCCTAACCATTACCTTTTAAAGTTTGATTTTTGTATGCACAGAAAAATTGTTATTATTCCAAATATTTTTAAGCATTCCCATTGCCTGATTAGCCTTCTTTAACCTTTCCTCGAATTCAAAGTTCAAAGAACCATCTTTTATCAGTGTGTTATATCCTTTCTTTTCTTCTTTCATTACTTCACATGTTCTGGCCTCACCATCGCTTGTTCTATTTCTAATCTCATCACTTGTTCTAAGATTAATTAAGGCGTTACTCTCTTGTTCTCATCGTCGTTTCCCTGTATTTTTTCAGATGTACTAGTCCAGGTCTCTTGTATCTGTCCATATCTCTTATATCTCTCAATATCACTTATATCTGTCCATATCTCTTGTACTTGTCCAAACCTCTTTGTACTGGTCCACTACTCCATGTCTCTTGGTTCGTGTTTCATGTGCGGGGTCCTTGTATCTTGTTCATGTTTCGTATACTAGCCCACCTCTCTTGTGCCTGTTCAGATCTCTTGATCTCCTGTAACAGTCCATGTCATTAGTACCAGTTAAGATGTCTTGTACTGATCCTTGTGCCTTGTTTTAGTCAAAAAAAAAAAAAAAAAAAAAAATTCTGGCTGGGTCTCTTATACTGGTTCAGATTTTCCTCACTGGTTCAGGCCTAATGTGCCGGTCGAGGTCTCATACTTGTCCAAAAATCATGTACTGGACAAAGCCTCGTTTATTAGAGCAGGCTTCGTGTACTCGTCCAATTCACGCATTCCTGTCCAAGCCTTGTGTATCGGTTCAAGCCTCGTGTACCGGTCCAGGTCGTGCATGCTCGACCTGGGGCCATCATAAACAATTCAATAAAAGACCTTAACAAGAGCCATGCAATTAATGGGTCCGCGGTGTAAAAATAGTGATGCCAAAACTGGATTCAGAGTTTTGGCCTGAGTGGTGCGTTAATGGGATCACGAGGACGTGTATGGGGATTTAAGGCGGTTTATTGGTTGAATGGAGATGTATGGGAGAGGTTTGGAGTGAAGTGGGTCATGCACTGTGGGGAATGGAGAACGTATAGGAGAACATGGTTTAATTGATTCATTGCATTAACTCAGTGGAAATCTGTCTTTGGTTTGATAAGGTATGACACAAATGATATATAAAAATATTCGGCGTGATGGTTGTAATGTTTGGGTTGTTGGAAATGTATTGAAGATGTCCGGGGGAAATGGGTGATTCATGGAGGTGATGGAGATGTCTCTGAAGTGTCTGAGGTAAAGTGGATGTCTTTTGGGGGTGAGGGATATTTTTTGTTGTATGTGGGACTAGATGCGGGGAAACTCACCGCCCGCCCACCCTGTGTGGTGCTCCCTACAGGTGACTATGGTCTGAGTGAAAAGCCATAAGGTTTCATGCATTCCAGGAATTTATCATCCCTTTATGTGACTGTTTTGTAGAGACAAGTATTATCAAAGCATGGTACAAAAGGAGTTATCCTAGGAGAAGTAAAAAATATTATCGACGGAAATATACTGCAACATGATGGAGATAAGGAAGCATCTCAAACATGCAATTAGTTCTACACTTAGATAGAAGCAGGTGTGCGTCCATTCCCGTGACTGCGTGAAACCTTTAATTTGAAGAGGCCAAAAGCGTCCTCTGAAAGAAAACTGACACAATGGAGGGTAAGTGACAGTGTTTGAGAATATGCGAGTATTAAAGTGACTTGAGTGGTGGTGGAGTTAAATATAGAGTTTGGATGCTGGCCAAAGGAGTGGGGAGTAGGAAAGAGAAGTGGTGAGAGGTGAAAGGGGATAGGAAGGGAGAGAAAAGGGAAGGGAGGGATATGTGAAAGGGAGGAAGTGGGCTGGAAGGGAGACGGAAAAAGAGAGAGAAAAAAAAAAGAGGTACAGGAGGAAAGGAGGGGAAGAAGGAAAGGGCGGGAAAGGAGGCAGAGAAGGAGGGGAGGGGAAGAAGGAGAGTGGGGGATTGCATCAGCTTTTACCGCTGAAGAAAAAATATATGAATGTAATCTATATCGCAGGAGGAGGGGAAAATTGGAAGCGAATATGAAGAAGGGGTGGAAGGGGGAAGAGGATGGAGGCAAAGAAGAAACAAAGATACGCATAGGAAAGGAAGTGGAAAAAAATGTTACAGGAAAGGAATTTGTAAGAGCAAAGGAAGGAGATGTGGAGGATCTAGGAGAGAGAATAGGGTTGCAAAGAACATATGGAGAAACCAGAAGGGAAATAAATGGAAAGCCGAGAGAGTTTTGAAAAATGAGGAGGAAAAAAAAAAATAATAAGCAAATGAGAGGGGAAAAGGAATGCAGAGTAGAAAGAGGGAGGAGAAAGGAGGTAGAGAAGTAACAAAGAAACCACAGGGGATCAAAGGGAGAGAGGAGATCGATTGAGAGAGGAAGAAAAAAACAGCAGAGGCTAAACGTAAAGAAAAAAAAAGAATAAAGAACAAAAATGAGATGAGAGAATAAAAGCGAAAAAGAAGAAAAGCAAAGAAACAACAAAGTGACTAATGGGGAAGAAAACTGAGACGGGAGGGAGTATATGAAAACGAACAAAAAACAGATATTAAAAAAACAAAAGAATGAAAGAGGTAGAGGAGTGCAGAGAAGTGAGTATGAAGAGAAGTGAGGCAGAGGAGAAACAAGAGACCATCGAGAACGAAAACTGAGAGGGGAGAGAGAAGGAAAAAGGCTGAGAGTAGAGACAGACAAAAAAAAAAAAAGGGAGGAAAGGGAAAGGAGGAGAGGGAAAAAAGAAACAAGGAGATCATTAAGGAAGGAAATGGAGAGGAGAGAGTGAATGAGGGTGAAGAAGAAAAAAAGTGTGATTGAAAGCAAGGAAATTGACCGAATGAAAGAGAGGGAAGACGAAAGGAGGGAAGAAATAGCAGAGGACGGAGGTAAAGAAACAAACCAACAAGGGGGGAAAATTATAAGGGATGAGAGGGTTTGAAGGATGCGAGTAAATGAGCTAAGATTAAAAGCAAGGGAGTTAAAGAATGAAAAATGGAGATGATGGAAGGAAAGAAAAGAGAAGGGAAAATGGAGGCCCCCCCAAAATAACGGTGAGATCGGTATGGAAGAAAAAGACAAAAGAAATGTTCAATAGAGGGAAGAAAAAATGACTAAAATCAGTGAAGATAACAGAATGATATAGGGAATGAAATATAGATAAGAAGAGGAAAGGGAAGGGAAGTAATGACAAGAAATATGGACCAGCAAGGAAGCAAAAAATGAAGAAATAAGGGAGCGTATGAGGAATAAAATTTTTTTTTTTTACTAAAAGCAAAAACGTTTACAGATCAAAGTGTGTGTGTGTGTGTGTGTGTGTGTGTGTGTGTGGACATAGATTCATGAAAAAGATGAAATAAAGAAGAGACCTGGCAACATAAGTTCGTCTCATGCACTGAATTTCAATAAAAAAGATACGACAATTCTTGTATCCGCAACCCCTATCTCCTCTTGCATCCCTCACTACATCTTTCCCTCTGTTTCTCTCTCTCTACCTACCTCACCCCATCGCCCCTTCTGCTACTCACTTTATTCCCTCCTCTGCTTCCCTCATCCCATACCTCTTCATGCCTCCTTCCCTTCCTGTCGTCTTTATCCCTCACCCACTACTCTTAGTCAGTCGGAGGCGCCAACACTTGTTACTTCACAGCTCTAAGTTCCTCCCATTATAATTTCCAATCAAATGGGATGCACCAGTACTTGTCTCCTATCACTTTGACAGTCCCACTCAATTATCAGCCAATAAGAGGCGCCGAACTCGTGGCGACATTCCCTTAAGCTCCACCCACTACCCCTACACGAACACAGACAGAGGCATAGCATCTTTGATAAAATAACTGGATATCAGTGATGAAAAGGATATACCGGTATGTGAGTGGGCTTGAGAGTGGAAGGAGACAGGGAACATCGAGAAGGTGGTGGTTGGATATGGTAAGTGAATGTACCGTATAAGTAAGGTTAGAAAGATGGGGATCCATTAGAATTGATGAAAGATAGAAATAGATGGATGAAACTTGTATGGAGATGCACATAGCTTGATAAGTTCACCATTAGTTACTCTTGCAGTCGATGGGGTGATATTTGAACTGCATGGATCACGAATTTTATTTATTTATTTATTTATTGGCCTGTAGAGTGAAAACAAAAAGTTCAAAAGCTTGAATGGTTAGTGAATGGATGTATGACCCATCTCCTCCGGCTTTTGCGCTCTTTTCCTGTTTCTTGATCCTACTCACCCTGTGTATTATTGAGAGACCAGGCAAAGATAAGATACCTCGTGATTGAACTCCAACTAAGACTTATTCTCATGATCTGTCTTTTGTTGTACCTGTACCACTGCTAATATGCATTCAATGTCCAGTCATGAACAAAAGTTTGCCAACAGTTCTCTGCCAGCATTGTGTCCTGCAGTCCATGTATATTTCTCATTCATTCCCATCCGTCAGGAGTATCCTTCTTCTCTGACACTTTTGTTTTGTGCTTCACAATGCCTTCACATAAATATAGTTTATTTAACACCTTCCATTGCCAGGACTGGCAGAGAAATGTTGGTGAACTTTTGTTCATCACTGTGCATGAAAGATAACATTTAAATATTCGCCATAATTAGTAAAGGCTAACATTGTACCTAAGTCATGAAAGTAATTATCTAGGGTAGCTGTCTAAAAAGCTTTTCATGTATTTGACATTACATGTACGTTCACGTTAATGTTTTCCTTACAGGAAAGAAAAAAAATGCAATTCTGTAATCGTGCTCTTTAACCTATACCTTGGATCTGCTAATGTGAAATCTTAATCCTCTGACTGCATAGAGTTTCAGTGAAATTATAGAATAATTTGTCGTAAGCTGGAATGATATACGGAGTTTACTATTGTCGCTTCGAAACGTTGTGATATATTTTCCCCCCTATTATGGTGCCCTGTGTTTCTCTAAAGCGTACAAAAATCGTCTGACGTCAGCCAAAATGAAATGCATAATAGGTAATTAACAGTGAAAGGGTTAATATATCTGTTCGTCACCCTTTTCTGGGCACTGTAATATGACTCATTTATGACTGCCTAACAGCCAAGCCTGGGTTGATATAAAAGTTGTGTTTATATAAACAGTTACAACATGAAATAATAACATCGTTCACCCAGGAACATTAAACTTCATTAGGTGAAAGGAATAACAGCCAGTGACACACAGACAACACACACACTCATAGTAGTGCAGACTCGCGGTGACTACTACGAGTATAACGGCAAGTTTGGACACTTGGCTTTAGAGCCTTACCAATACACGTGAAAGCCTTCGGCCACTGCTTTAATTCCTTCTATTCAAGGGGCATTCACTTTGCGTAAATCACATATTAGAAAATAGTAAGGTGCCATAGGCAGATATAAACAGATGATTAAAACATGGCTGTGATCGTCTCTCATGAAAATATTGCCGGGGAGCCAGTTGGGGGACTAATTACCAGCAGTTGTAAACATCCCCCATCCGACCCTATCCTGTCCAACCAACACCAGTCACTGTAAACAAACCGTAGTGAAGGAAGCAGAGGGGAGTTGTGTGTTTATGACGGTGACACTACCATAATATCCTCTCAGGGCCTCCACTGCCAAGCCATCATCACCACTGTCAGGCTTTTTACTCAATAATTTACCCCTTCACTGCCATGACTTTTTCCTCTAAATTAGGACAGACTTAAAACTGGATGGGTTAGCCACAGCCTTCATTAGCCTTTCCTGTGCGAGAGATCCTTCTTTAGCTGAAGAAAATTGTATGGTGGTAGCAAAAACAACGAAAATACTTCTAAAGTGAAGGAAATAGTTATGTTCTTATGGGTCCCTATATGTGTTTAGAGCCACACTGCTGCTGTGTCTTCACGCGACACCATCACCACAACTGCCGTTACTGTCATCGTATTGCATAAATTTTGTAACCTTTTCACTCTGATGACGTATACTCTATTCTATAGATGATTTTTTATCTTGAGCAGACTTTTAGAAATGCACGAGTAAAATCGCCATTAACTGTGTCACAGTGAGAGATGCATATCAGGCTGAATATTATCTATCGGTAGCACTGATGAACAGCTAAAAGACATGCTGGTAATTAAAGCGTTAACACTGACACTGGGTAGGACTGGGTAGCATTTTCATGCTGGTGTTTTCAACCAATGAGAATCTTACCATTGCTGGCGCCAATTTTGTTTTTGCCGCCATTCATTCGCTCACACACACACACACACACACACACACACACACACACACACACACACACACACACACACGAAGCGTCGCCTCCAGCCGGCCTGACATAACATTGCCTTCAAAGTGTTACGAGCACCGTCAAGATGCTTGGCGGCCTCACAAAGACCTGGATTCCATTTTACGACTTCGTAAACGTGGAGCGTGCTTGTTGGTCTTGCGTACTTTGTATTTTTCTTGGTTTTCTGCAGAAATTCACCAAAGAATTATGTTCCAAAAAAATTATTTCATGTGGGTTCTTGTTCAGTTTTTATCATACATTTTCCTTCTTTACCAAGATTTTTTAAAGTCTGCTTTGTTTATTATTTAATTTGCGTCTGTTTTTACCTTGCACTAAGACTGTTTTGCGCTGCATTTGTTGACATGAGTATGTATGCATATACGTATGTATCTGTATATGCGTTGTAATGACAAGCTAACACGCGCCAGACATGGCCGGGTAACTCAGCTATAAGCTCTCAAGCCTTGCTATGATTTCCGGAATAGTTAGTGTATTCGGCAGTATACTGTACGGTGTTCCTGTCTGCAACAAAACATCCTTTCATCGTTACTCCGTCCCAGACAAGAAAATCATCTACTACAAATTACTTGTCACTCCCCATTAATTGCCACCTCCCCCTTCCATGTACTAACTACCAGCCTCACACAAGCCTCACTAACTAATTACCATCCCCCACCATCATACCTAATCACCTTGTCACGCCCCCTCTGAAACACATGGAATATTGACTCTCAAGCGTCTGTGTACATATTGGCCTACTGTACATCACTAGGCTCTAATGAGTACATCACTAGGCTCTAATGACAGAAAGACAGAATTTGCAGGTGGGTAACACTACTCCATTATCACATGCAAATGGTAGGCTGGCGTTTACAAAGAGGGGGTCGTTTGTGGTAAGGACCGGTAGTTTAAGGGTTGTACTCCCGTGGGCATAGGAGGCTCCCTGACATCTTTACATGTGGCACGTTAACCCCTTCACTACGATGACGTCTTTCAGTGTATTCACGCCACTATCAGATGATTTCTTTCAGCTTGGGAAAGCTCCCTAATAGTGAAGAGGTAAATAAATATATACTTCGTATAAGCCCAGTACGGTAGGTCGAAAAGCCTCTTTATACTAAGTAAAATCTTCCGAAGGAAAAAAATAACATATAAATAATGTCCTTGCGTTGCTGAAGGGATTAATATTCTCGCTGGCTTAGGAGACTCTTTATCACCTCTTCCTTACTGTCCTTATTGGCGCATCTCAGCATGTGGTACCTCAACTCATTAGCTCCCGGGGTTCCTGAGCGAGTTATGTTACTGGAAGGGTACTAAGCGTACTGGCCTCCGCCTATCGGCTGATAGTCGCGAAGCTCATAGGTCCCTACACCGGGGTTCCCTTCTTTATTAACTTTAGAAAATGTCCAGTACCGTCCTGTATTAAGGACACTGGGCGGAGATGAGTTAAAATTCTCGTGGGCTTAGGAGAATCCCTGGCATCATTTCCCTCACACCTTACTTCCGTATTTGGTTCGTTAGTGTTCTCGGAAATAACTTTATGTAAACCATGTCATTATTTAAAATATATAAAGAACATATAAGAGACTACACTTACACTGTATAGTGATAAGAGTATAATGGATTATAAATGAGGTGAAATGGAGTCTTGGTGGCAACTGAAGTGTTCGTGTTCCATCCCGCGTAGAGAGAATTGTTTATAATGCTCCCCTCCATCCAGTAGGTCTACATTGCCGACGGTTGGTGGTCTACTGGTACAGTAATTAAATTGGTCAGGAAGGTTGTACATTACGCGCAACGGCTTGAGCCCTGCTGAGGTGATGGGGGGTTTTCTGTCATGTCAAATGCAGCGAGAATATTGGGCCAGTTCTTTACCCAGAAATGATCTGGTTGTACGATCACTTGCTCGCAGCTGTAAGTCGCAAACTGACAAATTCCTTAATAATTGTAGACCCATTAAGCAGATGTGCCATTCATGACGAAAGAAAAAAAATGTGAGAGATGATAGAGGAGGAATATGGAAAGGCGGGTGAAAGGTGAGGTGACATTAACAGTACCTCATTAGGCCTGAAGTTAATGAATGGATTTTTTTTTTGCCTCAACAAAAACATAAGGCAAAAATATTACCACGTCAAAACGGGTACTGTGTAATATTGTTACCATCTGTTGCTCTATTTACACTGCCTGGCTCATATCGTTTGTATAAATATTTCATTGCCAACCATAATATTCTGGGATATAATTCATCCTCCTGAACGGTTTCTGCAGCTCTTGTCTTCATCAGTCCCTGACATTTGTTTTTATTAATTTACCACTTATCCAACCATACTGTATGTACTCCCGAGTCAACACTTAACATACTTGTATGGTTACTTTGCTTGGTTAGCTATATTTTTTACCATTATTTTTATGGTTTTGTATATACTCAACCTCTGTTAAATATATATATATATATATATATATATATATATATATATATATTTTTTTTAATAATTATCAAAGCAAAGGTTTACCAGCGACCCTTCTATCGCATAATTTTTCATCACAGTTTTTCGTGTATCTACTTTTTATCATCATAATTAGTATCATGGATGGGATATGTCAGGGAAAGGGATTTGTATTAAGAATATACGATATTGCGTCCAATACATGATGAATGAGTGTATATGGTTTTAAGCCTTCATTGGAATATGTACTGTGCTGTGATAGACCAAAAAAAAAAAAAAATCCACTAGATTTTATCAGTGGGAAAAAGGGTTGGAATGATGGTAATTAGTGATTACCGTACGGACGAGAATTTTCGGACTCATTAAAGAAGCCAATTGAGGATTGGTTGATGATAATGACAATGATGATGATGATTCTTCACCTTTATCAAACACACACACACACACACACACACACACACACACACACACACACACACGTGCAAACGCTTAAAACATTGTGTAGATTCACTGGGTGGTTTGGAAGCTCGTCATTTAATTCTTAATTTCTTCAAAGTTGTTGGATTTTTCCATCGAGTCCCCGATTACTAAAGAAATTGCAAGAAGTACAGCGCAGTAAACTAATACATATTTTCATCTATACATTTATTATATGATTATATCTAGCGAGCCAGTTATTCATGACAGACTGAGAGTCAAGCCTCGATTTTCAAAACATGTGTGTACCTTCGTGTGTTGCCCTGTAATACTCTTTGTTACAGTGAGCCACCGTCCAGAAAGGACCCAGTCCTCATCTCCGGCACCTACCCCAGTGGGCTAGAGACTGTGGTTTCCAAGTGCACAGCTTAGGTCACTGATGAATAGAGGGAAGAGAGTTGGTGATAGGACAGATCCCTGAGTAACACCACTTGATAGCCCTAGGAGAAGAACATGTGACCGTCTACAACAACAGCTAATGAAAGACTAGAAAGGAAGCTAAAGATGAAGGCACAGATAGAAGGACAGAAACTGTAAGAGGGCAGTTTGGTAATTAAACATTTATGCCAGACTCGATCGAAAACCTTTGAGATGTCAAGCGCAATGGCAAAGCTTTCACCAAACTCCCTATTTATGCACGGCCAGGAACCTGAGAGGAAGGTGAGATGATCTCCAGTGAAGTGTCTGACGGAACACATACTAATGATAGGGAAGAAATTATGATACGAAAGGTGTTTTAAATATTTTTTTGTTAAGATAAATTCAAAAACTGTAGATGTACAGGATGTTAAAGCAATTGGGCGATAGTTAGAGGGTTGAGAATGGTCACCCTGCTTTGGGACAGGCTGAATAAGAGCAAACATCCAGCAAGAAGGAAGAGTACAAGTTAACAGACAAAGGTACGGACAAAGGCGAAAGAGTTTACCGAGGCAGGGTGTAAGCACAGAAGCACAGTTCTTGAGGACAACAAGAGGGACTCGATCAGGCCCGTAAGCCACATTATTACTGAGGCCAGTGACGCCAGAGAATACATAAATTGTAGAAATTTCAGTGTCAGCCATGAGGAAATCCGAGGGGCGAAGTGATGGAGGAACAGCTCTGGAATCGTCTAAGATGGAATTGGAGGAGAAAGTCTGAGTGAAGAGCTCTGAATTCGCAGTGGAGGAAACAATTATTAAGTCATGAGAGCGGAAATGAGGAGGGAAGGATGATGAAGTAAAGTTGTTAGGAAGGTTTTGGCAATGTGCCAAAAGGAACCAGAAGAATTTTTGTTGGAGTGTTCTGAGCATTCAGTATGAATGAAATTATTTTTAGCAGAGCAAAGGACTGACTTAGCACAGATGATGAAGTAAAGTGGTTAAAAAGATGTTTGGCAAGGTGTCAGAAAGAACAGGAAGAATTTGAGTTGAGTTCAAAGCAATAGCATGAAGGAAATTATTTTTAGCAGAGGCAAGGACACAGGTTGCGTAAATTCCGGACGGAAACAATAGATGAGATTCAGGGTTGGGTTGGCTCCAACACTTTTTGAAGGCCCTCTCCTTGTAGTGGGCAGCATCAGAACAAGTGTGATTAAAACAATTTTTTTTTTTTTTTCTCCATTAGACACAGGGTCTGAGTAAGGAATATATGCTTTCATAGCTGAGAAAATAACCCTCTGTAATGCGTTAGCCACATTCAGATGACTCTCGGCCATGGAAGCAATAATCATTCCAGGGAAAATCAAAGAAGTACTGCCTGAGTGCCTCTCAAACAGCAACTCCAAAGAGCCAAAGCCGCCGCTTCCTGGAAGGGGCCCGCATGCCTCACTGGAGCAATAGGACAGGTTAAGATGATGCCGTTGTGATCAGAGGAGCCCTGTGGAGAGAAAAGACTAACAGCATAAGCAGAAGGGTTAGTCGTAACGGAAAGGTCAAGTACTGTATGTTGAAACTTCCTTCGAGGCAGCCAGGGTCATGGGTAGGTTGCACTGAAAGGTGCTCTCAGTCATTAAGGATAAACAAGATGTAGGCTTGTTCACCAGGTGGATCAGTGAAAGGTGAGTAGATCCGAAGGTGGCGGTGAACATTGAAATTACATAGAATGGTCTTTCAGAGAAAGGAGAAATTGATAGGACGTGTTCCATCGTAGATGTAAGATAACCAAGAAAAATTTCAGAAACAGTAGAATTATGGGATAAGTAAACATCACAGATATAATTAATCAGAGACTGACAGGATACCCGAAGCCAGAGAGCAGAGAATTCAGAAAATTCATGTTCAGGAACACAAGAACAAGATATGTTGTTACATATATTAACACAACAGCCACCTTTGGCTTTGGAGTGATCATAGAAAAAGCAGGAGAATCCAGAGAGGTGTTTGCTATCAGTCGCCTCAGACAGTTGAGTCTCAGTAAGGAAGAGAACGTAAGGTTTAGAGGAAGAGAGGTGGTGTTCAAAAGAGACAAAATTAGAGGAAAAGTCAAGAATGTTGCAGAAATGAAGAGGTGAGTCAGACAGTGGCTCCATGTATCTCACTTGGTCGTCATCTGGAGAGGGGCGGATGGTGGGGGTTTTGATGGACCCCCGCCCCCCTTCACTGAGGACTCCGAGGCTGGGTGTTGAAATGCCATCTTTAGTTTATTTAGGAACAACACTGTGTTGTGTAATATGCATTTAATTTGGTCATGACACTTGGATAAAATGAGTAGGAGAGTATTCTGGCTTACTCTGTGTGACTGAAACACTGAAAGTTCAGCAGAGGGGGAGGGGGTCAGAAGATTCTTCCGAGGGCTGATGAAACGGCAGCTCCATCTCTCCCATCATCAGCTTTCCAGCTGCCTTGTGAGTATTACCCTGTTCGGCCTGTGCTGCCACTTTCCTACCTGTTTACCTCATTTCCTTCCCCAATTACCATTCTCCATTCCCCATCGTTCATCCCTATCCCCTGTCGTCCTTCCTTATCCTACACCACTCTTAATAACCCTTTACAACTTATTTTCTTCTCTCTTCCTCCTCCTCTACCGTCTTTCCCCTCCCGACCCTTATCACTCTTCCATCTCTCTCCATCTCTCCTCCTCCCCTACCGTGGCCTGCCTCTCCCACGCCTTTCCTGTCCAGCCATCACTTAAGCCAGACAACCTGAGGATCCGTCTTGTTAATCAGATTTCTTTGTGTTGTTGCAAGAAATAGTGAACCCTTCCGACTCACAAGACACTAAGGGACGCCACGCGGGATCGCACCTCTTCTGTCGTTTTTGTTCACGTTTTCCCTCGCCTCCACAGTTTTCACACGCATATAGAGTGAAAGCAGCGTAGCTGTGGACGTGGAAGCTTGTGGCCGCGTATGTGAACATATTTTGATGCTTCAGGTTATATTATCGTCAGCTGCTCCTGCTGCTTTAACAGGCGGCATTATTCTTTGACAATTTCGTAAAAAAAAAAAAAAAAAAAAAAAAAAAAAAAAGCCTAGCTTTCGTTTATCATAGGAAAGTCTGATACATTCATTACAGAAATGAAGAGGATACCCCAGGATCCTAGGAATAAAGTCGAATTATGACTTGGGCACTTAGTGTGCCTGTCTGCATCAGACCAAATTAGGTCACAACAGGACCGGACCTCCTGCTAGGAGGGAGAGAGATAATCAGAATTAACCCTTCCTCATGCTGATGGAGTACGAATGGGGGAGGAGATTCTGTAGGATATGTGATGCATGTTAAAGTCTTACGGTAAGTGATGTAATGGCTGTGTGTGTGTGTGTGTGTGTGTGTGTGTGTGTAAGAGAGAGAGAGAGAGAGAGAGAGAGAGAGAGAGAACTTTATTCCATGGAGTCTCTGCTCTCCTTGATTCTTCGTCGCAGAAGTTTGTGAAACTCTCAAACTTCGCATTACCTCCTTTGATCCTCTAAGTTCGTAGACATGTTTATCATTATTACTCCTCACCCTGCCCTAGGGTGGGAAAGGAGGTCCGAATGATATTATTATTATTATTATCATTATTATAATTATCATTATTATTGGCGACATCATACTGGAGGCATTAGAAACATTCAGAGTTCAGCTCTTTAATGCAATGATGCCTTAATTATTTTATTCTTGGTACCCAGCCGATTTCATTCAGCTTTTGCGAGGTGTCCCGTACTGGAGACCTGAGGAACCTCCATTAAGCCTTTCAGCACAATAACTAATTATTAGTTTATTATTTTTGCTGCCAAGCAAATTCCTTAAGCTTACGTATCTATCGTACAGAAGGAAATGTATCTTTTATCTAACATTTTCACCACGAGGGGTTTCCCTAGGCTGAATAAAACATGTCTTATTTGGAATTATTCGATTATGAGCGGTCTGTCTTTTTCTCAGTGTAATCGTGTGGCGTAAGAAAGAAGAAGAGATCGAAATGAATTTGCTAATTATTACAGTAAAATCTATGTGTGGTGAAAGCATGTCTAGTAGTTGTCGCATTAAGTGGTCTAGGCAGGCTCGGATCCTCCTTCAACCTTAGCCACCTGCTGGCAAATTTTCGAAGCATAGTCCAACTGGGTACTATTCTTTTACAGAAAGGTCTTGGTTAGGTTTCGTCTGGTTTGTTCCGATGGGGTATAATTGTTTGTTAGTCTGTTTTATCTCAGTACGATATATGTATGACCAATTGATGTATGATCACACAACGGGCTTGTGAGGTGACATATCTCCGTATTAATGTACTAGTACAGTATAATGTACTGATACGAGTACTGTATATTGATGCACGGGATACACAGTGTAAGAAGTCGGAGCAGCAGTAATCTTTAAAGGCTCAGTTCTTCCCCAGAATAGAACCCGCAATAGCAGAAGTTACATTTAGATCTCTTGAAACTGGAGCCATTATGTTCCTGCTTCAACAGTGAAAAGGGAACAATTGTCAGATTGACTAAAACACTTACCATCAACTCTCTATCGTAACCTAGATTTATTTTTACATGAAGAACAAGGGACATGGGAATACTTTGAGCTTCCCTTTCCTTGTCCATCTGTGAATCAGCGTCATGGAGACGATGACGCCAAATGAGACTACAGTCAGCGGTACCTCGGGGATGTGTTTGTGGGTACCAGTGCACAGTATGCTTCAAAGACGAAAGGCAGAGAGGGAGGGTAGATGGAGAGAGAGGGGGAGGGAGGGAGGATGGAGGGATAGTGTGTGGAGAGGAGAGAGACGGAGGGAGGGGGGAAGGAAAGACAGTGTGTGGAGAGGAGAGGGACGGAGGGAGGATGGGGTGTGTGGAGCGAGCGAGCGAGCGAGCGAGAGAGAGAGAGAGAGAGAGAGAGAGATTGATTCCCTCTGAGGCTATAAAAGTATAATCAAACCTAGTGCAACAAAAAATGGTGTATGTTGGAAGTTTGATCATTAGTGTAGTTAATAACATCAGACCCGCCTTCCTGGAGCACCTACTTTTTTCACAGTCTCTTGTGAACTAATTAATACCATTACTACGATGCCACATTGATATGATTGCTGCCGACAGGTGATTTATTTGTATCCCAGATTTGGGAAGGCATCTGACTGTGAAGTACTAGTAGTCGTGGCCCCAGGTTCATCTGTAATGTGAACCAAACGAACTTCAGGCTGAAGTTGTTCCTCTCCGCCAGTCCACCAACATATCCTCCTTTCAGGGGTTAGGGAGGGAGATGAAAGACATTTTGTATAACGGGGCGGTAAATCCTCCTTGTTATGTTGGTGCCACCCCAATGTGTGTGTGTGTGTGTGTGTGTGTGTGTGTGTGTGTGTGTGTGTGTGTGTGTGTGTGTGTGGACAGATTAACTCAGTTTTTATCCAATTTTAGCAAAACTTGGTAGAAGAGTTGAGGAGAATGTAATAAGGATTATTTTTTAGAACAAAAGGTCATATGTCAAGGGCCCCTGGCCAGGTCAAACATTCACCTAGCAGAATCAACTTAATTGTTGTACAGACTGGTCCTTGCATGATGAAAGGGTTGAGGGTAATGCAAGAATGAAAATATGTAATTTTGAGAACAGTTAGTCAAAGGTCAAGGTCATAGGGCAAGGATCTACGTCTCTCTGGGTGTCTGAGCGCTAACAATATACTTCACACAGTTCTGATTCAGTTGTAATGGGAGTTGATGGAAGGATTCAGGGCTTTCAGTGAGTAAACCTACTATTTTCAAGAACAGTTGGTCAAAGGTTATGGTTACAGGGCAAGGTCAACTTAAAACAGTTTTTATCCTATCTAGAACATATTTGGATGAAACGTTGGGTATAAAACGATGCGATGTTCCAAAATCGCTGAAAGGTCAGGGTTACAGCGAATGGTCACCGTAGTACGTAATTTACAAAGGAATAGAGATGTGGAATGTGAGTAGGAAGAAAAAAAAACAGTTTACGTAATTGATATTTGTCAGTGAAATATATAGAATTTTAGGACATTACGAAAATTTTACCTGCAGCAACTGGACTGACTGTAAATCTGTCGCAAGGCCCCGTTATTCACAAGCACGTAATGTAGTTGAGTGAAATGGCTCTCTGCAGCATACGTAATGAAATGAACCAAGTGTAATGCAAACCCAAATGCAATTTTATTCTGCAAATGACTCTAAAACGACATTTCACTTAAATTCAGTGAGTCTGGGTAAAAAATCCCTTAAGTCCCTCCCTTTCCAATTGCTGTACTCCATACGGGTGTCTTGGAGGAGAGAGAGAATTTCTTCATAGTTACAGATGTGAAAACTACAGCGGGAACATGAAGAGGTCGATAAGTAGATAGATGGACAGACAGACAGATTAGAGATAGACAGATGACCGGATAGTTTCTACACACTACCAGATAAGAAGATTGTGCCTAAAACACCAGTAGACAGATGGATATTGTCAGTCTGTAATGATAATAATAGTAAACAGCACAGCAGATTTTGAAAGGACAGAGAAGCAGCTGAGATGGAAAGACTGAAAATGTGTAAACGAATATACTGGAGAGAGAGAGAGAGAGAGAGAGAGAGAGAGAGAGAGAGAGAGAGAGAGAGAGAGAGAGAACCTTCTTTTTAAAGAGCGAGAGCATGCCAGGTGACACGACCATCTGTGGACAGGCGTGATAAAGTACGGCTGGTGAGGCTTTACCATAACCTGGATCTAACTCCCTGACCCACCATCACCAGCTTAACTGTCAACACGCTTAAAGAAAGTAAGGGGAAAAAAAAAAGACTGAGACCTCGGGGTAGGGAGAAATCCAGGGTTCTTATATTCCTTTGGAAAACTAGCGCAGGTAAGCAGAGCAGATGCTGACAGATCTTAGACTGGGTGTTCCTGAGTCAGATTTAACCCTCACCGTACCCACAACGTACGATGCACGTTGCAACTTTTTTACACACTCAGTCCCCACAACGTACGATGCACGTTGCAACTTTTTTACACGCTCAGTCCCCACAACGTACGATGAATGTCTGGCACTGCAAGGTCCGTCATTTGCACATTTTTCAAATTTTGTGTGTGATTTTTGGTACTTGTATACGGGACACCTTCCTCTACCCGATGCCAGGTGGGGAAATGCCTTACCCTCCTTGACCTCCCCCACCCCTCTTACGCCATTGTCTCGGCAACTCTCCTGTTACTGGTGACTGGCCAGTAAAGACATGTCGTGCCACGGTACGAAATTCAAGGCCAGAGTGATTCCCCAATCGATGACAATGTGGAGGACAAAGTTTACGTAGCATTAGTGGAAGAAACAGTCAGAAATGATGATCAGGCAATGTCGCCAAAAAAGATGCTGTATGTTGATGTGTTTGGTGAGTGAAACAACGCTTATAGCACCTACATTACTGTGTGAAAACCAATATCTCTTGTACTACATAAAATCGTACCAAATAAAAAAATAAATACCAGTTATAAATGGTTTGGAATAGTTGCCACTCCCACAGAAAACATTTTCTCTGGAGCCAGACCCCATTGAAAACAGAGCTAGGTGAGGGTATTGTTACCTGTAGTGTGGTTTTAAACCTCAGGTGAGTGATTTCTCTATGAATTTTCGATGTTTCTCATAAAAAAGCGAAGGTTTGAGCCCCCCCCCAAAAAAAAAAGTCGAAAATTTGTCGGGTTTTTGGGGTGGGTTTTGTAATAAATTAGTCGGTACAGGGCGGGTTAATCGTCCTTGACTTACTTGAACCCTTCCAGCAAGTATGTAAGTTATAAAACTGCTAAAGCCCTTGCCATGTGACCTTGACATTTGACATATTGCTCACAAATGCAATAGGTCAACCCACAGGCAAACCCCCAACTCTGCCAAGTTTGGTCCAGATCAGGTCTGAACTGTTTGGACTTATTTTGTTCATACTCATACGTATGAGTAAGAATTTGATCTTGCCCTGTGACCTTGACCTTTCACTGTTCTGAAAAAAACACTCCCTTCGTTTTCACCCGACCCTCAACATACCCTGGTATGCACCAAGTTTGGTCAAAAGCATAGCATAAATGTTTAGGTTGACTTTGCCATGTGACCTTGATCTTTGATCTGTTTTTGTCCGAAACAACAGGTCAGCCCTGTCGATGACTCAGCCCTTTTATGAAGTTTGGTTAAAATGGGGTCAGGGCTATTTGACAATGTTAGTTACTACAACTCGGTCACTTATTTAGCAACATCTCGATCACTTACATATTCTGTCAGTGACAGGGAGATGTTGTGATGCTTACCAGCATCTGAAAATCGTGTGAAGGATTGAAATGGTAAAAAAAAAAAAAAAAAAAAAAAAAAGTTAAGAGGGAAAATAAAATAAAACGAAAGTAAATGGACGACTGTCCAGACCTCACATATCTTATGAGAAAATTCTTACTTAAGGTTTTATTGGCAGAAATATATAAGGAAGAAAATGCAATTGGAAATATACTGAATCGTAGATGGGGTTATAAGAGAAGTCAAAAGGAAGAACTGTGCCGACCGGAGTGAGGCTGGTGATGAATGATGAGGGCTGAAATATTTCTTGTTTAATGTATGCAGATAATTGTGAGTTGTTTGGCCAGAAGTAAACTGAAAACATGTAGATTTTTCAGAATATTGTAAATGTCTGTGAACATGGAACGAGCAGCTCGAGTAACAGAGGAGTCCATCCGGGCAGCTACATGTACTGTACATGGTTCGTCACGTCACAGGTTCCAGTTAAAGCTTAGATTCAATTTTGAGTCACTTCCCGGTCAAGATCCAGTAAAGATTCCGGTTAGGTCCCAGTCATGTCTTAGTTTTTCCTCGTCGGGTTCCATCCCTGTTCCAGTAATGTGCCAGTTACTCAAGTCATGGTGGCAGGAATGTCCAAAGTGAAGTCTCTGAAATATGTGTTTGGCCGCCTGCCTTTCAGTTACTGCTGATACTGGGGCAGGGACCTCCACAACCACCTCCCCACTCCCTTACCCACAACACAACCGTCCTCTCTCTCTCTGTCTTCTACTACCTTCCTGCTGTATCGTAACAGTTTTGTATTCCGTTCCTAATACATGTACTCTGCCTCTTCTTCTCTCATCCTCATTTACTTATTTATTTTGTTATGCTGCAGTCCTCATTCCCATTCCCAAACTCCTTCCCTCATTTCTCTCTTTTTTTTTTTCTGTTGTATTTTCCTTCTCTCTCTGTCTCTGTCTCAGTCTCAGTCTCTGTCTGTCTGTCTGTCTGTCTGCCTCTCTCTCTCTCTCTCTCTCTCTCTCTCTCTCTCTCTCCACTGATTTCCCCACCAACATCTTTATTTCATTCCCCATATGCATATTCTTTGCTTCTGTTCTCTTACTCACAGAGTCTGTCTTATTATGTGTAGTTTTGTTGTTATCATACCCCTGTCTCTCCAACGCCACACGGCGGCTCTCTTTTTCCCTTTTCTGCTACCAGCCTACGTTACATCATATCAGTGCTTTTGTCATTCCCTTCTCTTTATGACTCTTCTCTCTGCCCCTCTTCTTTCTGCTGCCTCACGTCTTCCTTCATCTTCTGTTGTTTGTTTCTGCTTCCACCGTTACTTCTTCATGTTTTTCCTGTTATATCGTCTTTCTTTCATTATAGCTTCCCTTTTCCTGTGTTGAGTCTTTTTTCTTCCACTATCAAATCCTTTTCTGTATTCTTCTGTATCATCCTTTTTCCTCGGTTTTATCTTCTTCCTTCATTTGTCAGATATTTCTACTCCATCTGTTTTCTTATTCCTACTTTCTCTTAATTCTTTTTTCTTGTGTTCTGTCTTTCCTCTTATTTTGTATACTTTCTTGCTTACTCTAATACATCTTCCTTCTTCCTCTGTTTTCTTTTTTTATTCCGTACCTTCTTTATTCTTGTCTACTCATTTCCTTATAAGGTTCCTCCCTTGCCCCTTTTTCTTTATCGTTTTCCAGTTTTCTGTTTATTTGTAAAAAAGAAAAAAAAAAGATTAAAGTAAAGCTCAACAGAACTGGAATGTTTTCCCGACTGAATCTTCTCTACATAAAACATGGACTGGGGGAGGCGTGGCTGAGGGAGACACGAGAGAAGAGAACACTATAGAGATGAGCAATGATGAGGGAGAAATAGAGAGAGAGGGAGAGAGAGAGAGAGAAAGCAGAAGAGAGGAGAAGAGAGGAGAGGAAAAGAATGGAGACGAGAGTGGAGGAAAAGAGAGGAGAGGAAAGGAGAGGAGACGAAAGTGGAAGAGAAGAGAGGAGAGGAAAGGAGAGGAGACGAGAATGGAAGAGAAGAGAGACGATAACGAGAGGAAACAAATGAGAGGTGAAATGAAGAGAAGAGGAGAAGAATGGGAGAAAGCAGGAGAGAAAGAATTGGAAGCGAAAGGAAAAAGAGGTGAGATGGGAGAGGAGGTGAGGGAATGGGTGGAGGGAAGGGAGGCGAGGCGAGGAGAGGAGGAGAGGGCAGAGGAAAAACGGAAGAGAAAAACGAAAGGAGAAGCAGAAGAGGAGCGGAGGTGACTGAAATGGCAAAGGATAAAAGAATTACTCGGAAGGAGTTGATGAAAGGGGGGAAAAGAAGAACAGGCAAGAGAGGAGAGGAGAGGGAATTAGTTGGAAAGGAAAGGGAGGGAGAAGAAGAAGTAAAGTAAAAGAAGAGATAAGGGAAGGAGTCTTAAGTTCTTGACAGACCTGGACTGTCATTTATGGGAAATCGTTGCACCGATAGCTCTGATGTAAGGTGAAAACTTTCAGATCCAGCACTGCTGTTGCTGTTGTTGTTCCAAGCCCGAGGCTGACACTGACTTATGCACAGTGGACTGCAGACTGAAGCTGTCCCTCCCTTATAGCACACAGTCCTCCTTTGGGAGGATAAGGAGTGAGTTGAGGGGTGTCTGTATAACAGGGGAGTGAAGGAGCCCAGGTATATCGGTACCATCACGTCAAGGTGCCCTCTCTACCACCAGGCGATAGATAGACAGATTGATAGATAGACAGACAGATAGATAGATAGACAGATAGATAGGCTGGTCAAGATAGGGAGAGAGATACAACTGCGCCATTATAACAAGAAGAGAATTCTTGAACAAGGCATAACTATCTGGCAAATATACACAGGCCAAAGTCCACACCAGAGTGGCAAATACAGTATACACAGGCCAATGTCCCAGACCAGAGTGGCATATAAACACAGGCCACAGTCCCAGACAGAGTGGCATATTTGCTGATAGTGAAGCATGTAAGGCACCATTGAGTTTTAATGAAGTAGAGAGCCAAGCATTAATATTAGGGAAAGCTTGATATTGGGTCAATAGCCACTCGCCGCATAGGTAAAAATACTAATGTTCTCTATGAACTCATTTATAGTTGTCTGTCTTTTATTGGCCAGCATATAGTGACGAGTATGCAAAGCTGTTTTCACCACTGTTACTAGCTTATTATCATTAACACTATTACTGTCATTTATCACTGCCACTATCATCACCACTACTATCGCTACTGCCGCCTATATCGCTAATGCTGCTATAACATACAGGTATCTGCAGTACCATTGTCATCACTACCATTATCATCGGCACCACGTGCCTTACTAACACTACCACACAACCTCTAACATCAGCACTGTTCTCATTTCCACCATTACCACTATTACTACTGTCATCAATTCACAAGATTTCTAGCAACACCTCAGTCATTATTACCTGTGTCACTCTTACCACCCCACCTCTATCAAAACTTTCACTGCCACGACTGCCATTGTCATCACTACATTTGATTGTTCTAATTCAGATGATTCATGGAAGCTTTGTGCATGCCCAGATGCTGATTCAGTAGCTCATAGTGAAGTAGCGTCCATTCTGCAAGAGATCCAGTTTGACGCGTGTCAGCTTGGGTGGCAATTATCCTAGTAGTGTGGACGTAACTAGTTGTATAGAACCAGTATACAGGGTACTCTACATACAACGTCCCCTTGCTAGAGATTGTTTGTCTGTTGTAGAGACGGCTCATTCAGCAATATTAATGGCTACCCTGCAGTTTCTGCTCTCCATAACAATTGTAATGTGTTATTGTGTCTGGTTTTATGCGTTCACTGATTATATAAATGATTAGTAATCCCGTGAGGCACGGTAGACATTGGTAACTGACTGAGCCATCCATGCAATACATAAGAATTTGATTCAATGCGATGCAATATAAGGACCATCCTGTACGCGATACAGCCTCATGCACATAGACTCATTGACAGTCAGAAGCCCATATTTATGAAAAGATTAATCAGCATCATTGTGCCCATGGAATAGATAGTACTTTACTGTAGCACATACGGGTTGATCTGCACATGCACCTATACACATTCAGAGACGCAAAACTCAGATTGCTAGTATGTTCATCAGGATATCCAATATGATTCACACTTGATAGTTGAACCAGTTGGCCACATACACACACACACACACACACACACACACACACACACACACACACACACACACACACACACACACACACACACACACGAGCTGAGATATGAGTGAGGGCAGCATAAGTGAGGTATAAGCAGTCTGGGGTCGAGAGAGTGAGGGTAAGTGCCGAGTGAGTTTGAGTGAGAGTGAGGGCAATGTTAGTGAGAATGAGGGCAATTTAAGGGGAAGTGAATGATGGTCAGGTCAGTTTGAGGTGGAGTGAGTGCATGTGAGGGCAGTTTGGTGTGGAGTTAATGAGAGTGGGGGCACTTTATGGCGGTTTGAGTGAGCTTGGGGTGGTGTGGATGAGGGTGAGGGCAGTCTGGATTGGAGTGAGTGAGCTTAGGGGCAGTTTGGGGTGGTGTAAGTGAGGGTTAGGGCAGTTTGGGGTGGTGTGAGTGAGGGTTAGGGCAGTTTGGGATGGTGTGAGTGAGGGTGAGGGCAGTTTGGAGTGGTTTGAGTGAAGGTGTGGGCAGTTTGGGGTGGTGTGAGTGAGGGTGTGGGCAGTTTGGGGTGGTTTTAGTGGGGGTGAGGGCAGTTTGGGGTGATGTGAGTGAGGATGAAGGCAGTTTGGAGTACTGCGAGTGAGGCTGAGGACGTGTGAAAGCTATTCAATATGAGAGCAGTATTAACGCAGTGTGAGTGAGGCTTATGATCATTGTCATGTCAGAACATACTTCTCATTGGCTATGTGGACTGACTTTATTAGGGGAGTGTGAAATCACTGTAACGACATTGTGCAGGTAGAAGAGGGACACTGAAACCGGTTTGAGAGCAGTGTGAAATGGTGAGGTATGGCTATGGCCCAAGCACCCTTAACCCGCGGCGTCCTGTCAACGTTCTTTAACGTCCACACATTTTGTCACTGCCAATCCCGTCGACGTACATAAACGCAAATCAATTGCAAGGTCCCTAATTTGCATAGTTTTCAATTTTTGCGAGTGATTTTTGGTACGTATACACGTGACACCTTCCTCTACAAGATGCCAGGCAGGGACAATGCCTTACCCAGCATGACCTCCTCCCCCCCTCTGCATGGTCTCAGCAATTCACCTGTTATCAGTGACCTGGCCAGTAAAGCCATGTCATGCCACGGTACGAAATTCAGGGCCAGAGTGATTCCCCAATCAATGACAATGTGGAGGACAAACTTTACATAGCATTAGAGGAAGAAACAGTCAGAAATGATGATCAGGTAATGTGGCAAAAAAAGGTCAGATATGGTGATGAGTTAGTGAGTGAAACAATGCTTATAATGCCTATATTACTGCTTGAAAACCAATATACTCTCGGACTACATATAAATTCGTACCAAGTAAATAAATAAATATCGTTTATGAGTGGTGTGAAATAGTTATCCTCCCATAGAACTCGTTTTCTTTGGTGCCAGCCTGTTAGAAAACCCAGTAAGGTAAGGAGGTACTCCTACCTTTATCGAGTATTTTAAACCTCAGGTGAGCGATTTCTCTATGAATTTTCGATGTTTCTCACCAAAAGTGGAGGTTTGAGCCAAAAAAAACAAAATTTCAAAAATGGTCGGGACTGGGGGGAGTCAGTGGTGGAAAAGTGGTCGGGATGGGGTGGGTTAACCATCTCGGCTTTGAGGATATAAGGTAGCGTGAGGTGAGAGAGTGTTTAGTGTGGAGGCAGTATGAATTCAGTGTGAGGACAGTATAAGGGCAGTGTGGAGCGGTGAGGTAATGGCTAGCCCAGAAGCACACTATACCTCCATGGCTCTATGGACTGAAGGCAGCATGTGGGTATTGTGAGGAATGCATGAAGGCAGTGTGAAAATAATATGTAGGCCATGTGCAAACATTGTATAGGCAGTGCGAGTGTAGAGGCAGTATGTGTGCAGTGTGAGAGCAGCGAGGGCAGTATAAAAACAATGAAGGCAGTCTGAGGCATTGTGAGAGGCTGTGAGGTCATGGCGAGGCCCAAAGCACACTTCTGCTCCTTACCATTGTTACACGTTCCCTGCTTCTGTGTGCTCGTTCTTTTCATGTAAAGTTTCGGGCTAACCTTTGTGTTAGATAGATAGACAGTAGATTGATTGATTGATTGACTGATAGATATGTAAGTAGGTATGTATGCAGAGAGATAGACAGAGCGATAGGAAAATAGAGAAGTAAATAGATAGAGAGGAGTACATAGATATATTAATAAATGGAATGAGTGGGGCAACACCTGGAAATACTCATATTCTAACGCTGCTTTTTCTTTTATGAATGTCAGAGTGTAATTTGTTTGTAAATGGTTAATAATTATGGCTTGTTGAAGTACCGTTTTGTGGTAATAAGATAATACAAAATTCAGCATGGAACCTCTCTACTGTCAGAAGTTCCCTCTTTCGGTGTTGCTCTTGCCACCATCAGACGATCAATGGTTGTCTCAATAGGAGGTCTGTCGTAGCGAAAGGGTAAATTAGTCTGGCGATCCTGGCTGGTTCTCCCAGTTATTTATATGATCACTCTGTGTCCTGTTTTTACAGTTTCATATATTATTAAAAATGAATAATGGTATCCACATACTCCTCATTTTACGAGAGCCAGTACAAATGTAACACAGGTGATGCTCACACTGCAGTAACGAGCAGCAGGTAAAGCATTAGCAGGCCGCTTTGCTCTCCGATTGCAGGAAAATTATCTGTGTAATGACCTCTGATTGCACTGTTTCATGAGTTATCCATGAAATACAGAGAAAAGGATTAGTTAAAATTTGTACTGATGGATAATTTTATTCAGTTTCATGGTTGTACTATATGGGTTTCCATCAAAAACTTAATAATGGCTACAAACTCTCTTATTATCTTTGTTTTACATCTGCATTGAGAGACGCAAATATATGAGAGGTATGTTTGCTTTCTTGTTTTTCTTCTTGAGAAGGTTTATTAATAAACTACTCCACGTTCATACCAGTAAATGCCAGGAAACTTACAGCATTTATGGATCTAGAAAAAGTGTATAACTAGGTAAATGGCTTGTATTGTGGAAAGTGCCCAGAATGTATGGAGAAGGGAGTAGGGTGGTGAGAGCATAACGAGTGCAGTGAGATGGAGCAAAACCAGTACCGTAAAATAAGTTGATGAACATTGTTGCGTATTCTTTGATCTTCTGACGATGGGTGCGAAATGGGGATGTATAATGTTTGCTATGCTGCTCAGTATGTGTATACATAATATAATTATGTGGACCAAGTAGATGATAATGAATAGGCCTAAACATGAAAGAGGAGAGAAGAGAGTAAAAACTGATTAATGTCCTGCTGGCAGATACAGCGGGGGTGTATACAGTTATGTTTGCTTGTCTAATCAAAGTGTACATGGATGGAGCAGTTGTTGGTCAGGGTATATTAACCTGAAACTAAAGGAAGTTAACTGAGAATTGATCGCTTAATTTGTTTTGCGGCTAATCCTGTGCTCTCTGCAAGTAAGGGAAGGGACATTACTTACTCGTAGTCTGGTTTTTGAGGCTGGAGGCATATGAACAACGAAACTTGAGAATGGATGTAGGGAAGAGTTGTGACGATACTTACAGTATATTCTGGTATATATATATATATATATATATATATATATATATATATATATATATATATATATATACATAAATATTGTTACATAGCCTATGATTTCATCATCCTTTGTGTAATTTTAATGCACAGTATGCTGCATGTTTGATCTCGAGCGTGTTCTGCCTCAGTCCCCCCTTCTACCGTTATAGTAGAGTAAGTCGTTCTTTCTGTTGTTCAGAGCAGGATTGTCAGCTCTTTGTCCCCTATGGCTTCATTTGCGCATCCTTCTTACAAGTTGTATCAAGCTCTGCTGGCCCCTATATAATGAGCTCAGTCTCTGCATTATTGCCACTTAGATCTACTCCTCATTTTGCTCACATCTCTGTCCTCCCCCGTACAGTTGTTATTATTGTGAGTGCTCAGGAAGTCTCCAACCATCTAACTGCTGTGTAATTTGAGTATAACTGTTGTTGCATTTTTTCTTGTACTGTGTAGCCTAAGGTTAATTCTTAGGCCTAGTAAGGTTTTTGTAATTTATATAAAGGTTCTTATTGTCAGCCATCATTAATAATAATTTGTATCTGTAATAATATATCTGGCATTCACTGAGTATTATCTGGTATCTCATTTTAACAGGGCTGACTTAGATAAATTTACTCATGCTAATTTCGTGTTAATTGAGGCTATTGCAGTTAACCATATATTTAACCTGTTTTTCCCATTACATTATCCTTATGAGTCCTGAATGTTTTGTTGTTAGTTTGAGCATTAAACTTTAACTTGTAATTTTACCTAACTCTTTTGTTTTGAGCCTGGAACTTTGCGGGACAGTTTTCTCTGTTCCGTAACAATATATATATATATATATATATATATATATATATATATATATATATATATATATATATATATATATATATATATATATATATATAGATAGATAGATAGATAGATAGATAGATAGATAGAGAGAGAGAGAGAGAAAGAGAGAGAGAGCGCGACTCACTGCAGGATGTTCTGTATGCTGAATGGTTTAGTGATGTGAGTGTGTGATACTGTCTGAATATATGGGAAGTGTATGTTAGTACTTATTTATATTTTTAGGTAATTGTTTTCCGGGGAGGGGCACTAACCCTCCGCCAACCCACTTGCTGTCACGTAGGGAACACTTGTTGGTTGGTTCTAAGGTTACCACCCAGCGTTGTAAATGATTTCCTGGTTTAAAGAAATCATTTGACGTGCCACTCAGTGTAGAGCTACCCTAAAAACGATTACCGCTACATTAAGTGGGTGGATGATGGGAGGGGGAGGCCGATGATGAGATGGAGGGATGGAGTGGAGAGGTATATGAGAAAGGGGAATGTGAGCTTGGAGCAAGGCAGTGAAGTGGCATTGGACAGGGCGACCTGAAGGCGATTTGTTTGTGGCCACCTCTTAAGGGATTGTGGCGTCAGGCAATAGATAAATAGTACGATGATAGGACTGATAAGTAAGTAAAACTTATGACGAAATATGACTGATGAGGTAATATAAAAGAGGATCCAGGACAAGGCCAATACGATGTCGCCTTTTATATATAATTTTGCTGTATTGGCACAATTTCATTCAGTGTAGAAAATTTCTTTTCGAACTGGACGGGGTAAATGAATTCTCCATTACAGCAGGCCTCTGCAAAGGCGAATAACTTTGGTTGACTGTGGTTAAATAATAGTAATAATAATAACATAAGCTGCAAAAGAGGTTAAGGGTATGAAAGTGGAAGTTATCTCTATGACATGTATTCCAGTCACTCCTCTCCTTATTTTATTCTCTTCCCACTCTCAATTTCCATACTCTTCCCTCTCCTCCCTTTCCCCTCTCATAATTCTGTCTCATCTCTTTCCTTTCTCGTACATCTATCCTCTTTCCCTTACACTCCCTTCTCTCCTCTTTTCATTCTCCTCAAACAGCTACTCAAACAATTTACAACCAAATGCAAGTGAATACGGACATGAAGAATACGCTATTACAAAATGTTGAATGATTATATTAAAGTGTCAATTGTAAAAGCCAATTAAGATCTTTTTTGGATACGTCCCCAGTATGTCCAGGAGCTGGAGTGCTGGGTGAATGATTTTAGTGTAAATGATGTCGATTGTTTTCCCACCGTAAAACTTTATTGCCTCCGCCAAGGAGGTTATGTTTTCACCCCTGTCCGTTTGTTTGTTTGTTGGTTGGTTGGTTTGTGAACAAGATTACACAAAAACTACTGGACGGATTTCCACGAAACTTGGTAAAAGAATTGGCCTTGACTCAGAATGCACTCCATTAAAATTTGGTGCGGATGCGGATCCAGGATTTTTTTTTTTCATTTTCTTTAACATTTCGAGATAGGGCGTTGGCGGAGGTACGCGCTCTGCTGAGTGCCATTCTAGTTTTTTTTTGTATTTGGAGACAGTCTCACCTCATCACCCGGTGGGAGAAAGGATGATGATGATGATGTACCGAGATATTTTAGCAGTGCTTTTAATATGCCAGTAATGCCTCTCTCTCACACGAAAGAGTTTGAAAGGTGATAATTTAGCGTGAGAGTGAGACCACAAACAACTAAGAAGTTAGCGAGGCGTTAAGAGTGTCAAGGATTCCCCCTCTCTCCCCATTCCACCCCTTGTCCCCACCTTTCAATTCCTCTTTTTCTGGCAACCCCCTTTCCCCATCCTCCCCAGTTGGTTAGGCCGGTCAGACTATTGGGCGAAGTAAGTTTCCCTCATGTCCCTGTTTACCTAGCAGTATAATTTGGAATCTGGATGTAAATTCGACTGTTGCAGATCGTATTGTAGGGGAAGAATGGGACTCACCCAACACTAATCGCCTGCCTTGACCGCGTGAATCACATGGCGTATTTTATTGGTTTATTGTTGCCATCTCCAAGCGATTTTATTGAGCGTAGGGAGAGTTTTCCAATGGGAGGGTTAGATACTTTATTAACCCCTTGACTGCCATAGATCCCTCTTAAAGTGGAATGAAATCGTCTGGTGGCGGTTTGATTAAAATGAAAATATCTCATCGTGTTGAGTTGTTGGGTAACAGCTGAGCATACACACAAAGAGCAGTCACTGGGCAGAAACATAGTATAGAAAGTGATATTGTTATCCACACTTGCACACTTACACACCCCTTATCCCCCACTTTCTCTATCATATAACTCCTTCAGCCCGAAGACGCCTTTTTTGTTCATGATAACATTGAGTCTGTTATATAGGCTAATACAAGAGGGCCCTTAGTAAAGGCTGTTGTTACCCCCTCGTGTCCGAAAAGAGTCTACTAACCTAAGCAAAATTATCTGGAGGTAGGCAGTACTGTAATCACGGCGATGTAGCTAGGATTGAAAAATGGTGTGACCAAGAGATGGCTGAAGAAGAATTTGGTGGGGACAGGGATATAACCTGAGAAAAAAAAAGTTTGGTGACCAGTGGATTGGCCAGGCGTATTCCATGGGTGGCCACTGCCAACTGGGCCACCCCTCTGAATACGCCACTGTATAATAAGCTCTGTACTGTATGAGAGAAGAAGTTACCCCTCACCCCATCTTTTAAGTGGATTCAGGGTGATAATGACGATGATGATGAAACTGAAGTTGTCGGTGTGAGGGTAACAGAACCAAATCCCGCTCCTCTCAACATAAATGATAATCGCTTTCAGATTACTCAGAGCTGCAAAATTAAAGTCATTAAAATTTTTTAAAATTCTAACTATGTATTTTTATTGCACTTTTATGCACAATAAAAAATACATTTAGAATGTTCCCATCACATCGCATTTTATTACTAAATTAAGAAGAAATTTAATTAAAATATAGCAGATAATAAATTTCAGTCGATCTATACAATATTGTTCTAAATTAATTACAAATAAAAATATTTAGTTAATGTAATTTTTTACACATATACATAAAGGAAACAACATTCTATATTCCATGACACACATACTTCTCTAGTCTTTATAACTTCTCAGTTTTTCTTTTCTTTTTTTTCTCAAAAACCTCGATTGGTGGTCAGTCGTTACTGTTTCCGGTGCGTCCCTATGAATCATCCAGCAGTAGTCCGCGATCATACTGACATCCCAGCGTCCCTGTTACCTTCTTTCCATGCCCTTGATATGCTGATGGAATCTCATCCTGTTCTTCACTCACTGCTCCAGGGCATGGGGGGAAAATTCCAAATGCGAATCCAAAAAGTGAACTTTGAGACATGTTGCAACCAAACTCCTTAAACCTGACTAACAAATTTCTCGCAGTTTATTTGTAATTTGGATTGTTATTGTTATCTAAAAACTTGGAAATTACTTCTTTGAATGATACCCGAGCCTCTCGTTCAAGTCGTTCATTGCACCATCTAATTCTACATCAGAAATCAGTTTTCTAATGTCAGGTCCAGTAAATATGCCCTCATTCACTTTAGCTTCAGACAAAATCAGGAAACTTTTGGCACAAATACATAAAACAGTCTCCCTCATTTGATAGGGTTTTGACAAACTGATAAGAAGCGGTGGTAGCAGCAGATTATCTGGATTCACCAAGCTAGGTCTGATATGTTCTTGGCACGAAGCTGTAGATCTTTTCTGTTTGGTCATTCTTACTGAACCCAATGTAAATCCTTTGCTCTGCTATCCCACTCACAGAGAAAATATGGGAATTTTTTACACCCTGACTGCTGACCCACTAAGGTACGTAGAACTTTCAGGTTCTCATATTTGAACCAACGATGCTCATTGTGGTTGGTTTTCTCGAGAAGATTTGTTGAATTCGGGTACGTTTCTTTTAAACTGCACAGAATGAACAATAGATATTGATGGACATTTATTATCATTATGAAGAAGTACCCATTTCAGGTTTCTTTTAGATGAATCTATAAATAGTCTCCATTCTTCTGCATTATAATCTCTCCCAAGTTTCTGCACTAGGCCACTTACATCAGTGTAATAATCCAAGGATCCATCTTTCTTGAAATATGGCGCAAACTTTTTTGCTCTGTCTCGGTAATAAGAGAAAGTTGTGTCTGGATGTACGAAGCTTTTACCTTTTAATCGGAACCCAAAGAGCTCCACAGCATCCCTGGGGAGACAGAGGTTCTTACTAAATCATTAAGTTCATCCTGAGAGAGTGGATGTGGCTCATTGCTTGAACACGTTGGGACAAATTCTTCATTGTCTACTGCAGCACTTTCTTCCTCTAACTGAGTTTCCACATAATCAAGACTCATGTGAAGTAGGTACTGGTAGATCAGATCCATGTGGTACAGGTCTTATTGCTGATGGAAGATTAGGGTAACATTTTCTTTCTGATTCTTCTTGTTGTATCCTTGAATTTTGCAGGAGCAAGAACAACAATCGTTACTATGATATTTAGGCTCACTCCATATCATCAGAATATTAAAAGAAAGAGCCTTGTTTTTACGTGTCGTCCTTTGTCTTAGTTCCTCAACACAAACAGCGCAGACACTGTGAGGGGCCCACCTTTTGTACTGGTCGCTGAGGGAAAAGTATTATGCTGTTATGAAAAACCTTTTGACCAGAGCATCAGTAGTGTTGCTGATCATAAAAGTTGTCAGTACTCTACATGATTGCCCACATGCATCAAGTGCTGCCTTGTGTCCTGAGGGTCCAGCAGTGCCTTGTGTCCCGAGGGTCCAGCAGTGCCTTGTGTCCTGAGGGTCCAGCAGTGCCGTATGTCCTGATGGTCCAGCACTGCCTTGTGTTCCGAGGGTCTAGCACTGCCTTGTGTCCCGAGGGTCCAGCACTGCCTTATGTCCTGAGGGTCCAGCACTGCCTTGTGTCCTGAGGGTCCAGCACTGCCTTGTGTCCTGAGAGTCCAGCACTGCCTTGTGTCCTGAGGGTCCAGCACTGGCTTGTGTCCTGAGGTTCCAGCACTCCCATATGTCCTGAGATTCTTGCAGTGCTTTGTGTCCTGAGAGTCTACAGTAAGGGCTGTTTTCCAAACCATCTCCACTGTAAGCTTTTCAGAAATGCTAGAATTAAGTGGCGTTCCATTTCCATTGACCTTAGATCATGAATGGTGCTGAGTCTTGGGTCATTTTCCTTCAACTCCTGCATCTTTATAATTGATCTGTTGGTGTTCTCTGTGATTTTAGTTATCTCTTCCCCCTCTTATTTAGCACATATAAAACAGCTGCTGATTTACAGTGGCTTACTATAATAACTGCTCATAAACTGAACGAATAGTTTTTGATATGTGTTGGAGACATATCGACAGTTTGTTCGCTGCTGTGAGAACATTTAATGAGTCTGCCTCTTCATTGTTGGTATCAGCAGCTGTCCATAAATGTCATAAAATCATCACAAATTTTTATTATCTTTGCACTGTCATACAACTTGATTCAGCTTAAGAGAATCGTCTAGTGTTGAAAGGGTTAATGAATAATATATTTAATCCCTTCAGTTTAAAAATCTTTCCCATGCTTAGTAATATAATGTGGAAGAAAGTAGATAAAATGTAAAAAAATACATCATAATACTGAAGGGGTTAGTTCCTCCTTTTTTCAGTGCCGCTTTTATATATAAAAATTCATAAAGATGTATAGTAATTTACACTGACCAGTGCATTTGTAAGCAATATATTTTTAGTTATTATTTCGTTTCAGCCACAATATCATTGTGATTCGCCTTTGTCTGTCAACTTGTACCTTCTTGCTAGAAGTTTGCTCTCATTCAGCCAGTCCCAAAGAAGGGTGACCACTCCCAACCCTCCAACTATCGTCCAATTGCTTTAACGTCCTGTATTTCAAAAGTTTTCGAGTCAATTCTTAATAGACAAATTTTAAGGCATCTTTCCTATCACAACCTTCTTTCCGATCGTCAGTATGGGTTCCGTCAGGGACGCTCCACTGGCGATCTTCTCACCTACCTTTCAGACTCCTGGTCATCCTCCTTTCGGGACTTTGGCGAAAGCTTTGCCATTGCACTTGACATCTCAAAGGCTTTCGATCGAGTCTGGCATAAATCTTTAATTTCCATACTGCCCTCCTACGGTTTCTATCCTTCTATCTGTGCCTTCATTGCTAACTTCCTTTCTGGTCGTTCTATAGCCGCTGTTGTAGACGGCCATCGTTCTTCTCCTAGATCTATCAACAGTGGTGTTCCTCAGGGCTCTGTCCTATCACCAACTCTCTTCCTTTTATTCATCAATGATCTTCTAAGCCGTACATCTAACCCTATCCACTCATACGCTGATGACTCCACCCTTCACCTTTCCATTCGGTTCCCGCAACGCCCATCTCAACAGTTACTTCAAGAAACAAGGGATGAGGCTATGGCACACCTAATGTCTGACTTGGCTCGTATCTCTGACTGGGGTAAAAATAATATGGTTGTTTTTAATGCATCTAAGACTCAGTTCTTACACCTATCAACCCGACAAAATCTTCCACAGGTATACCCATTAATGTTTAATAATATTCAGCTTAATCCTGCATCATCCTTGAACATGCTTGGGATTTCATTTACTCGGGACTTATCTTGGAAAGATCATATTACATCTCTTGTAAAATCTGCTTCCAAGAGATTGGGTGTGCTAAGCCGACTCCGCTCTTTCTTTACCCCTGCACAATTGTTGACTCTATACAGGGGTTTTATCCGCCCCTGTGTGGAGTACAACTCTCATGTGTGGGGAGGCTCCCCACATACAGCTCTTCTCAATAGGGTGGAGTCAAAGTCTTTTCGTCTCATTAACTCTCCTCCTCTTACTGACTCCCTTCAACCTCTGTCTCTTCACCGCACTGTTGCATCTTTATCTCTTTTCTATCGCTACTTTAATTGTCACTGCTCCTCTGAACTGTCTGCTTGCATTCCTCCACCTCTACGACGGGCGCGTAGCACCCGTCTGGCAGCAAACTCTCATCCCTTTTCTGTCCAACTCTCTAATGCAAGAGTTAACCATTACTCCCAGTCTTTCATTTATGCAACAGGTCAGCTCTGGAACTGTCTCCCTCTATCTGTATTTCCTGCTGCTTATGATCTCCAGTCTTTCAAACGCAGTGTGTCCAGGCATCTCAAAATGATCGGATCTTGAATTTGGCGCTCTATTGTATTTTGTTTTTCTCTTGGAGGGAACTGTTTACTGCGGGCTCATGGCCTTTGGTTCCTTCTTCCTCGCATTAAAAAAAAAAAAATGATAGGAAGCACTCCTTCATGTCGTACATATTCTAATTCATATTAGGAATAATATCACATGGCCGTATGAAGAATAAAATAACAACACGTCATCCTACTGTGGAGTAATAGACCCAGCGAGAGGGGCTTCCTGATTTCAGTTCAGTCTCCTGCCGGTAGCAAGAATCAATATATAAGGAGTCGTTTCTCTGAATGAATTAACACGTTTAAGGAATATCGCCTCGGAATGCAATGAGATTTCTCACATTTCTTTCCTTCCAATCTCCTTCCTTGGAACTCCAGAACGGCCCTGCCCCTCGTCACTCCACACCCTTTTATCACCCCTTACATATCCTGTCACTCTCTACACTCCCTGTCACCTCTCACAACCACTGTCACCCCTCACACACTGTCACTCCTCGCAGCCACTGTTACCCTTACCGTACCCCCGTCACTCCTTACACCCCGTGCCACACCTTACACCACCTGTCATCCCTCACAGCACCCCCTCTTCGCTTTCGTACATCTTCCCCTGTCACATCCACTCTGGTGTCCTCGTAAAATTTTGTCTTTATGCCTGCTCACCTCCATCTCCCTACTTTCATCACCCCTTAGCTCACCCTTACCTATGTTACTCCATCCTCTCCCTTACCCCCACTCCCTCTCATTCCAATCTCTATCTCACCCTCATATTATTAAGCTTCATCCGTCCTTGTTTCTCACCCGACTTCCATACTGCCTGGGAGTGCAATATTCCTTCTTGAGATGAGCTCTTTAAGGGTAAGGGATTCACTAGGGAGAGGTCTCTTAAGCCGATCAGCATTGCCTGGGGGTAACAAGCTTGAAGTACTATATAGTCATGGCATTAAAAAAATTTGGTGGGGAATATTTTTAATATGTTCTGTATGGTATCTCGCTAAGCTAAATAAAATTGACTGACGATGTTTCTTTTTGCCGTAATCTGTCTTGGCAAGATGACCTAACTTTCATTGTAAAATCAGCTTCACGGAAGTTAGATGTGCTCTTTCTTTACCTTCTCCCTTCCCTCCGTCCTTGCCTCCTTGTCCTTCCTTGTCCTCTCTCCCTTTTTCCCTCATTATCTTCTCTTTCTCACTCCTTGTTTACTTCCTCCGTCTTTGTCTTCCCTCTCACTCCCTCACTTCTTTCCATTCTGCATCATCCCTGTTTCTTTCTTATCCTCCCTCTCCTCATCCCTACTCTTCTCCTTCGCTTACGACCGTTCTTTCATTTCTTACCCTGCCTACCTCCCTTTTCTTTACATTCACTCTCCCTTCTGCCTTCCAAGCCTTCTCCTTCTCCTCCTTAACCCTCAACTCATCCATCCCTGTCTCCCTAACCTTATGTACTCTCGCTCCCCCCCTTCCATCTTCCTTCCTTGTCTCCTCCTCCTTTATCCCACCTACTCCCTCTCTCATTCACTAATTCCTCCCCCTTTTTTATCCCTCTTCTCTCCCTTCTTCCCTACCTCCCTCACCTACCCTGCCTCCTCCTCTGTCCCTTCCTCCCATCCGATACCAGGTTGGCCATAAAAATGTGTGGCTGCAAGTTGGAAATTGAAATGAAGTGTGGGAAGCAAGAGCAGTTATCACCTCGTAAATCGAAGACGGAGGAGGGAAAGAGTAAAAAGTACATCTGTGAAAAGATCATTCTTGAACGTAGGCTGTGAAACTTTGGTGCGTATTAATTACTCGCCATTATTGTACCTTTAGAAGTTGTAGTTACAGCCCCAAGACAAGAAGCGGATGAGAGGCAATGTGTTTTTGTAGGCTTAGCGATAGAACTGATCACAATGGGGATGTGGTGTTGATGTATTGTTGGCATGTTTAGGGTCTGGACGGTATTTGGTGTTATTTGTTGCACCCTCGCTCAGGGAGCAAGAACGCGAGAGCTGATGTTATGTTTTGATCGGTGTGTGTGTGTGTGTGTGTGTGTGTGTGTGTGTGTGTGTGTGTGTGTGTGTGTGTGTGTGTGTGTGTGTGTGTGTGTGTTTGTGTGTGTGAACGTATTTTGGTCCAGAGAAATGGGAAACTAGTGGATGAGAAAAAAATAATTTAGAAGTGTAAGCAAAGGTTCGGATAAAGAGTACAAGTGAACAGAGAACGATTAAGAAACTGCTTCTGGCTTACTTCTGAATACACTATGTACAATATGAGTAGGAGGAACATAGCACATAAAGTATTCGTGATTTAGATCAATTAAGTACATCAGCTTTCCACGGTAATGCCTTAGTCTCATTATAAAAGTCAGACTACCGGTATTATTTTGTTACTAGCAGGGGTACCCGGCGTTCCCCCTCCTTATTAATCTTCCTCCTCCTGTCCCTTCCCCCCATCTCTCTCTCTCTCTCTCTCTCTCTCTCTCCTTCATCCTCGTTCCCCCTCCTTATTTATCTGACTCTTACTACTCTGCCTTCCTCCCCCAAAGCATCGGTTTTTTGGTCTTAAAACCTTCCTTGGGTCATAAGACCAAAAAGACGAACACTGCTATCCTATTTGTTCTAGTTCAGTCATTCTTTCTACTCCAGAAGGACCATGTGCCTCTCATGATTTTGAAGGAGGATTATAAAAGGTCCAGGAACTTTCATTTCAGCTTTGACAGACTTTACGCACAGTATTTGTGCGTACTTGTTTACTATCACTGGTGATCTTAAATGACCTCTGACCGGTGACCTCAAATTACCTCGGAGTCAACCTCACATAGCCTATGTCCGAACTGGAGGTCATGTGAGTCTCCATGCCAAAAATTGGGCTGCAGAGGTACCCGGCGTTGCCCGGGCCAGAAAGGCAAACACTCAACCGGTGACCTCCAATGACTCAGATCAGAATTTTGACCCCCTAAAACGTTCCTTGGGTCATAGGGATTACAAATGTAGGTTAATGCCAGGTAAAATGAAATTTGAGGGAGTAGTTCGTGAACAAACAGACACAGACAGACAGAAAATGTTCTTTATATAGTACATGAGGCCTTGTTATTCACAAGCAGTTAATGTAAGTGAGTGATATGTCTCTCCGTAATGTGAATAAGATGAATGATCCCTAATGCATATCCAAATGGAATTTCATTCGGCGACTGACTCTAAAATAACATTACAAAAAATAGCAGAGCAGGGACAAAAATCCTTGAGGCCCTCATCTCCCAGTTGCAGTTCTCTTTTTAGGTGGACTGAAAAAACCGATAATTTCACCATACATTAATTAATCCCAAAGCAACGTTTTAGAAGGTTTTATCAATGTCATACCAAAGTCTTCAAAACTGGCTTTACAATACTACCTACAAAGTTTCAGACAGCACATACTACCCCTGCCACTCTACACAGTTGAACACAGTGAAGTTATCAATATACAGAAAGTAAATAATTTCTCCACAGCCTCAGTAAAATCACAGGTGTAGCACCAGTGGACACCTTGAAAACCGGTGTTGCCGAGAATCAGCAACACCAGACGAACAAGATTGTCTCCAAAATCACGGCAATTCCTGCCGAGTTATCACCTAGTTTGCCCCGAGGTGGTGTTGTCGGCCCAGGTCGACAATTTTCCTTTGGTAAAAACGGCCGTGTGACCAGGCCTTAAAACATTCATATTTATCCTCTTCATTAACCTCTTCTTACATATTCTCCCAGAGTGACCATACCTGGAAAACACGCTTTCATCTGCATTTCTGATCCATAGAATTTCCTCCACATCTTTCAGTGGAGAGAGAGAGAGAGAGAGAGAGAGAGAGAGAGAGAGAGAGAGAGAAAAGAGAGAGAGAGAGAGAGAGAGAGAGAGAGAGAGAGAGAGAGACAGACAGACAGACAGACAGACGGAGACGGGGTGGGTGGGAGAGAGACTGGGGAGAAGTGTGGCGATTGAGAGAAAGATGAGGTGGCTTAAAAAGACACGAAATTAATAGGTTCCCGGAAAAAAGACTGGAACTGAACTCTGAGAGACGAATGAAAGTGAACGAGTGAGAAATGAGCCAGAGAATTGACTAATTAGCGTGGGAAACTGAGCCAGGGAAAATTTTAATGAGGGAGGGAGGGGAGTTGGTTACTGAATGATACCTACTGAATGAGTGGTTTGGTTTTTGAGTGAGAAATTGAGACAAGAAGTGAGATAGTTAGTTAGGGAGTGAGTGTGAGTGAGAAACTAAGTGAATTTGCTGGTTAAAATGTGAGTGAGAAACTGAGTGAAGAAGTGGGTTAATGAGTGAGTGAGAAATTGAGTGAAGGGGTTAGTTAATGAGTGAGTGAGTGAGAAATTGAGTGAAGAAACTGTTAATGTGAGAGTGAGAAACTGCGTGATTCGTTTAGTGAATGCTGGATTGAGAAATTGAGTCAGTTACATGAATGAATTGTTGTAAAATCGTGTGTTTGAGAAAATGAGCTGGTGAATCAGCGAGTGAGACTGGACAAAAATGTGTGAATGAATGAGTGAATGAGCATATGAATGTGTGAAAGTGTGTGTGAAGGAGCAAGGAGGAAAGTTAGTGTGTTGACAGAAGGGTTAATAAGTAAGTGAAAGTTTGAGTATGTGAATGACAGAGTAAGTAAACGAGCGCGTTAATGGGTGGATAGAAATTGAACGAGAGTGAGAGTGAGAGTGCGTGAATGAGTGAATGAGTGAGGGAACGAAAGCAAGTGAGAGTGCTTGCATGTACATAAATGAGTGTGAATGAAAATAAGCGAGATTGTAAGCCAGTAAAAGCGGCTGAGAGTCTGAGTAAGTAAATGAGTGAGAGTAAATATGAATGAAGAAGTGTCAGTAGGTGAGTAAAAGAATGAGTGTATGCAAGTGATAGATTATGTCAACGGAGGAATTAATGAACGGGAGGGTAAGAGAATGTATGTATGAGTGGCTGAATCAGTAAACAAGTGAAGACGAGTGTGTGACTGGATGAATAGGTGTTATCGAAAGTGAGAATGTGTGTTAGTAGATCAGTGAATGGATAAATGAAGGCAATTGACTGTGACAATGAGGGATTAAGTGAGAGCGAGAATTTTGGCGCCCATGAATAAGTGTGTTACTGAGCGAATGAAAGCAAGTGAAAAAAGATTTGAGTTAAAGAGTGGGTGATTGAGTGAAGATTAAAAAAAAAAAAAAGGGAAAGTTTGGATATTTGAAAAGATGATAGTAAGTCAGAGTATGAAAATAAGTGAGTGAGTGAGTGAGTGAGCGTGCGAGCAAGCGGATAAGGCCAATTGGGTGTACATAAGATGTTTTACGAGCCAGGTGTAATCTTCTGACAATGGAGGTGCTGTGCCATCAGCGTCCTGATTGTGACAGTAGAATTAAATAAATGATTGCACAGGTTGGGGGCGGGGGGGGGGTAAAGAGGAGAGGAGGGGGTAAAAAGGTCACAGGGATCAGTAAGGTCAGTAGGAGGACTCATACCAGGTCACACGGCTGAATAGGTCAGCAAGGGAAGTTGCATAAGGTCAAAGGGGCTACTAGGTCAATAATCTGAGGCACACAGGGTCACAGGTATGGGTCACATATGGTCAGTCGCAGAGGACAGTCGGGTCAATACGAGGTGTCACACAGGATCGTGGGAATCAGGGATGAGAATAAGAGTCAGAACAAGGGGTCAAACGTGGTCTTACTGGTCAGTAGATTAAATACGTCGGGTCACACGTCAGGGGTTACGCTAGGTCACAGTGGTCGGTCAGGTCACAGACAATGTCACAAGGGTCATTCAAATCATGGTGTGGCCAAAAAGCTCTCTCTCTTCTCTCTCTCTCTCTCTCTCTCTCTCTCTCTCTCTCTCTCTCTCTCTCTCTCCCAAGGATTCCCATCATAGGAGTGACTCAAAATGGATAAGATCATGTCTTACGAGGAGGAGGCAGAGGGTTAGTGTGAAATATGAAGTCATGTCATGTTGGCGTTTAGTATTTAATGGTGTGCCTCAGGGTTCACTTTTCGTCCCCTGTTGTTTATTTTTTACATTAATGGTTCTAGATTCAGATGTGAATAGTAGTATTTGTAAATTTGCTGATGACACTTAAATATCTAGAATTATGAACACAACTAAGGATTATTTCAGTCTTCAGAGGATCTCGGCATGTTGTTCAGGTGGTCAGAGTCATTTAGAGGTGTAGGAAATGAAATTTAATGTATAAAAAGGTTAAGTACATAATGTGAAGAAACGTATCAACACAGCCCATTATGAATAAGATAATGAAAATATCGGTGGGACGGATTGTGAAAAGGATCTGGGAGTCATACGTAACAAGGATATAAACGCTAAGCAGATCAGTAATATAATAAATAAAACAAATATGATCTTGAGCTTGAACATCAAGATAATTATGTGAGTAGATCTTCAGAAATAATACTATTGCGTTACCTACCTTTAGTGACGCCACACTTGGACGTCGGCATTTTAAGTGTTTATAGGGAAAAAAGTATAAATTCTTTCAAGGGGTGTTCAAAATTTTCACAACATTAAGAAGATTCCTTATGAATATGAAATAAAAGCATTCGGCGGCCAAATTGATGTAGAAGAAAAATTCACATGCCAAGGAAAAACGAACAGGAGAGAGAGAGAGAGAGAGAGAGAGAGAGAGAGTGTATGTGTGTGTGTGTGTGTGTGTGTGTGTGTGTGTGTGTGTGTGTGTGTGTGTGTGTGTGTGTGTGTGTTTGTGTGTTGATAGAAAGAGGAAAAAGTCGGAACGTGTGGTTCGAAGCTGCTCACGTAGTACTTCAGTTATGGAGGTCTTTGGTAGACTCATGCCACTTTTCACTTAGCCAGTTATTGAAGCTATAATTACAACCCTTACAACCCACTTGAATTCAGTTGATTTCTTTAGTCAGGTGACATATTTCTGACAAAGCTATAGACGGTGAAAGGGAACTGTATAACGCGACTGTACATATTGTTGGCGGAGACAGTTGTTTTGCTGACAGATGTGTAGAGAGTCCGTCAGACTTTATGAAAAATTTGGTGGGCAGCAATGTGGTTTGGTGTGTTGTGGACAGGTGAGGTGGAGTGAAAAGAGGTGGAGAGAGATGGGATGAAAGGGTTGGGGTGAGGCGCAGGGGTGAAAAACTGTGGAACGAATTAGGATGAAAGGCGGAATATTGAGGTGAAACTGAAGTAATGTTGAGGTGAGGCGGATTGGTGTTGAAGTGAAATGGAGAGGTGCTGAGGTGAGATAATGGGATGTTGAGATAAGGCTGAGAAAGTGTGGTTAGGTGGGGAAGTGAGGTGTACAAAGGAGAGCAAGCAGGAACAAACCTATGGGTCCTTTCGAGTCTGTTTGTCATACGGTAGATAAACGTAACTATGTTTATGATTCAGTGACAAGGACAGGAAAGCAGGAAGATGAGGTGAAGGGGTGGTACGGTGAGGTGGATGGATGATGACGTGAAGGAGTGATAAGGTGAGATTAAGGTGTGGGGTAATTAGGTGAGGTGAAGAGGTCGTGAGATGAGGTTGAGGGATGGTGTGAAGTGAGGTGAGGTGAGTACGGGTATCAATAAAACAAATGGGAGTGTAGGACTGTTCAGTAGTACAGTGGGACTCAGGAGACACTGCTCTGTGGTAAGGAAAAACTTGTCACTGTGTACGTGCGTCTGTTGTCCATATCTTACTGGCGATCTCTTAAGGACTCCAGGGAAAATCGACTGTACGTGGTGATGCACCTCTTCCTAAGCGGTTTATTTCTGGATACAGGTAGTTTATGTTATTTAAGCAGAGTATTTGAATGATTTTGATGACACAGAAGAGGATAGTACGGCATCATAAGCAAAATAAATTGGTTAGAAAGAAGAGTAACGGGACTTAGCGGACTCTCCAGGCTTGTTGCTGGAGTTTGGTCTTATATTTGAATTGACATGGAAGGTGTGCCTGCTGAGATAGATGAGAATGGCAGTGCGTTAGTGGACATTTGTGCTGGGAGGGGGTTGGTGATAGCCAATACCCTCTTCAGGCATAAAATGATCCACAGGTATACATGGCGAGTGATGAGAAGGGTGGGTGGTGAACTGAATGAAAGGAAGGCAATGACTGATTATATGTGTGTGTGGATGAAAGGATGCGAAGATGTGTAATGGATGCAAGAGCTTATAGAGGTTGGGGGAGTGGACTTTCTGACCACTACTTGGTGGTGGCCAGAATTAGGATCTAAGTAAGATGGAGGAATAGAAGAAGGGAAAGACGAGAGGAAGGAGTAGTTGCAAGGAGAGTGGAAAGGTTACAAGAGGATGAGAACAAGGCAGAGTATAAGAGAGAAGTGGAGGAACGATTGGGCAAATATGAATTGGAGGAGATGGGGGACGTGGAAGGTGTGTGCAGGATATTTACAGAAGAAATATGTGCAGCATGTGATGTGGTGTGTGGGAGGAAGAGAAGACGGAGGGGGGTGCAAGGAACAGCGTGGTGGACTGAAGAGGTGAGACAGGCTGTGGCACAAAAGAAGAAAGCATACAATGAATGGATGAGAAATAGGGGCGTGGAAGAAGTTGAGAGGCGGAAGAGTGAGTTATATGTAGAAAGAAAGAGAGAGGTGAAAAGATTAGTAAGAGAGAGTAAGAAGAGAGTGGATGAGGAATTTGGGAGGAATTTGAGTGTAAAGTGGAGGGACTGTAAGAAAATGTTCTGGAAAGAGGTGAAGACAGTAAGACAGGGTGGAAGTGAAGTTAGCAGGGGAGTGAAAGATAAAAATGGTAGAAAACTAGTGGAGAAGGGAGAGAAAGTGAGCAGATGGAGAGAACACTTTAAGGAATTGTTGAACATACAGGATGGAAGTAATGCGAGTATAAGTGGCTGAGGAATGGCTGGGAGAAGGAGGGAGTTGAGAAGACAGGAAGAAATCAGTAGGATAGAAGCTGTGCAAGCAATGAAGAAAATTAAATCGGGGAAAGCTCCAGGAATTGATGGAGTGTGTGATGAAATGCTGAAGCATGGGGGAGAGATAGTAGTAGAATGGATGTGGAAGATGTGCAGATTGGCCTGGGAGGAAGGTAGAGTCCTGGAGGATTGGAAGTCAGGTATAATTATTCCCTTGTACAAAGGAATAGGGGAAAAAGAAGTGTGTGGTATCCATGGGGGCATTTGTCTTCTTAGTATATTAGGAAAAGTGTATGGTAGGATACTTATTGACAGAGTTAGAGAAAGAACAGAGGAATTAGTTGGAGAAGAACAGGGAGGCATTAGGAAGGGAAGAGGTTGTGTAGATCGGATATTCATTCTTAGATCTTTAGTGGAAAAGTTTCTAGAGAAGAGAAAGAAATTGTGTGCGACTTTCATGGATTTGGAGAAAGCATATGACAGGGTGGATAGACAAGGATTGTGGAAAGTATTAAGAATATATGGAGTAGATGGGAAGTTGTTGGATGCTGTGAAGAGTATGTATGATGGTGCTAAGGCTGCAGTGCGTGTGGATGGTGAACTAAGTGAATTTTTCTCTTTGAAGGTTGGGTTGAAACAGGGATGTGTCATGTCTCCATGGTTGTTCAATCTGTACATGGATGGGGTAATAAAAGAGGTTCAAGGTAGGGTTGTGGATGTTGGAGTGGCCCTGGTGAGAGAGGATAGTGTTTGGAAACTCCCTGTACTGTTGTTTGCAGATGATACTGTGTTGTTGAGTGAAGACGAAGGGGAGCTGCAAGGCTTGGCGGATGAGTTTGGGAGAGTGTGTAAGAAACGGAATCTAAAGGTGAATGTAGGGAAGAGTAAAGTGATGGTCTTTGAGAGAGGTAAAGTCAGTGAATGTACAGCGAGGTTGGATGGTGAGGAATTGGAAAATGTGAGTACGTTTAAGTACTTGGGAAGTGTGATGAGTAAGGATGGAGGTTTGGAGGGTGAAGTGCTTGAAAGGGTACAACAGGGAAGAAAAGTTGCTGGTTCTTTGAAAGCAGTGATAAGAAACATGGAAGTGAGCATGGAAGTGAAAAAGTTACTACATGACAGTATTATGATACCAACTCTAACGTATGGAAGTGAAGCTTGGACGTTGTTGGAAGGACACAAGTCAAGAGTGAGAGCAGTGGAAATGAGTTATTAAAGAGGAGCCTGTGGAGTCACATGGAGAGACAGGCTGACGAATGAGGATATAAAGGAGCGTTGTGGTGTGGATGTGGATGTGATAGGAAGCGTTATGAGGAACACACTGAGGTGGTTTGGCCATGTGGAGAGGATGGAGGGTGAAAGACTGACGAAGAGAGTGTATGTGAGTGAGGTGGAGGGGGGAAGAGGGAGGGGGAGGCCGAGGATGAGATGGAGGGATGGGGTGGAGAGGTATATGAGAGAGGGGGGTGTGAGTTGGGAGCAGGGGAGTGAAATGGCGGGGGACAGGACGACTTGGAGGCGATTTGTTTGTGGCCACCCCGAACGGGATTGAGGCGTCTGGCAATAGATAGATAGATAGACATGGAAGGGGATATTTATTGTGGCCCATGCCAGACTTTTAGCATGAAATATTATCACTTAATTAGCCCAGCATGTTTTGAAGATGCCATATGATTGAAGATCTCTTCGTAGACCAGCCTAATAGACTATTTGAAAGTTTTAATGAATTTACTCCTAACAGTTCCTCTCAGCTAACGTGATTCTGAAAATCTAAGGGAATGTCGCTGAGTTTCACTAATGCTTTCCTTTGAGGTATTATTCATGGAACGAAGGAGAGACGTGAATTAAGCAGTGGTTAATCGAATATGAAGTGTTGAAGAAAAAAGAGGAGCCGATTGATAAATTATGAAATGGCGCGTAGGGCTGGGGAAAAGCTGATTTAATTGCAGGTAAGGGGCGAAGGAGAACGATATGGCCAGTATGATGGAGAGCTGGAGGTGGCGAAGAAGCGGAGGGAAAGTTGTAAAAGAGTGGAAGAAAGTGTTGTTTGAAGAAGGGCAGGGATGGTTATATCGGGTAACGTGTAGGGGTGGATGGTCGTCAAGGAGAGAGGGGAAAGATAATATGGGGAAGTAACCTCTTCATTAAAAGGCTTCTCTCTTAAGCCAGTAATAAGAATCATCCGAGGGGTATAAATATTTTAAAGACACCCAACATACTAGAGAGAGAGAGAGAGAGAGGGAGAGCGACTTCTTAATCGTCTCGAAGGAGGTTGGGAATGGTTGTGGATAGGAGGATGGGGGTGGGGGTAGGGAAGAGGGGTATGTGGGTATGTGGATAGGGGACAGCGATTGATTTAGGGGCAGTGTCGAGTTATTGACAGGCGAGGAACTGAGGCAAGAAGGAGGTGGAAGGGGGGGGGGGGCTGATGTGGAGAGGCAGAGGGAGAGGTAAAGCAGGATATACAAGCAATGCGGAAGAGAAGAATGTGTGGTGGGAGGCAGGAGTTATGGGAAAAATTAGGAAGGAGAAAGGGTGAGGCAGGGAGAGGCAAGGGGATGATGCAGAAAACTAGGAGGAAGCAGAAGGTAAGGTGAGGCAAGGAGGGAAGCTAGCAAAGTCATGGGAAGAGACAGGGGAAGGAGAGAGGGAAGGTAGGCGGAGCAGAAGGAACGAGGAAGGAGTAGGACTAGGAAACGTAGGAAGAAGAATGAGGGGAGGGAAGAGGAAAGCTGTGATAATGACCGGAGGCAGGTACTGTTAAGCAAAAGGCAGGCACGGGAAGGAAGGGAGAGGCAGGGAAAAGGATATGAGAAGTAGAGAGGACACAGTGTGAGGGAAAACAAAGGAGTTCAAATGAAAGCAGTCTGTAACATATCCACTGATTCTTTAAAGTCTGTTTGTTATGCGGAAGATTATGACGTTTAAACTTAGAAATAAAAAATATGAATAACAGAGGATGAAGACCTCCTGACCCACCAGACTCTCCAGCAGAGGCCGACAATACAATGTGGAAAAAAACGTGGGGAGGATTTCGTATGTAGTCGTAATTGTAAGTATCATCTTGATTCATGTGATTTTTTACTTAATTTCTTTGATGAGCACTTGTGTTTGCTGAAAAATAATTCATATTATCAATCTCCCACCAAAACGGTTTAACATTTTTGCATGTCGTCTTTTACGTATTGGGAATCATGTGTCAACAGCTTTTTTATGCATCATTAATATCTGATGTTTGAGTTGTTGGACTCCAGCAGTGCATAAGATCAATGAGAGATTGAGGGTGGTGGCTGGGTGGCAAGAAGGAGAGAAGGTAAAGATAAGAACAAGACAGAAGTAAAGGAAGGGGAAGGTAGGCAGGAAGGAGAAAAGGAGAAGGTAAGAGAGACCTGATGAAAAGAGAGACAAAGGGTAAATGAAAGTAAAGTCAGTAAATGAGAAGCAGGAGGTGGGTAAAGCAAGAGAGAAGTGTTGGAGGATGGCTTAGATGGTATCATTATCGTTCTCATGTGACATTGACTTTCTCCCGCAGGTACTGGCACATTGAGTGATGAATGGGGGGCATTGTTCCAGGCCGCCTGGACCTTCTATGCGTTTGAGGCATACAGTTTTCTCCCACTGAACATTAAGGTACCGTAACACATTTTATTGCTTCGCTACGGTAACACCCATTGAAATGCTTGCTCTGGCCGGATGAATTCTTTTAGCCCAGGGGAGACTTTATATGGATGAAGTTCAGGGAGATAAAGTAAATCGTATTCTCTGTTTGAGAGGTTCATTCTGACATGAAGAAGATTGTTTTGATGTATCCAGAATAAAAGAAATATATAGACATCGTAGCACGGTAAAAAAAAAAAATCTTAAAGCCTCGCTCAACTTTTTCTTTGGGTGAGGGGGTGAGTTGGTGTAGTGTTGGGTTGAACTGAGCTTTATCAGGTTCACTGGGCTGTTTGCCACCAGCCCATACAAGTACCACATGGCATCAGTTCAGATTATTATTCACATAAAACAGACTTGAACTCTATCACCACAAAACTATGGTAACATCGGCAAGTGATTTGCCAAAATAATATTTAGAATGTTTCATAGTTGGGAAGTTGAAGTAACAGTTTTGCAGGTGACAACATTGTCCTTCATAAAAATTCTTGCATCTATTGTCCCTTTCGTTTCGTCTCTTTGGGTAACATAGTAAGGTAACCTGTTGGCCGTAACTGGGTTGGCTATACGCATACACCTCTTCCTTAATTATGTATTTTGCATATCGCACTTTCTTGGTCTCATACTTGTTATTTATACCTCTTTGATACTGACTTTCATTGCATAAATAACAAGGAAGACAATGTTGAGGTGTAGTCATAAAAAACATAAATGTAAGGTATAGGAGTTGGTGGACCTCCTAAACTGACAAGAGGATGGCCCTCAGCATGAGCCTGATTTGCTGGAGTGTGGACGTAGGAGGCAGGTGATGATGATAACGATGATGATGACCACTGTCGAGCGCAGATAAGATCCAGGAAGAGAAGAGGTAGTATATCATAATAGTTTTTTTTTTTTTTTTTTTTTTTTTTTATGCGAGGAAGAAGGAACCAAAGGCCATGAGCTCGCAGTAACAGTTCCCTCCAAGAGAAAAACAAAATACAATAGAGAGCCAAATTCAAGAGACGATCATTTTGAGATGCCTGGACACACTACGTTTGATAGACTGGAGATCATAGGCAGGAGGAAATACAGACAGAGGGAGACAGTTCCAGAGCTGACCTGTTGCATAAATGAAAGACTGGGAGTAACGGTTAACTCTTGCATTAGAGAGTTGGACAGAAAAGGGATGAGAGTTTGCTGCCAGACGGGTGCTACGCGCCCGTCGTAGAGGTGGAGGAATGCAAGCAGACAGTTCAGAGGAGCAGTGACCATTAAAGTAGCGATAGAAAAGAGATAAAGATGCAACAGTGCGGCGAAGAGACAGAGGTTGAAGGGAGTCAGTAAGAGGAGGAGAGTTAATGAGACGAAGTGCATTTATCAAAATGTACCCCTACAATAGACAGGCGCTTTTGTTTTTTTTCTCCTTCTCCCCTCTCGTCTCCTCAAATCTACAATTGTCCTTTCCCCTTTCTTGCCTCCTCCTCCTCCTCCTCCTCCTCCTCCTCCCCCTCCTCGGCATATAAATAATAATAAAGGTGATGATAATAATAATAATAATAATAATAATAATAATTATTATTATTATTATTATTATTATTTTTATTATTACTGCATGAAAATTAAAAGTCAAGAGTGAGAGCAGTGGAGATGGGACTGCTGAGGAATGTATGTGGAGTACAGAGAGTGGACAGAATACGAAATAATGTGATTCGTGAAAAATGCAGAGTGAGGAAGTCTGTGGACACCAGAATCGAAGAGAGTGTACTGAGATGGTACTGTATGGTCTTGTGGAGAGAGTGGATAACAATAGTGGTGAAAAACGTAGGCTATATCTGAGTGAATTTGAAGGAGGGAGGAGGCGAAGTAGGCCAAGGAGAAGGTGGAGGGATATGGTGGATGAGTGTGTGAGGGAGAGAGGTATGGAAGTCGGTGAGGGTAAGAAACTGACAAGAGATCGAGCTGGCTGGATGAATGTTGTGAGAAGAAGTGCATGATCAGGGATTTGGCATCCATTTTGACGTGACAGCGTCCGGGCTGACTTTATAGGATACGTTTATGTAAAGCTACAGAATGTGGTGAAAGTTTTTTAGCGTATCAGATAGAACCAGGATTCCAGGGGCTTGAATGATGAGTGAATGGAAGCGTGGCCCATAGGACTAGGCAAACTTGGGCTGTCTGGACGTTGCTACTCCTCACCCAGCCCTAGGGTGGGAAAGGAGGTCTTGATTGTGATGATGATGATGATGATGATGATGATGATGATGATGATGATAAATCTTTATTTTCATTATTATCATTGCTGTTTTTGTTGATTTGGAGAATGCCTTTAACAGAGTCCCTAGGGAGGTGGTGAAGTGAGCAATGGGAAAGCTTGGGATCGAGGAGTGGCTGGTTAGAGTGGTTATGGCTATGTATGTTGGTGCTTGCACCCATGTGAGATTGGAGATTTGAGTGATAAGTTTTCCGTGAATGTTGTTGGCATCAGGGGTCTGTTTTGAGCCCCTTATTGGTAATCACGGCGCTTGATTCCCTCTCACAATACTACAGAATTGGACTCCCGTGGGAGTTGTTGTATGCCGATGAATTGGTGTTGATTGCAGAAAATGAAAAGGAGGTGGAGGAAAGATTAAGGAAGTGAAGAGATGGTATGGGGCACAAGGGCTTGAGAGTAAATGCAGATAAAACGAAGGTGATGGTATCTAGGGCTGATGGCGGTACTGTCAAAGAAGAATGAGAGTGGCCATGTGCGGTTTGCCATAAGGGCATGAGAAGTAATTCCACATTGTTCAGTGATAGAAGAAGTTCAGGGAGCTGTTGCCACTCCCGACATTAAGAAGGTTCTCCCTCCGTGCTAAGGGGTTTTTATATTCGGCGTTTGTTAGGAGTGTAATGTTGTATGGTAGTGAGACCAGGGCAGTAAAGGAAGAGGATATTCGCAGGCTTAAACGTACAGAAATGACAATTATTAGATGGATGTGTTGTGCGTCCTTGAATGCGAGGCCTGGGGAGGCTAGGTTCACGATGGAAGAGTTAAGAGGGAGGATGAGACTGGGGTGTATTGGTGTCGTAGATTGAGATGGTTTGGCCATGAGGAGAGAATGGGGAATGACAGTTGGGTGCAGAAAGCGAGAAGTGTTAACGCTGGGGGTACGATTGCGAGAGGCAGACCGAGAAAGGCCTTGGATAAGGTCACAGAGTGTGACCTCAAGGATAAGCAACTGAATAGGGAGGCCGCCAGAGATCGAGCAACATAGAGAACCGGCATTAGGTGATCAAGGCCGACGCATGCAACCATGCTGGAGCTTTTATATACGAGACGAAGCGAACTATTGTTGTTGTTACTATTAGAGTGCAGTCATATAAGCGATAAGTTGACTGATATACTTGTTGGTCGTGTGTAATTAGTGTATTTGCACTGTGTGCGTTGTGTGTGTGTGCAGGTGTTGCCGTTTCAGGCCGAGACCATACACACAACCTGGCCGGGACTGGTAGCTGTGTGTGTTTGTGATGTTCTGTGTGGTGAAGGTCACCCCCCAACCCCCCGTCTCGCAAATCATTCCGACTGACTCAAAAACTTAGAGCCTCTTTCTCTACTGCCGACACCTCCATCACACTGGCCCCCCTCCCCAACCCCCCCAAACCTATTGCTGTAAATCCAACACCTCCTAACTCTCCTTCCAAACTCCCATGTTTGTTGCTGGGAATTCTTTACCTCCTACCCCCCTTCTCAACCCCCCTCCCCAAGCCTGTTGCTGGGACTCAGTCACCTCCTACGTCTCCCCTCCCAAACCCCCAAGATTGTTCCTGGGAATCCCTCACCACCTACCCGCTGCTTATAGGTATATCGGCCTGGCCAGGGTTTTCACTACCCTCAGTTTGGTTTCATTCATGCGATTAATTTGAACCAAGTCAAGTTACGGAGACATAGTTGTGGGTGTAGCCTACAGAGGTGATATTAAGTACATATAAAATGACGAGTACTGTATGGTTGGGGTAAAAGTGGGGCCAGACGCAATGAAGCGCTTAACTGCTGCGCTCATCTCTTGTAGCGGGTTATTCACCCTCTTTTCTGGGATACAAGGCCACTGCACCATGAAAATTCAAATGGTTACCTTACCTTGGTGTTACTCCTGGTACTCGTTTTACTTAACAACCTCAAAAAGGTGGATGGACGCCTGAGTTGAGTGGTGCCAATTGCCCGCTCCAGGATTCTAACGTTGGTACTGTAGGGCCGGGAGCCGGGTAGCTGGCAACACTGATCACTTGTCAGACAAATACTGATGAGTACTATAAGTAAATTTACAAGTATGGTACACCATGATTTTACGGGATTTAACAGCCATTACTACTGCAGTGGCGCTTTTTTTTTTTTCCTGTCAAACAGGGTTATTCAATCTAGGAAAGCCCTGGTAGTAAAATAGTTGGGGAGATTTACCCTAAACACTTCAGTATGTTTGCTTTTTTTAGGGGTGTATTCTTCCTGTCGGCAGAAGATTTATCTGTCTATGACTGACCCCTCGTAGTCAAGGTATTAACTGCTTCAGTGTGGGGGCGTCTCCAAGTTTAATTAATATCGTTTGACGGCATCAAGAAAGTACAGTAATTCAAGACATGATCGTCCATAATGGGTCAGTGGAAATTGTTTCAGCTCCCGCCACTCGTAAGGTTCTTTTAAAAGTTCACCGATTTGGTAAAATATGAACACAGTAAAAGACATCATGGTATTAGGGAGGATACTGAAGAATTTTTTATCCCTTCAGTGCCTTTAAGTATATTTTCAGCGATGAATGAAATCGTTTGACAGTAGCAAGAAAATAAATGGAGAGAGAAAGAGAGAGAGAGAGATGTGCTGAAAGGATATTGGAGATTTTTTCACCCCTTCACTCCTAAGGGGTCTCTCCAAAGCTGCATATAATTGTCTGACGCTACCTGGCTGGAAATAAAACACACACACAATAAATAGATAAATAAATAAATAAATACCGGTTAATAAAAATCAGGCAATCAAACAATCTCATTAAAATTTCAGCTTTGTAACGCAGGCACGAGAACTGTTAAATATTTTCTCAATTTCTTTTTACAATTAAAATATTCTATTTTAGGTACGAAAAATATTTTATGGCCTTGTATTGTATACCTCATTTTTTGCTGTCAAACAATTAAAACAAAAGAGCGTCGCATAATTCATTCACACTTTTAAATGCGTGCAGCTGAAAATACCATTTCCCTCATAAAGAAGAAAAGAGCTACACGTTTGTTACGGGCGTGTAGAGTTTATTGTAATTATTATAATTATTACCGTATTATTATTATTATTATTATTATTATTATTATTATTATTATTACTGTAGTTGTTATTTTACCTCCGCCAACGAAGTGGGAGGAGGTTTTGTATTCACCTGTTTGTTGCTTGCCGGAATCTTTCGATTAGCACGTTGGTCAGTTCTGTATGTTTGTCTGTTTGTGTGTTTACCTGAACTCTACAGGTCACAATTTTGCGCCAGTCGTTCAATAAAAAAAATTCAGACGGTAGATATCCATAAACCCTGTAAGCCTATTGTTTTGCATCACCATCGGTCAAAGGCCCTGGGCTGGGTGGTGGGTTGAATTCACATCTTTAACGTGGGACAGATTTTCAAACATTCATATCTCCATCAATTCTCATCGGATCATTATGAAATTTTATAGACTCATAGAGGGTGGCAATGTCTAACGTGATTCATCCGGCAAGCTCTCTGCCTATGGCAGTTTCATCTGTTTGTTTGTCCACATGATATCTCCAAAAGTTCTCAATGAATTTCAATGAAATTTTGTGGAAGGGTGGACCATGGCCCAAGAAAGAATTGATTAAATTTTGGTGTGGATTCGGATTCTACCGCACAATATCTCCAAAAGTTCTCAATGAACTTTAATAAAATTTTGTGGAAGAATGGGCCGCTGGTGAAGGAACAATTGATTAACTCTGATGGCCGATCCAGATCCTGTGTATTGTACACAATAATTCTTCTGATCCGGATACGGATCCTTTTTAATGGCATTAGCGGACGTAGGCGATGTCCGAGTGCTTTTTAGTTATTATTATGTAGCACAGAATCAGTTTTTTTTACCGACGTAATATATTTTTATCCAATTTTACGATGGCTAACTTTAATCATCATTTGTCTCAAGGTTTTTCTATTTTTACCTCCGCCAACGAAGTTAGCGGAGGTTATGTATTCATCTGTATTCGTCTGTTTGTTTCTTTGTTTTTCCACGGGCTGTCCCCAAAAGTTCTCAATGAATTTCAATGAAATTTTGTGAAAGGGTGGGGCGTGGGCCAAGAAAAAATTGATTAAATTTGGGGGAGGATCCTGATCCTGATCCGGAGTATGCCGCACAATATCTTCAAAAATTCGTAATGAAGTTCAACAAAATTTTCTAGAAAAGTAGGCCATGGGTCAAAGAACAGTTCATTAAATTTTGAGGAAGATCCGAATCCTATGTATTCCACACAACATCTTCACGGATCAGGATCAGGATCATTCAGTGACACTGGCGGAGGTAAGAACTCTCTGTGTGCTTTCTAGTTTATTTGTATTTACAGCGGTTACTTGTTGGAGAGACCTAATCATTCCACACTGTTCAGCTACACACACACACACACACACACACACACACACACACATACACACACACACACACACACACACACACACACACACACACACACACACACACACACACACACACACACACACACATTTCTTCACATGCTTCAAACTTTTCTTTGATAACAGTTTCGAAGCCTTACTTGGACAATTACAATCACACTTACAAGAAGTAGTCTGACAGGCGTTTCATTTTCATCATCATCATCATCATCATCGTCGTCGTCGTCGTTGTCGTCGTCCTTATTCTAACCTAATTACGCACTGTTTCATTGTTGTTAGTAGAATCCAGAAATATGAAAAAAGTAAATATCAAGACGAGAAGGTATCAGCCGAGTGCCGTGTGGAATGAACCAGACATACATGCACTTATTATTGTGGTAACCGGAGGGGGAAGGTGGCAGGGATGAGGTGGGAAGGAAAGGCCAGAAGGGGAAGCGATGGAAAGGGAAAGGATAGAAGGGGAAGCGATGGAAAGGGAAAGGATAGAAGGGGAAGCGATGGAAAAGGATAGGAAAGAAGGGGAAGCGATGGAAAGGGAAAGGATAGAAGGGGAAGCGATGGAAAGGGAAAGGCCAGAAGGGGAAGCGATGGAAAGGGAAAGGATAGAAGGGGAAGCGATGGAAAGGGAAAGGATAGAAGGGGAAGCGGTGGAAAGGGAAAGGCCAGAAGGGGAAGCGATGGAAAGGGAAAGGATAGAAGGGGAAGCGATGGAAAGGGAAATGACAGAAGGGGAAGCGGTGGAAAGGGAAAGGATAGAAGGGGAAGCGGTGGAAAGGGAAAGGATAGAAGGGGAAGCGGTGGAAAGGGAAATGACAGAAGGGGAAGCGGTGGATAGGGAAATGACAGAAGGGGAAGCGGTGGAAAGGGAAATGACAGAAGGGGAAGCGGTGGGAAGGGAAATGACAGAAGGGGAAGCGGTGGGAAGGGAAAGCATAGAAGGGGAAGGGATGGAAAGGAAGGAAAATGATGGAAGGGATGGATTTGGGAACGGAGGAAGAAGGTGGAGAGAGAGAGAGAGAGAGAGAGAGAGAGAGAGAGAGAGAGTAAATGCTTAATGCACGAGAATTAGATTACCTCCTAACTGGGTAACATCGTTCAAGGCCAATATTTTTGTCTTATATGTTTTTCCAATATACTCTTGTTCTGTCACATACACATTCCACCACCCGACCCTTCCCCTTTCCCCTCCTCTCCATCTCACCCCTCAGCTTTCCCTCCTCTCCATCAGACTCCTCTCCATCCCTCCCTAACATTCCCTCCACCTCCCTTTCCCCCTTCCCTCCTTCATGCTCCTCCGGCGCCCTCCAACTCCCTCCATTTTATTTCATTCCTTTTTCTCTCTCCCCAAGCCTCCACCAAAATGTCATCCTCACTTTCATTCCCTCCCCTCTCCTCCATAAACTTTTTCCTACTGCCTACTTGACCCTCTATTGCACCTCTTTCCCTCATTTCTCTCACATTCATTCCCCCTTACCATCACATTCCACTCCTGACTCCTACTGCTTCTTACCTCGGTCTCTCTTTTCCACAACTCTCACCATCACACTGTCTACATCCCCTCTCATCCCCAACGTTCATCACCTCCCACACTCCTTTCTTCCCTCACCTATCCCTCTTACATTTCCCTTCTATCATTTTTCATTCCTCCGTCTCTCCTTTACTTCCTACCTCTTCATTACGCACCCGCTTCAAGTTTACCGTCTTCACTGTTGTTACCCTCGTCTTAGTTGGTAGTGATGTATTTGGTTCCGTCTGTCTGTGTGTTTGTATACCCACCTTTTCTGTCTTGTACCTCTGAAATAATATACCTAGAAACAAGACTGACCATATCTGGATAACATTGGAATATGAAGTACATGTCTCGAAGGTCAAGGTCACTGGGGTGAAAAGAACTCTACCCCAAGTGAGCTAAACATTATGAGTTATGTCAACACCGTTCTTTTTAAATCATAACATACTGGCGAGTCCCAGGCTGTTTTATTCAGCTGAGGTAAGACGTTCTCGGGCTGAAGGGGTCAGACATTTACAATATGTGACAGTCGCAATTAATCCATTGAATCTGAACGCGTCTTGTGTATTATATATTAGTTAACCATAAATTATCTCATTCTTCTAGGGAAAAACGTCTTTGGTTTGAACGGATTAAAGAGTCACAGTTAGTCATATCCATCATCCTACATCACACCCCATCACGTTCACTGTTGTGTAAATTGGTGTTAATAACAACTTGCGTTAGAATGAATATACTGACGGATAGGAGAGAGGCAAATGACACAGTAGAAATGGGAGAAATTAAGAGGCTGGTGAAACGAGAAACTGAAGAAGTACTTGACGAATAATAAGGACACAGATTTTATATTGGATGTGACGGATGTGTCAGTGAAAGATGAAGTTGTTACAGTAAAAGTGGAAGAAGTTAAGAAACTGTTAAAACGAGAAATGGAAGGCCCCTGAAATTTCAGATGAAAACTTAGTGTGTTGCGAAATAATGGCGTTATCGAAATTTATATTACTGAGATACTGACAGAGTAAGGGAGTATATTGTACTATTAATGGGGTTACGTGACGGAAAAGAAATGGTGAAAGTTACAATGTCTAAAGTTTGGGGACAAAAGAGTAAAAAGAAGTATAGCATGTATTGATAGTATGAGCACAGGAAAACTACAGTAAACATGTGGGGGGGGGGGGTAAAGAATTGGGATCCAAAAGAAATGAAACTTTGTGGGATCTATAAGGAATGAAGACTCTGAAGACAGGAAGCTTGTGGGAGTCTATGATGGAAAAAGGACAGATAAAATAAAGATAATTTTGGATGTTTCTAAAATATGGAAATACGTGGATATCAGAGGGAATGAAAAACAACGTTCTATAGAAAGATGGGTGCAGGCAGCGGACACAAAATACTAAAAACGTGGAGATCAAGTTAACTCAGACAGAAAGAAACTTCCAAGGTTTTCTAAACCCTGGGGACATGGAAACCAAAAAGAAATGAAACAATAAGGACCTGTAATTACTGTGGAGACCCAGGTACCGGCATTCGCAGGAATGAAACCTATTGAAGAAGAAACCTGAGGAAATGGAACCCACAAAATGTAACGCAAGCATCAAAATGAATGAAACTTATAGGGAGCAGTAAACTGTGTCAGGACATCAAGCCAAAGAGGACTGTGAGCCCATCGTGAGGGGGCAGGGGAATTGAAGAAACAAGAAAGAGTCAGCGAAGAGATAAAGTTAAAGAGGCTGAGACAAAGACAGAATGGAACAGACCCCCGGGGAGGCGTGGTGGAAGGCAGTGAATAATGTGTGGGGAAAGAAGAGAGGAGGAGGGTAGGAAAGGGCAGAAAAATGAGGGGTAAAAGAAGAGAGAGAGAGAGAGAGAGAGAGAGAGAGAGGAGGGAAATGAAACATATAGAGGAAAGGGGAGAGGAAAGAGAATGTCAAAGGAGGGGAAAGTTAAAGAAATGGGAGAGGAGAAGAACGAGAAGAGAGAGAGAGAGAGAGAGAGAGAGAGAGAGAGAGAGTTTACACAGATGCACACAGAACACACATGAATGGATTAAACGTCTTCCAGTGCGCTATTCCAGAATTTTTAATAATGGGGAAAAGAGCATTATTAGGGAGGGCCAAAGTAATCAATTGCGTTGAATGTGTATGATATTATAAAATTAAATGTATGCATATAGGATTTCGGCTCCACGCACCTGTCTCCTTAACTTATCCACACAAGTTCTCAGCACCTACTCCCACACCTGCTTATTCCTGTTTGTATATAGACATAACTGGCAGTAGTTCCCGTTAGTTTGATAGCCAGATAGATAAGTGAACTATTGTTAGTTCTTTTACCAATGTTTCACGAATAGGTAGATAGATTGATACAGACAGATATAAACAGTGATTCATAGACATAGATAACAAGTTTATTGCCTAGTAGTTAGTTTGAGGTCCTTTTGTCGAAATCTTTTCTTCGAGGCCTTCCCACACAGGCTGTGGCGTGAAGCAGTAGATTGATGTCATGGTTGATAGACAGATGGCTGAATTTCGTCCGGTTATTTCCTAACATGTCAAAAGATAGGTGGGGTGAGAAGCACCACATACCCAACCACTAATTGACTTTGTCCGGTACTGCCAGTGACCACCGACACACGCTACAATACTTAGCCCATGGGGGGGAGAGGGATGAGGAGTGACGGGAAGAAGAAGGAGACGTAGACCGAGAACGAGTTGGGAGGAGGGGGTGGTGGGGTCTATGAGAAGTGTGGAGGTGGTTGTGGTGGCTGTCAATGAGAAATGCCTTGACATAGTGTGATGTGGATCATTATGAGTGTACAGAAAAGTTATGGGTGTATAGAGAAGTAACTGAGAGAAGCAGAAAGCCTAGCCCGGGAAAGAAATAAGACCAAGTGAAGGTGCAGAGAGAGAATATAGGAAGGTGATTGTGTGTCATGGAAGGAGAGATCATTATACAGTAGGGGTAACCAGTAACAGTGTCTAGAGGTCGTTTGGTGGAGACCACCTTCCGCAGGGTGCAAAATCTGATGGTGTATAGATAGAATGTATTTATTACATTTCTTCCTTTTATTCCCAAAGAAGAGCTTTAGTGAGACTTTGGACATAGATATAACACTTCGTTACCTTAGACCCTGCAATTATCCTAGGTGTCACAGACCGTCACATGTCTTTACTTCATCGCTGATTCCCATCATCAATTCTCAGTACATACTAGAAGTATGTCACCCAGAACTAGTGTAATGTAATAGTGGACATACTATTAGGTGTTAAATACATATTTGGAATTAGTATTTTGTAGTGAATAGTTGGCAGTTACGTTTGTGGAAATAAGATGAGAGGTGCTTGTGTTGTTCAGTGAACTGGCACAGGATGGTGATGATGATGATAATAATGGAATACGTGAAGTCATCGCTGATGATATGGTTCAGTCGAGTAGATTTAACCGATAGTTTTTTATCCAGGCAGTTTAACTGAGACAGGCTTTAACTGTTCATTAGTGGGAGTTGAATACACTGAAATGTAGGATGGGTCACCAAATAGATATAGTGATGTACGTAGAGATGGAAATATATTAGTAATGGACATTGGCTCATCACTTTTTGTTACTTACCGTAAAGGACAAACCAAAATAGGTCCAGTTGTTCACAGCCATATAATATAATGGAGTGAAATCCCTCCCAATAAAGTGGAAAATGAAAAAAAAAAATGATTTGCAAATTCCAATGTAATGCAAAGACAAAGAAGCTTTGTTCCCTTGTTCCTTCCCTTGCCCTCTTGCACTTAGCTTCCACATTACCAAGAGAGTCCTTAGAGTTGGATACTTTTCGAAATGAAGTTACAAGTAATCACTAACCCTTTCCCTGCCAGAGACAGTTTCTTAGTTCAATTACACCGTCAGGAAGAAGCAAGAATAAACTAAATTCATACGCCATATTGGTGAAGGAGTTAATGCGTTACATATTAGATTGCAATATGTAGCCACTGGAATACAACTGAAAGTCAGTGTATTAGATCTCTTCGTCCTGCACACCAAAATTTATAGCACAGCAAGAGACACGGTAATATCCAACATATGTTGTCAAAATTACAAGCAATATGGTTATTTTTTCCCCTGATGCCATGGTGAAATACTTGATGAGGTTAAAACTAAATGCAAGGAAAAAACTAAGTGCTGGGTATAGCGAGGGAATCAAAGAGAGAAGAAATATACACAGAGTTTGTGAGCTCGCAGATAGGAATAATAGATAGATAGATAAATAGATAGATAGATAAACAGGTGGACAGAAGGAAAGAATATATATATATATATATATATATATATATATATATATATAAAACATACGTTAGATGGACAGGTAGGCAGACAGACAGTTATTCAGTATTGGGAAGATTTGACAGATTTTTGCAAAATATGACAGGAAAGAGAAACGGTGTCAGAGACAGACCGAGTGAGTGAATTTGCTGGAAAGTCAAACGAAAGCTCTGGTAACGACGAGAGAGAGAGAGAGAGAGAGAGAGAGAGAGAGAGAGAGAGAGAGAGAGAGAGAGAGAGAGAGAGAAACTTTCCCTTTAAAGGGAGAGGGCTTTACCTGTGACACATATGCCTGAGTCAGGGAATTATGTAGTGCGGCCGGTGAGGCTTTGCCATAACCTGGATCCAGCCCCACTAAACCCACCATCACCATTTGTATCACACCATCAGAACTGCCAACATAATGGAAAAAATGAAAAAAAAAAAAAAATCAACGAAAAGGGCAAAGAAAAACATCCAGAATTTCTCACATTGTCAAGGAAAAGTAGTGCAGGCAGCAGAGTAGATGCTGGAAGACTTTGACCTTACCCTGCCACCTTGACCTGAGATTGGTTGTTCTTAAAGTCAAGCTTCATCCTGCTTAGCTTACTTTGAACTCTTTCACCATGTTTCATGTAAATGGGTTAGTAACTTTAAGTTGACCTTGCCATGTGACCGTAACCTTTGACTTCTTGTTCACCAACACAGCAGGTCAATCCACTGACTGATCTTCAACCTTTTGCCAATTTGGTCCATATCACATCAGAACAATGTCAGCTGTTTTGTTCACACAGTCACTTTTGGGTCAAGTTTTTACCTTTCCTTGTGACCTCGACCTTTGACTGATTTTTCTGAAAGTCGACTCCTTCGTTTTTACCTGACCCTCAACCTTTGCACCAGGTTTGGTCTAAAGCAGATCATAAATGTTTAAGTTGACCTAGCCATGTCACCTTATCTTTGGTCTGTTTTTCTCAGAAACACTAGTTCAGCCCGTTAGAAGACTTTCAACTCTTTCGTGAAGTTTGGCTAAAATGGAGTCAGAACTTTCTGAGAATGTTAGTACACTTTGTAATTGATCACTTACATATTCAGTCAGAGCCAGGAGATGTTCTGATGCTTGCCAGCATCTGAAAATTTTATGTAGGATTTCAGTGGTAAAAGAAATAAGAGGAAAGTAAATGGAAAGAGAATTAATGTACAAAAAGTACCCATACCTTCAATATATTATGGGAAGTCTGGTACGTTAGATTTAATTTGCTTGAAAATATAAGGAAGAAAATGCAATTAACCTGCGTCTAAAAGGGAATTGGAAATATACTGAAATGTGGATGGGGTTATGAGAAAAAACAAAATGAGACTTGTGCTGACAGGTGTGAGGCTGGCGATGAATGGTGAGGACTGGAATACTTCATGTTTAATATAAGTAGATGTTGCTGTGCTGTTTGCTTGGAGTAAGCTAGATTTGTTCAGATTATTTAAGATTTTGTGAATATGAATATGAACAGAGCAGCTCAAGTAAAAGAGGAGTCATTCCTGGTGGATATATATCAGAGCGCAGATTCCAGTCAAATTTCAGTTAGCTCACACTCAGTATAAAATTCGGTCTTAGGGCTTAGGATTAATTCCCAATCAGGTTCCAGTCAGATTCCAGGTAGTTCCCAGTCAGACTTCTGTTTTTCTGGCCAGATCTCATCCGTATTCCAGTGATGTACCAGTTACTGAAGTCCTGGTGGCAGGAATGTCCAGCAGAGTCTTTGAACTATGTGGTTGGTCGCCTGCCTTTGTTTCAGTTGTTGCAGATACTGGGGCAGGATCCTCCACCATCACTTTCCCACTCCCTTACCCACAACACACTACAACACACACTTCCTGTCTCGTCCTCTTCTGCTTCCTTCCTCTCTTCTCTCTTATCAGTGAATATTTTTTTCTAAACTTTAATGCACACGTGGGGAAATGGAGAAACTGAATCTGATAGGATACGTAACGGATGGTGACATAAACCAGAAAATAGAAAAAAAAACTTGTGGATGCTTTGAAATATGGAAACACATGAGGACCAGAAAGAATGAAATTTGAGAGGTTCCGTAAGTATGAGAACATTTTGGAACCAGAGAGAATGAAACTTTTGGTATTTTTAAAATATAGGGACATGTAAGGACCATAGGGAATGTAAATTGGGTAGTTGGGGATCCTTAGAGACCAGATAAACGTATTAAGTTACCTGAACTATGGAGGCAGATGGAGACCAAAAGGAATGAAATTAGTAATAATCTGCAATGATCAGGGTTACGTGTGTACTCGAAGGAATGAAGCTTGTAGGAATCTGTGAGTGGGGACCAGAGAGAATGAAACATACATGCAGACACATGTGGATACCAGAAAGAGCGAAACTTAAGGAAATCTGTGAAGTTGGAGAAAGATGGAGACCTTTTGTGCTGGGGCAGGGGGTCTGGATAAACAAGAAAGAGTCAGCGACGGGGAGAAACAGAATGGAACAAACCCCAGGGGAGGGGAGGGGAGGGTGAACACATGTTAGAAGACATGAGAGGAAGAGAAGTGGTAGAGAGCGGGGAGGGAAAGAGGTGAAGCAAAGAGGAAGCTGAGGTAGAGGAGTGGGTGTGAGTGGGAGAGAAGGTAGAGGAAAGGTGTTAGGACTCCATATTATAATTACAAATCATAATAGATAAATAGATAAATAGATAGATAGAGAGACAGATAGAAACAGCAAGTCAGATGATGAGAAGGTATTGTGTCTGCAAGAATCGAGCAATGCTAAACATGCTTACACACTCTTAACTCAAGGAATGCTTTATAGGCACACGACAGCGCCTCGTGACCATACACACACATACACAAATACTCACACACAGGCTTCTAGAACTTTCCAACCACAGTGTAACACACGTGACACGACCCTTGCTACACCAGAATTTAGAAAGCAGAGGCAGAAGGAGACAGGCCATAGAACCGGCAGGTAGTAGAGAGAAGGGCTTAGCAACATGGGAGAGAGAGAGAGAGAGAGAGAGAGAGAGAGAGAGAGAGAGAGAGAGGGAGGTAGCTAGCGGGACTCTACTTTATACTTCACTCGTGTGTGAGAGACTTTGTTAATATTTCCAAGACAAATAAAAACAGTCCCGTACTATTCTTTACCTCTCCTGTCATTGCATGACAAAAGGGAACCAAAATTATCTACTTACAAAACTACTCAAGCATAACAACCGCTCGTCCACGAGTCTAATATATATATAACTGATCTATAAAACTTCTCTGCAAGTTACTACAAAGTCCTTTATGAGACAGGGAGAACGGGAGAGAGGATAAAATTGAGGAGAGAAAGAGGAAATGTAGAGAGAAGGAAGAGAGAGGAGAAAATGAGGAAGTAGGGGCAGGGACAGTGAACACCAGGAAGAAGAGAAAGAAAGGAGGCAGTCGAAGAAAAATGGGAAGAAAAATAGAGGCAGGGAGAATATGTTGAGAGAGAGAGAGAGAAAGAGAGAGAGAGCACACAGCAGTGCTTTAAAGGTATTCCGGTACGCTAATATGGGAATCCTATTAGACTAGTGGGCAAATAAAGAGCATTAGTAGGGACAGGCACAGTAATTGTATTGGACGTGGCTGGTATATTGATATTAAATTTATGCGTATGATTTCCACTCCACACACCTGCCTTTATACCTGTTCTTTGCACCTGCTACCAACACCTGCTTATACCGGCTTCTTACACCGACATACAGTATCAGACAAGAGGTCCTGATACTTTTAGATACATAGATGAACTGTACTTATGTTACCGACGTGTCGAGGAACTGATACTTTGATAGACAGCTAGATCGGTAGGTCGTTAGATGGATATTGACAGATAAACAGATAGATAAACAGAGACAGACATAAACAGACAAAGGGATGGTTTATTACTGAAGTGTCAGTTTAAAGGTCGTTTTGTCGAAGTCCTTTAATCAACGCCTCCCCACAGGGGATGTGCCGTCAGACAACAAATAAATAGCGGTAAGTAAATAGATTGATTTCGTCAGGTTAATTACTGTACCAATATGTCAAGAGATAGGGTGGGTGAGAAGCACGGCATACCCAACTACTAATTGACTGTGTTCGGTATTGTCCGTGACCACTGACACACTGCACAGTATCTAGTCCATGGGGGAGGGGGGGGGATTAGAAGGAGAAGGAGAAGTGGACCGAGAACAAAATGGGAGGAGGAGGAGGAGGATAAGATTGCACTGGGGGCGTCGATGAGAGGTGTGGAGGTGGTTGTGGTGGCTGACAATAAGATATGCCCTGCATTGGTTTGGTGATCTTGAATAATATGAGTATGAGTGTCTGTTATGGTTGTAGGTGTACTGTATACACGAATGATTGGAAGAAGAGGAGTATGTACTCATCTCCATACTCATTTAAGTACTTAATTTTTCTCAGGAACCATTGGCTGTAATGAATACTTTGGACCTTAATGCCATTGTGAAGATGCTATTTTCTTTGGTGCCATGTGATTTTTACAGATAATGATGTACCTTTGATCTTTGTGAGAATTGTCCTCATGTTTGTGTCGTATTTGGGTGATGGCTTATTCACTTGTGATTTTCATGTCTATTTTCTTAATTGATAAGCCTGAGGAGACAGGGTACACTTACAGGCTGCCAGTCTTTTTCCTTCTTGCCCGTTGGTGCGTTGACTGACTTTGAGTAATCCTCATTAAAGGAATTGTCTAGTTCCGCTAGGAAATTTTTTATATAACTGGTAGTATGTTACTGGAGAGCATGAATAGTGAATGAAATTGTATGAAGTTTCCTAGTTGAGGCTCAATTCGGTCTTCTGAGCGTGCACTAATTGCCTTGTCTGGCAGTTTACTTTGGGGAAGGATACAGGCACCCTGGGAAAATCAGGCTATGACATCCCTGTGATGTGTCTTTAAGAGACACTGTGTACTGTGGTATACAAAAAGCCAGTTTAGGAGGATTTTGTTTGTGCATTGATTGTATCAGGTACCGGTACTTTATTCTGTCCATGTTATTTTTAGTAAGAGCACCCATGTTTTTTGTGAGAACATTCTCCATTGTTTAAGTATCTTCTAGCCCAATGTCATTTTAGCATTATTTGTCTGAATACCTCACTAGTGATTCTCTTCACATTTTCAATTATTACATTCCAGTGTCATCGCACAACCAAAAAAATAAATTTTGGGGGAGGATGGTCAGTGTAAAAAGCGAATTTGTAAAGGAAAAAAAATGAATACAGAGATGTATATGAAGATGGTGATGCCGTGGAAGTGGAACCAGAATTTCAAAGGGTTGGATAAAATAATACATAAAAAGATATATGAGAAGATGTTGTTGCTTATGAAATGGGGTCAGGATTTTGAAGGCGCAATGGATGTGTGAATGACTATGATCCATTGGGCACGTTGTTTGATAACCTTCCTGGTTTTGTGCATTTTCCTTGTTTGTGGGGCCTCCCCCATTCCATCTTAGATGATGGTGATCATGAAAAACTCGTGGTGCCTCTTACCAATTCCCTGCCCCCCCGTTTTTCATTTGCATTCCCTCATGTTTAGTTTCTCTCCCACTCCCATGGCACTTATAATTCCCAATCTCCTTCACCTACATTCCTCTCGCCCGCCCCTCTTTCATTCCCTTCCGCGTTCTCCTTTTTCATTCCCACGTTTCCTTGCTTTTTCATTTTCATCCATAATTTCGTTCACAGTCTGTCATTTCCATCCCCACTGTCCCATTGTCATATCCACTCCCTCTCCCTTCTTCATTCCCACTTGAAATATGAAAAAATAATTTACGAGCCAGACAGAATATACTGCCCTACTCACTCTCCCCTCACTTACCTCTTCAATCTTTGATCCTTCGCTACGAGGCTCACATGACACTGGCGATGACGAAAAAAAAAAAAAAAAAAAAGCGTCACTGTAGTGACGTGGTTAACTCCAGAGTAATGGAAGGTTCCCCTGTGGCAACTAAATTCGTCTGACGCCAGCCTGAGGAAGTTATATTGTTTGTCGGCACTGGATTAATATTTAAGGAAAGAAGCTTGACTACATGAAAATTTTAAACTTCTGCAAGACGCGAAGTGTGGGTGGTGAGATTCGAGGAGGTGGGGTGATAGTGGTGTAGGTCGTGAGGGGTGTTAATGAAGCAACTCGCGTCATCTGAGCCTCGGTAATTAGGAGAACAAGTCAAGTTTGAGCCTGACAATGAGGCCCGTTTGCGAGACGGTGAAGGAGGGAGGGGCGGAGGGAGAGGAACCTCTCGCAAAGTTAAGGTTGTCCCATGCCTTGTTTTATGTAGGTTTGTATAGCTATCCGTTAATATATTTTCTGACATCACTGTCTATTTTGCTGTTACTTGAGCTTTCTCATTGCCCGTCTGTCCTAAGTGTTTTCTTGTATTTTTCATTAGTTCCCCTTGGTCTTGCCCGGCCACACCTCCCATATTCGGAATAACATCAAACTGGGAAGTGTCACCGATATGAATTATATATACAGTATAGCAGGTGAATGTATCCGTTGTAGACGGTTGAACAGAAGAATTTTGTAGCAAATTTTGATAACTGTATCATCAGTGTCGCTGTCATGACTGTAATACACATCATTAACCTTACCACAGCCACCGGTGTCATGACTGTCATTATCATTAATACCTTTACCGGTACCACCATCATCACGATTTTTATTACTTCCAGTACTACAATCTTCTTTATACTATCATCAGTACCATAACCACAACGTCGGGTACCATCACTACCATTATCATCAATACCATTATGACAACTGCCACCATTATGACACAACTTATATAACTACCTCTACCACAGCCGCCGTAATACTTACTTTTCATCCCTGAAACACTTTTTATCATACAGATTAATAATGTATAGGATATCCTCGGCAATCATGTATTTTATGGTCATATTCTTAAAAGAAAAGTGTCGTGCCACAACTGCAGACTCCATTGTGACACGGGATTTGACTGGTAACCATAATGATTCAACAAAAACTGCTTTATAATTCAGCTGCTAGTAATATTCACATATTTTGCGTTTGCGAAAGCCTAAGGGCTTGCTTGTAATGCGCATGTATTCCCAGTAATGGTATTCAAAAAATGCACGAATGTGGTGTTCCACAAATGAGTTGTAAACTGAGAATCTTAATGATATATTTTTAAAAATTACCGTGAAAGTCTGAATATCATATTACATTGCTTCTGGGAGATTGATATATTACGAGTTACTCCACAAGTAACCGCAGAGAAAAAAAGGTCTTTGTCCCGTAGTGCATGAAATAGAAACAAAAATTTTAGAGTATGCCGAAAAATAAATAGATGTCCTCACCCATGCAATCATCCTCTTATGTTTTCATGTTATCTGAAAGATACTGCAGTAAACAGTGTTGGTTATGCATAATCTTTAATGAATATATCACAATGAGAGTTAAATTTTGAAAAGTAAGTGTGCAGGACAGTTTTTGTCGATTGTGACATCAAACTATCCATTCTCTATTTATATCTTCTCATTATCAAGCACTGTTGGTAATACACGATGCAGACAATCACATAATGAAATACGCGTACAAGTACACATAGTGCCAAAAATGGCTAAGCTCATGAAACTAGTACGTAATGAAAAGGAAAACATAAAATGATAGAAATAAAAACAGGGGGCAGTGCAGAGCGGTTGAACGAGTGTTGAGAAAGGGTTGGAGGCAACATGGCAAATAGTCACCAGTTGTCGCAACTCTATAGAAGGCGCTGGTTCCTCTCTCTCAGAGAGAACAGTTACTCCACCAATTTTTGTGTTTTTGTAGCAATACGCAGCAAACGAGCATCAGAAAGCAGTACATACCCCCGTGTCAGAGAGCAATGCCTCTCTCCACGTCAGTTATCAGTACTTCCCTCTACGTGAGAGAGCAGTACATACCTCTCCATCGGAGAGCAGTACGTCCCTCCGCGTGAGAGAGCAGTGGCGGTACATCCCTCTGCATCAGAAAGCAGTACAGACCTCCACGTCGGACAGCAATACACCCCTCTGCATCAGAGAACATTACATTCCTCTGCCTTAGACAGCAAAGCAAAGTTTAATTGCATTTCCTTAGCAAAGCGTTTGTGGGATTAAAGCAACAGGAAAGAGAGAGAGAGAGAGAGAGAGAGAGAGAGAGAGAGAGAGAAGGGGGAGGAGGGGGATGGTGCTAATGTCAGAAGTCGGAAACAACTATCCATGTGTAAAGCCAGCACCAAACTACAGTATATACTGATAAATACCGATACACACTTCTCTTACATATACATTTTCATTCATATATCTATGCTATACATTGACATATACGCCTCTTTTTTTATCTCATACACCTACACTACATCTTGTATATATACACTGTGTAGTATCTTTCTGTCATACATCTAGGCTACTAGTTGCCCCCTTACAAAGACATCCTCTCATACGCCTACACTTTATAATATCAGTAAATTGTTTTTCGTGCACTTGGTTACCCCCGCCAACAAGGTTATAGGAAGTTATGTATTCACTCCAGTTCGTCTGTTTGTGTATTTGTTTGTTTGTCCACAAGGTATTTCAAAGGTTATTTATGGACTTCAACGAAATTTTGTGGATATGTGGATCATGGGCCAAGGAAAAGCTGATAAAATTTTGGTGGCGACCTGAGTACGAATTCCGGTTCAGGGCTGCTTTTTTGTTTGTTTGTTCACAACATATTTCTGAGAGTTATGAATGGATTTCAATGAAATTTTGCCAATATGTGGGACGTGGGCCAAGGAAGAATTTATTACATTTTTTGTGGTGATCTGAGTTGCCTGGTATAGGCGTTGGAGGAGGTATGTGCTCTCTGAGTGCGCGGAAGTTGCTAACCATTATTCATGCCTGACATTGTGAGTGTGTGAAAAATAATACATCGAAAGGTGTTGATATTAAGGTGTGCATTATGGCGTACGCAGAGGGTCAACATCATTATCACGTCATCGTCAGTATATTTTTCAGTACGGTAACTGGATAACATCTTTTGTCTCGTAATCATTACATAATCCAGTTTATTCCCTTCACTTATTTACACTGAGTTTAGAAAAAATTCGACCTGTTAGGACTTTACTGAAACGTGTGTGCATAATACAAACACCTGTGGGTCAGTACCTGACTATCAGACATTGATACGAACGATATCCTTGGTCTTCCCAGCTCAGTATGGCCTTTGTTATCTTAATTAATATCTTTCAGTAAAAAAAAAAAAAAAAAAAGACAAGTTAGCTCCACTAGCAACAGCCAAGACTTTGTACCCCAAAGGTTCAGTTTCCAAAGGCGCTTAAATTGTAATACCCAGAGATTCATAGCACCCCTTACACTAGAGCAGGTCTGACCTTGTCCGTGGCTAATTGCTGGGATTTATGGAACCTGGATTGGAAGGACTTATTATAATGATGTAGAGGGAGGGTTGCTTCAGGCGGTTTCATCGATATTAGGCAGCAGTTCACAGTGCTCACGCTTCAGATTAACCTGGAACTATAACTACTACTATTGCTGCTATTAGAGAAAGTGTTTTATCGGTTCCATAGTCAACGCTTCCAGGACTTTTCCAACCCTTTTCTTGTCTTCATCCTGTTACTTTCTACATAGTTCTGTCCCTCCTCAGGTTTATACTCTCCATCCCTACTTCATTCCACTTCATTCTCACCCTCCTCCACTATACTCTGCTCCATTCCATTTTTATTTCAACAATTTTGCACTCCAAGTTAACTCCACCTGCTTACCTAGCTGTCTGTCTTATCAGATCTGTCCCACCTGATGTCCCTTCCTATTCACTTGTCTTTTCTCACCTTTCTCCTGGGACCTGTTGCATTATTCCACCCCCCTCCACTCCCCCCTTCCACCCCCACTTTCCATTTTTCCCGGCTCCTGCAAGGCTTACTGTAGAGTGCTGGTGAAATTGCCTTCCTTCCCGCCACTGATTGGTGGGCGGCCCAGGGTGAGAGGGTGGGGGCGAGAAGGGCAAGGGTTGCAGAGAGGGAAGGAGGAGGGGGAAAGGAAAGGAAAGAAGGGGATAGATTGGGGATAAAAAATAAGGAAGGAAGAGACTAACAAGGAAGGTGTGGAAACAGGAGGTGATGGAGGTGAATGAAAGGGTTATAGATTTCGGTGGAAGTGCGGAACATAAGAACTTAAGAAAAAGAGAACTACCCCAGCAAAGTGGCTTGGCCCATACTAGGCAGCTGCTATCTGTGGGTATTACTCAACTGGCCAAAGACAGGAAAAACAAAATTAATAACACAGCCCTAACCCCTCCCCTTCCTATTACATCCATGAAGCTGGTAGGAATCTAAGGTAGGAAAGGTCATACGATGTAGAAAAAATGGCTTGGAAATTATACAAGAAAAGGCAGTTGAAAACATACGGTGCTGCTTACTGTAATCGGGAAAAATCGCATTTTGTCGTGAGTGATATAGTAACATGGATGAATCTTATGCTCCCCTTTTTCAGTCACTGGCCTGTGTTTATCTATAGCCTCTCCTGGGCACCTAGCTCCACTGACCCATTACAGGTTACCCTGTTTTTCCAAACTAGCTTCTTCCTCTTTCATTCAAACGGAAACAGATGGTTTATTCTAGGTTTGTAAGTCGCGTAGAGGGAGTCAGTGCTAATTGTTATAAAATCTTGTATGCACAAAGTTCATTCTCAAAACATCAGTGCAGGTGAAAGACAACTTGTTCCACTCGTCCAATGCCGTACTAGATTACCAGACCAGTATTTAGGCCACCTGGTTATTAACAAAAAGTGAGGTTTAGGTAATGTAAATACGCTTATTGTGTTTGGTTTGTCCTGACTACTCATTACCAGTACTTCGCGTGAAATATACAATATGCTTCATTTAATTCTTTCATTATATTATGCATCTCACTTAAATTACACCTGCTACTCGCCTCTCCAGTGTATGCATATTCACTTTAATTGTTTTATCACAATTGCATCAGACGATAATATTTAACAGTTTTATCAGACCCTAGAATGGGAGAGTGGAACCAGGCTGTAACCTGTCTGACCTTTCATGTCCCAGAAGTCACTCCGAAGCTGAATAAAACTGAATGAATATAGCAATGGAAACAATGTACACTCAGACTGCAGTACTCGTGCCAACCAATCAGTCTGAGATCGAACATTTGACATTGCCTTCTGATGTAACCTTCACCTTGGACAGATTCCACTCAAAATTGAATTACTGTACTTTGTTTTTGGCTTACCCTTAACACTTCCACCAGGTTTGGACCAAATCGGGTAAAAAGTAAGCCGATCTTTCCCTGTGACCTTGACATTTGACTGATTGTGCCCCAAATCGAATCCCTCTATTCTTACCTTACTCTGAATCCTTCCACAAAGTTTTGTCTAACTGGAATAAAACCATTGCCAAGTGACCTTGTTTAAAGTGAACCTTGCCATGTGACCTTGACGTTTGACCAGTTGTTCATAAAACAACAGGTTAACCCCTTGGCTAATCTTCATTATTTCCACCAGGGTTTGTCCAGATCAGATAAAAAATATTTTTTGGTCCTTGGTTCACAAAGTGGGACATAGATGGAACTTTGACCTTGCCCTGTGACTTTGAGCTTTGATTCGTTCATGCCATACCCTCAGCCCCTCCACCAAGTTTGGTGTTAATTGATAAGAAAAAATAAAAATAAAATTCATCCTGCAGAGTGACATTTTAATCTTGACATTTGACAAAATGTTCTCCAAAAACACTTCGATACCTTGACTAACCCTCAGCTCTTACTCTAAGTTCGATTAACGTTATATAAAATTTTTAGTTATTTTATTCACACACACACACACACACACACACACACACACACACACACACACACACACACACACACACACACACACACACACACGCGTGCCAGCGCAAGTAAAATAAACATCTGCGCTCGCAAAGAGAGAGCGGGTACAATAAGTCATGGGATTGAAGGGGTTATGTCAGAGGTAGTGACTGTGTGCGAAGGAGGAAGGGATATAACGAAGGAAGGCTTTGAGAGAGAAAATTCAGGTTTGTGTGTAGGAGGTGGTACTGATTGGTTAAATGTGTGTGTGTGTGTGTGTGTGTGTGTGTGTGTGTGTGTGCGTGTGTGTGTGTGAGAGAGAGAGAGAGAGGGGCAGGCTAAGCAAAAAGAAAAAGAAAAAGAAACTAAAAGAAAAAATAAGTATAATGAGGAACATTGACCACCCATGCTACAGTAAAAGCGTCCACGTGAGGCGAAAACTGTCATGTGTTCACAATATGGTTTGGATATCAGTGTTTCATCTGGGTAATGCACGACACTGACACTCACACATATGTGCAGTGTAGCCACGCATATGTCTGATCTAAGTTTAGCTTTATTATGTGAGTTTCGCTTAGACAGAACACGATTTGGAAACTTATGGCTGTTGATTCCTTCCTTCTGCGATTAAGAAAGAGCAGTCCACGTCTTCCATTGAATACATGACAAGATGTGACCTCAGGGGTACTCCCGCATCCCAATCCACCCGCCCCCCTTCCTCTCCACTACGCAGCTTGGTGTTTCAGGGCCGGGTTGTGGCGTTGTCCTCGCCACAACTTGGCTCATTCGACGCGGCTGGAATAGAGACTAATCTACAGATGTGGCTTTTATTTCGTTTGAGTAAAGTCCCAGAGGATATCAAAGAGGCTAACTGCTTTTTCTGTTCTACTTGTACCGTCAGGAACAAAGCCTCGTGTGCTGTTCTGCCGTGTCTGCTTCACATTTTAAACGTGTTTGTCACTTTCCTTCCTGACACGTCGCATGAAAGAGGACACAGAAACATGCCAAGGCATGCTTAGTTTGCGAATAATAGTCAGCAACGGAAACCGAGGTGCATAAGAGGTGATATACAAGGCAGAACTTTGTCCACGACTAAGCGTGGTTAAAACAGTGTTAGGAAATTGGTCCGGTATGTCATGTTTAATGAAATATCTAACAGGAAGCACAGACATACAAGCAGACATTTTGTATACTACACAATTATCTTCTTTATTGGAAAGGTAAGGTAATGATAAAATGTCTTGCGAAAAAGGCAACGGCCGGGCAGATTCCATAAAATGTAAGACACTGAGACACATAAATATTCCTGCACTTGTTTGTGTTTTGTCTTTCTTCTGTGCTGCCTGGCATAGACGCATGAATGGTAAATAGTATATTTTATATAAGCTCTTTTCTTTTTAGCCTCCACCTGACAAAGTCAGAGGATGGTATTGTTATCACTGGTGTCCTTTCATAGAGTTGGGAGGTGGGGCTTAGAGATTTTTGTTTCCAGAGCAAATCTCAGAATGTATTTACTAGAGAGTCATAAAATTTCACATAGTTATGTGTCTTATAGTCAACTGATGCCTTTTGATAGGTAGAATACTGTGTCTTAAGTAGTTTTTTCGAAAAAAAAAAAAAATCTCAGATTTCCGTGCAATCTGAGCAAGTAATCTGAAGCCAGAAATAAAATTAAGTGTTCACTATTGAGTCATGAAATTTCTCATAGTTATGTATCTTATAGTAAACTGGTGCTTTTTAACAGGTAGAATGCTGTGTCTTCAGTAGTTTTTGTTCAAACAGTGAAAAAAATAAAAAAAATAAAATTTCTCAGAGATTTAAATGAAACCTGCTGTTTCTGGGTTATTCATATACAGAGGGGGGAGGGGGCCGCTATGCGGTTGGTTAGGTGTGCAGGGAGGTGGGGGGCATGTTCTTGGTCATATGGATGGTTGCAACAGCGTAGCATTGATGATGATGAAGGTGGTGATAGTGATGATTGTAGTGGTGGTGGTGATGCTGATGATGGTGGTGGTTGTGATGAGGATGATGGTGGTGGTAGTAGTGATGATGGTGGGGGTTTTTACCCATCACGTGACAAAGTCAGAGTAGGGAATTGTTATCACTGGTGTTCGTCCATAGAGCTGGGCAGCTGGGTGTACAGATTTCATTTCTAGAGCAAATCTCAGAAATGTTCACCATGGTTTCATGAAATTTCACATAGTTATGTGTCTTATAGTGACCTGGCGCCTTTTGATAGGTAAAATGCTGTGTCTTAAGTAGTTGTTCTGAAAATAAAATAATTTTTAAGCCTGTAACGATAGTTCTGATGTTGGGAGTTCTGCAAGAGCCATTTTTTAGCCTCCACCTGCCAGAAGTCAGAGGAGGGTCTTTTTATCACTGAGAGGTGTCTGTGTGTAGAGCTGGGCGACTGACCGGGCATAGCAATTTCATTTCTGAATGAAACATTCACTATAGTCATGAAATTTCACATAGTCATGTGTCATAGTGAGCTGGTGCCTTCTGATAGGTAGGATGCTGTGTCTTAAGAAGTTTTTTTTAATAAAAAAAAAATATGTATATATATATTTCCAGATATTCCAGTGCTAATTGTGCCAGGAATCTGAAGAGCCCAGGTTATGCGTACCATGGATGAACTATTGAAATTTTTAAATGTAATGTCTCTGTATTATATAGCCGGGGGGGGGGGTTGAGGGCCGTTATGCACTTGGTTAGGTGTGCAGGGAGGTGGGGAGGTGTGCTTGGTCAAATGGGGCGTTGCAACAACGTAGCGTTGCCTGTGTTTAAATTTACATCCAGTAGGTATAGTCAGCCAAAAAGTCGTGTCTTCGTTCCGAACCCCGTAAATAGTCGAACAGTTAAGTGGAAGCAACAGGGATAGCTTCACAAGTCTGGCAACTATGTCAGACCAGACGGTGGTGGGGGTGAGTGAATTGGGGGTTGAGGTGGGGAAGTAGGGTGTGTGTGCTGTAATTATTGTTGGCAGTGTAATCTGTAATTTTTTGTTGGCTGTATAGTCTAGCAATACATCGCACAGTAAAGGTGCTAAATGTGATACTACACCTGATTCAATAACCTGTAAATAGTGAAATGTATCGTTAATCTAAAATAATGCCTATAACATGTAGCCAAACAAGCGTTAGCAGAAATGACGAAGTTTACCCCCCCCCCTCCTCACATTCCTGCCACACCCTCTCCGCCGGGCATCAGCTAGCCACATAACATGGGAATAAAGGACAGACTGTGTTTTTACTGTATGTTTACCTTCTGAACATGACAGGATATATTACATACCATTACCATGTGTGGTGTGGCACAGAGTTATGCGGTGCCTTCACAGTAATAACGAGAAAAGCATTTGTTTCCACAAGTGATTAATGTTTTGGTAAAGGGGTTAGGGAAACCTGGCCACAGGTGTTACGCACGGTGATGACACCCAGATATACACCCAACAGCATATAGTCACAGCTTCACAGTCATTCAGTTATCTATATTGGGCGACAGGAAAATTAGAGGGGAGATTCATGCTGTCACTAATAAATGTTGTGTTATATTATCACAATCATGACGTTCCATTAAATTCCAAACACTCGTTATGAAACGTATTCCACAGTCATTCCGTCCTCTGAAGTATTCCAAATATCAAAGGTGAATTAGACATGACAGGATATGTATATGAAACTACAGTATATTTTGATTACATGTAAACTCATGATGATGCATATGTAGACATTGAGAGGCATATTGATAAAAATTTACTATAACCCTATTACCCAGTATGTTATTCCCAACAGCTTCCACCCTTCGGTAATGCGTGGTAAATAAAACATGACAGCACACACACCCTCCATTACCCCACCTCCACCCCCAATCCACTCACCTCTACCACCGTCTGGTCTGACACAGTTGCCAGACTTGTGAAGCTATCCCTGCTGCTTCCACTTATCTGTTCGAATATTTATGGGGTTCGGAACGAAGACACGACTTTTTCGGCTGACTATACAACAGTAATACCACGTCAGAAACCCTGTGTCACGAATAACTAATGATTTTTGCGTACAGTACTTTTTATTTTATTATTTCTTTTTTAACAGAGAGAGATTTGAAGTTTAATTTCTTCGGAGATATCTCACTGAAGTTGGTTCTTTTAATATACTTTCATTTTCCTAATGATTTCATTTATTCATGTGTGTGGAAATCATTAGATGTTATTCATAAGACCAAATAAACTTTAGATCATAAGGTCGTTTCTTTTCCATAAGCGTCTGTTTTGCATAGTAATATAAAAATCAAAGAGTTACCTGCGTACTTTCTTACTGATAGCTATAAATGAACATAATAGAAGTTTGTACTCTGAATAACTAAAAGAAAATCATTATTTCAAGCATGATTGTCTGAAGCGTGGGAGTTCTTCCAATACAATGAACATATGTTCAACTGATCAGAATTTTCTTTAGAAACGTCACGAGTTGGAAATGTCGAAACCCAGTGAAACATTTAATTCATATGAAATATATCTAGGAAATTACTGATATCGTCATTTCGGCTTGAAAAATTTTATTTTTAATAAATAAACATCCTATGGCTCGGAATTAGTGAAACATAAGCATACGGTTCTTGGAAGAGGAGAAATATTGAATGAATACCTCGTTATTCTTTACCGAAATACAGAGTTTTATTTGCTTATGTCGTCCATCCAGCCTTCACCTTTTAAAGTACACACTGTGCCTACTGCATCAGATATTCATTGTTTGTCGTTAAATAAGGTGAATAAATGCCATGCAGGCCAACCACTGCAGCCAACATGCAGTCATTATTGGAAGTGAATGTTGGTTTCATGAAACTTGGCAGCGATGTGTATATTTAACTATGTTCGATGGTATGCAGATATTCATTAACTCTCTCTCTCTCTCTCTCTCTCTCTCTCTCTTTGACCAGACAGAACTGAACATCAGCAGTTGGTTGAAGATTTGAAGTATAACAGCCGTTGTGAAGGACTTCAGGATGCAGGAGTACTGGTGGACACAGTGAGTTATACTTCAGTATACTGAAGTACTGGTGGACACAGTGGGTTATACTGCAGTATACTGAAGTACTGGTGGACACAGTGAGTTATACTTCAGTATAATGAAGTACTGGTGGACACAGTGGGTTATACTGCAGTATACTGAAGTACTGGTGGACACAGTGGGTTATACTTCAGTATACTGAAGTACTGGTGGACAGTGGGTTATACTTCAGTATACTGGAGTACTGGTGGACACAGTGGGCTATACTTCAGTATACTGGAGTACTGGTGGACACAGTGGGCTATACTTCAGTATACTGGAGTACTGGTACACAGTGAGTTATACTTCAGTATACTGGAGTACTGGTGGACAGTTGGCTATACTTCAGTATACTGGAGTACTGGTGGACACAGTGGGCTATACTTCAGTATACTGAAGTACTGATGGACACAGTGGGTTATACTTCAGTGTACTGGAGTGCTGGTGGACACAGTGGGTTATACTTCAGTGTACTGGAGTGCTGGTGGACACAGTGGGTTATACTTCAGTGTACTGGAGTACTGATGGACACAATAGGTATACGAGCAAAACCAGTTGGTGAGTGAGTAGTAGTTTGTTGTGACCCAGCAGCAAAAATACCAGTGTGTGTTTTTGTTTCCCTTATTAGCATGACATCTTTATCAGTTTCTTTTGCTACTACCAGATTATTTATTTACCGTAATAAAGACTTCTTTTACTGAAGAAATTAATGAAGGCTGAGGTGAGGCGAGTAAGTGTGGGTTTGGTTAGCATGGGTTGGGTGTGATTTGGTTGATTTTTTTTTTTTTTTTTTTTTTTTTTTTCTTTTGAGGCCCGACTTTGGGCATAGGCTTCACAGCCTGCTCCCGAAGCCCAGTAGTCTTCCTACACACCATACACCTCTACACGTCACCACTTCGGCGCAAACACCCACCGTCCATATTGAATACATGCTAGGGGCTGTCTCATACAGGACTGGTGTATTGGTATTAGCGGGGGTATTTTTACGACATGTCGGCGGGTCTTCTGGTAGATCTGTGAAGTCTGCTTTATATGAAATTCAAATACTTAAACTGTTCCCTGCCCCAGCGGAGATTTGAACTACCTCTCCCGGTAGTTGAGTGTCCTTTGAAAAAAAATAAATAAATAAATCTGCTGGTGATTTGTTTGCATCGGTTAACACTTTTTGTTCTTTGTGCTGGCCTAGGTTTACACTGAAATATACTGTGCTCTGAGGGACGGGAGGAAATTGCTCAAGGCCTGGCATAAATGTGGTGGTAGTTGTGCCGCTGTGAGGGGTCGATATTTGTGACATGAAGGGTGATTAATGATGATGCCGAGAATAACTTGACGTGGTAAGAAAGCATTAATGTTAAGAATTCATGACTTGAAGGTGAGAAAGAATGTTGTAAAGGGATGACATGAAGTTTCAAAATTTTCAGTGTATAAATAAACAAAAATGATGACGAAGAAATGATGAAGGCTGAGAAAGTGGTGGAGGATGAGAACACATGACGTGGAGTGATAACATGAAGGCTAAGCACTGATGACTGGGAAGTTGAGTAGTAAACCTCACCTTATTAATTCTCACATCCCGACTGTAAAGCCGTCAAAAAATGTGAGATAAATTTTGGATAGAAAATCACGGAAGAATTAAGTAAAAGAATGAAATAGTTGCCAATATAAGGCAGTGAAAAATGGAGCAAAATTTGAGACAAGTGTTAATGTAAGGATTGATGAAAGGACGAAAGGTGTAGTTGTGAGACCGTTAAAAGGAAAATATACTTTAGGAAGAAAGGTAACGTATCGACTGAGAAAAAAATGCTAAGTCAGTCTCTATCGCTGTGAAATTTATAAGATAAAGTTTGAGACGGAAATTAAGTTAACAACTGGTAAAGGTATGAAGGTGGGACTGTAAAGCTTTAACATTCTCAATACAATTACGTCTTTTATAGTTTATTCTTTTTACCTTCAGATTATTTTGTTCAGCTTAGGAAAAAAAAAACAAAGTGGTTAGTACACGTTATACTTAACCACTCCTGTCCTCTCGTTTCCTCATCCTCCCACTGTTGCCTCTACGAGCGTGGACACACTCGCTCGAAACATGTGATCGACCAGAGGAAACGATAAACAGATTCCGTCCAAGGTTTAGGCTGCGTTAGTGCAGCACCACAAACCGTACTTCGTGCCTTCTTGTTCATCACATGTGTAAGGCATGTGTGGTCGCTCTCTTATACATCTTTTTTCGGCTGATTCGTCTTTCTTTCCTTACCAGCATCGCAAGAGGCAGGTGAATGATAGCAACTTGTTCTTATATTGTTCTTGTTGGAGAAACAACAACAAAACGACTGCACTCAAATCACAAATACTGCAGCACTAATTTTCACAGGGTATGCTCTCTTGCCTCCGCCTCTCAGCCCACCACCCATTCCTTTGCTCGCCACACCCAATTCTTTACCTCCCTTTGACGGTTTCGTAATGCTATACATGTCATGTGGTCGACAAATGGCTCGTTTATCTCCTCTTTCTTATTTGTGTTCGTTCTTTTTCCTCTCGCCTCGTTTCCTCCCTCTTCCACACTGTCTTGCTCATTTCCATCCTCCTCATCAAACTTTCCAGATGTTTGTGATTTCAGCTGATGTGCTTGGTTACGAGAACCTTAGCAGTCTGTTATGTGTGTGTGTTTCCCCTTCCTCTCCCCTACGTGTTTTCTCCTACTTTCCTTTATTTTCCTTCTTCCATTTTGCTTCTGGTCAGCATATTTTCTTTCTGATATTTTGTGCCTGTTTTTTCTACTTGTACGTGCCTTTTCTCGCCTCATTATTTTCTCATTCTCATATGTTTCGTGTTTCGTCGTTTTCTCCCTCTTGGTTTCTTTCATTTCTTTCCTCCTCCAATTATCCTTGCTCGTTAAAGTCTCCACTTGACATGTGATCCATTCCGTCTCTCTTCATTGGTTGCTTCTATCCTCTCCTTCGTGATTCCTTATATTTTTGCCTTTCTTCCCCATTGCTTTTCTTCCTATTTCCTCCTCCTCCTGCATTCCAGTTAGCTTCCTTCTCGTTCCAATCTTCGCTTCTTTCATCTTCTTCTGTCTCTCTTTTTCTCCTACTGCTATTTTTGCTTTCCATCTCCTCCCTTTCCTCACCTTTCCACATTGCCGTTTTTGTCTTGTTTTACTTAATCTCACATGAATAACTTTTATGATATTTACACAGCAGATAAAAATTACTTCCTCTATCCACCTTGAAAAGTGACACATGTGTTTCCTGTGTTCACATCCCTTACTCAGAGACCTGCTTTCTTGTTTGTCATCCCCGCTGTGTGAGGAGATTGTTTTTACACTGCAGGCGGTGAGAAGAGGGATGGTAAGGACTCAGGAAAAGCTTTTAATTTAAAAAAAAAATCCGGACATTCAACAGGAATACTGTTTTTTAGTTCTATTTCTTCCGCTGAATATAATGAGCTGTAGTTTAGTTTGTCAGCAATATGGTATGTCAGAGAAGTATGGCTGATGAGCTGAGTGAGACCCATCTGGCTCTCTCGCGCGCCCACACCGGAGAAACACACACACACACACACACACAATTTTGCTTTGTGTGTGTGTGTGTGTGACAGACCTTATCAACATTCCTCACTGACCCTTTGCGCCTCAGCCCCCTTCCCCTGTAAATAATTTTGTGTTTCCAGGATAAGGATTACTGCCTTAACGTTTTCTTGTCTCTGTTTTCAGGTAAGGACACTCGCAGTTCTCTGTTTGTCTGGTGGTGCGACGAAAAATGAGGAACGAACTAATCGAAGTAAGTGTATTTTCTTGTGCTACTTGGCGTTACACTGTGAGGGATGTCCTTGAAAAGAAAGATGTCCAGGCATTTCTGTCCCTACTCAGCCACAACCCCTTCTCCCACAACACGCCATCCCCTATCATGTACTCGGCAGGTTTGTTCAGTCACCTACTGCATGATCAATTTTTTTTCTTCCGACTGATATACTCAAACTTTTTCAAACTCATTATTTAGTATTTACAGATAATCTCCCCCCTCCCAACCCCAACTCCTCTCACAGACTCGTCAGCCTCCTCTCTCCACTTACTTCTTGATAAACCTCTTCTTCATTTGTCACACTCGCGTACACGTCCACAGACTCTGCATTGTTATTATTAGGATGTTTCCCTTCTCACAATCTTCTTTCACATATTCCATTGGTATGTTAGTTCACTTAGTTCTTGTTTGATCTCTTAGTCATCCAACCAGTGTACTGTTATCCACACCTATACATTTTCTCATATCTGTATTAATAAGGACCTCCCCTGTCTCTCCCATTTCCATTCATTCATTCTTTTCATGTCCCTCCATCTCGTTGTTTGCAGACGTCTTTCAGTCACCGCGTTGCCATATACTTTTCTCCACAGTGTCAGATCCTGGATTACTATTTTCACAGCCTCCAGACACTCAGCTCTTCTTACTCCGCCTTCCATTTCAAGAGTTTTGGGCCAAGGCCGATCGTTGTTATATTCATGATCTTTAAAGAAACTGATCATAATCTTTCAATCAACTTTGGTTGTTTTCGTGACCCTTCAGTCAGTTAAGTGGTCTGCTAAAAAAAACTTCGTCTGTATTAAAGATTCTGAAATAAGTTGTCCATTATCATCATATCGAGTGTATGTATAACGTATTCATGACCTTCCGGTGAATTTGGAGTATATTATGACTCCAGTCAGCTCCGGGTGTATCCATGACCAAATCAGCCCTGGATATTCATGATTTTCCAATCAACTTTTTTACCTTTTAGTTAACTATTTTTACGTATGACTCCAGTTAATAATTCATGGCCTTCCATTCAGAATATGCCGTTCAACTATACTGTAGGTTCAGTCATGACCTGTTCTCTTGCGCGTGACCTTCCATTCATTTTTTTTTTTTTTTTTTTTGGGGGGGAGGAGACTTCCAATCAACTGTAGATGTACTCATGACCCAGCGTGTTGTTCATGACCTTCTGGTCGGTGGTATTGGTTACACGGGTGGGCGGATGGACAGATGATTACCAGTATTAAAAATACAGTCGGACAAATGAAAAATAAATGACGGAAAAATGTAATACTAAAGCACAAACAGTACATAACGAGAGGGCTCTTCTAGGCTGAATATATTAAGCTGGTAGTAACAAGAATTATGACGTCTTCCTGAAGGAGTTCATTGATAGCCACTTACGCATTCAGTCCGAGATGTCTCTCATAAGCTGAATATACTCGTCCGGCGGTAACAAAAATGAAACGAGCAATACACCATCATACTGAAGGAGTAACTGATATTTGTTTCTATCCCGTTTCGTCAGAGATGTCTCCTATAGGCTGAATAACGTCAGTTGATGGTAGTTAAAGAAATATACATTTTAAAAAGTTACTGACGTTGTAGGGAAGAAAGAACTGCAAAAACAACAAAACAACGCCGTCAGCTGAAAAAATGACTGAAGGAACATAAAAGTGGAGGACACTAAAAGAATACAGTTATGAAATGAAAAAAAAAAAAGAAAAATAAAGAAAAACGAAGTGGATTGTCTCAAAAATCGAAAGCAAATGAAAAGCTAACACCCGGGAAGTGAAAACACGAACTGCTGGATGGAGTGATGGACGGATAGAAATATGGTTCGACGGAGAGAGTGGGTCGTGGATGGACAGGGGAACGGAAAAACGGCTTAAGTTATGACCACAAAATTGTCAAATGAATAAGGACTATTTATTTTTCATCCCCATATATCTGATTTTGTGGGCCAGCTAAAAAAGGCTAAGTAAACAAGTTGTATTATTTTCGTCTGTGTAGAGTCTGCTTCATGAAACAAGGACAAGCGATAACAAAGCGAGTCCTGTTACGTCCGTTCTTGTGCGATTTGCGTCATGGAGTTAGGGACGAGGAGAAGGAGCGAATACACAAACCAGATTATTCTTGCTCGAGCGTGGTCTTGTTGTGGAAGAAGACTGGACTGATATGCGAGTCTTTTTACATTCGTTCTGCTGTAATGAACTTGAAAATGTGAAAATAAAACGTGTCTTGTTTTTCCTCTCTGTTCCTGTGGTTCAGCTTCGTGGAACAAGGCAGATGGGTGAATAGACGACTCCCGTGCTTCCTATTTGTTCAGTATGCTTTACGGAACAAGCAAAATGGACAAATTAGCTGTGTGTGTGTGTGTGTGTGTGTGTGTGTGTGTGTGTGTCCTTTTGTGCTGCATAAATGATTGTTAGAATGAGCATATAACGACCTTTTTCTTCTGTCTTCTTGTGGAGTGCTTCGTAAGACATGGAAAAAGTCTTAAAGTGCAGGTAACGTTATATTCGATTTTGTTTGATATGATTCGTGGAACAAGAAAAAAAATCGACAAGTAAACGAGTGATATTATTTCCACCCTTGTAATTCACCGGGTCGGTCAGGATCACTTGATGGTTGTGATCGTCAGCATTTACCCTCCCGGAAGGGAGCTGAGAGCTCATATAGTCCGATCTAAGGCAAGGCTGTGACCTTCACACACGCACACACCCATCCCCTCGCTCAAGGGGAACAGTAACCGCCCACTTCGTCAGTGAAACTTTTCGCAGCCTGAGCGAGGCGCGAACTCCCGTCTGCCAGATGGCAAGCGAGAACGTATGGCTTTCTTCGTGCAGCAATATGACGTAATAATCTTATCCGTTTCCCTCCCCTGTATCATCTTATTCAGCCTGTTCCGTACAAGCAAAAAGGAGGTATAGCGAGATGTGTTGCTTCTTGTATATTTGTCATTCTCTGCAGTGAGCGACCTCTAGGAGAAAGGAAATTGTAGTCTAGTATTTTGAAGATCCAGTGACGGTCCTGTACCATATGTGCATATCTTCGACTCTCCAAGTTGTGCCTGGAGATTCTTGTGTCATGTAATGCCACCAGGGGCATCAACTGATAATCTTCCCATACGTGTTTGGTGATAGCCTAGCCTCTGACCCTTTTACCCTAGAAGTACTGGGGCAGCTGATACCGTTCTGTGCTACTGTAACCATTAAAAGTTTGCCAACGCTTCCATGTCGACAATGGGAATGGAAGATGTTACATGAAATATTAACCGACCCCTTACCGGAGGGGCTTGAGAACGGGTATTGTTTTCAATCCGTTTGTCTGTCTGTTTGATTGTACGTCTGACTTTTAACTACTTTACGCGAAAATTTCTGGTGCTATTTTGACTAAAATTACAGGGATAATGGGCTATCATCTTCTGATCATATGATTAAATTTAGGACCAAATTGGGCCAAGGCCCAGTCCGTAGGCCCCAAAAATGTAAAAAAAAAAAAAAAAAAAAAATCGTCATAGCTCCTTTCAAATTCGTCATATCGATATGAAAGGTCCATCTTTCAAATCTGCATCCTATAACATACCTCATTACATCAGGGGGATCGCCCCCCAGTTAGCGTAGGGGGGTCAGTGTAAGGTGGGTCGGGCCTAAAATTTCAAATGGGTATAAAATCGTCAATTTTCACCCGATTTACTCCAGATTTAATATGTGATATTTTTTACTAGATATCGTGTTAAGTTTATACGTCAGCACTGAAGTGACTGGCGGGGACGGGTTTCCTGTGCCCTGACACCGCTTCTTGTTTTGTTATGGAACTATGAAGCACACAGTAAAAAGAATGTGAGAAGGTAGGATACATTCTGACGCTCTGGGAGGAATGAGAATATAACGTAGAAAGTACACAATGCAGGCAGGGGGTAATAGAGAAACGTTTCCTTGTGACTGTACATTGTCCATTTAATTATTATTCGTAGCAAGTTTCTCTCTCTCTCTCTCTCTCTCTCTCTCTCTCTCTCTCTCTCTACTGATTGTGTGTAGCCATTGTATTTATCAGCATTAAGAGTCGATTCCTTAAACTAGGTTAATTGAAATTATTTATAAAAGCATCTGTGAATCATGTGCTGCTGTAGGGGTGCATTCACATTTCTAATATTTATCATCAAAATACTACCAGTTAAACTACACCGCAAAGTCTGTTGTATGTATGGCTGCACAGGACGTACTAAGAATTTTACCTGAGCCTGTCATGAGTAATCTACTCTCAGGTTTCAGTGTTAGTGGGCCCCTTGTCTGTATTAGTACAAAAGTTTATTGTTCTCTACCTTGCCATACCACTATCGGTTGTTATGAAAGCAAGTGTGAGTTCGGGTAAGGAAATTATTGTAGTAAAGGGAGATGGGCGACGTCTGCTCAGACAGGGCTATCAATAATGCTGGCACGTCTTGAAAGTGATGAACATTGACGCAGCATATACGGAGCTGCCGGAAAAGAGTAAATGAGTACCATGGATAAATTATGATGGTTTGGTAATGAGGGAGAGGAGGAGTAGGGAGAGAGGGAGGGAGGGTCTGGTTATGAAGGAGAGGAGAAGTAAGGAGGGTTTAGTGATCAGAGAGAGGGGGAGTAGGAAGGGTGGGAGACAAAGGAGGTATTACCTAATAGGATGTATGAGGGAGTAGGAAAGGAAAGTAAAAGATGAAGGGATTAATTACAGGAAGATGTGGGCGGGGAGAAGGTAGGAAGGTAGAGGACGGAAAGAAGGAAAACTGTGGGATGAATTAAAAAAAAAAAATATGTTAGAGGTGGTAGAAAAAAGAGGGAGATAAATAATGGAAAGAAAAAAAGAATTAGGTTGAGGAAGGGAAGTGGGAAAGAAGACAGATGAAACATAAAAGGAAGATACGAGTAGCGGGAGGGACAGGGGAGAGTTATGGAGTGGATGAAACAGACGACAGGGATGTGAAATGGTGCAGAACAGAGGAGATAACCTCGAAAGAAGTATTAAACTAAAGAATTAAAGAAGGAATTTTAGATGGTAAAAGATGACGGAAAGAACAAAAATGTGAGAGGGAGGAATGAAAGGGGTTAGCTACAGACAAAATGAGCAGTGGCGATGAGAGATATGTTGAAGAGAGCGGAAGATACAAAATGGAAGGCATAAGATAGGGAAATGTTAAAGAAGATTGGGCATACCTGAAGTAAGAGAGGAATAGAGATGGAATGGAAAACAGGACGAAAGTGAACAGATATTATGATGAAAGGAGTAGAAGCGGAAAAGGGGATCGGGACCATGGGAAGTGAGGGAAGTGTAACCCGGAAGAGAGAAAATAAAAAGTAAGAACACTGATGGAAAGGAAAACAGTTGGTGCATGGAGAAAATACAAGGAGGAGACCGAAAGAGGGAGGGTCATAATAAAGAAGAGAGAGTAGGGTGAAGACTGGGAGAGAGGAAATGAAGGTCTTGGAATATATATATATATATATATATATATATATATATATATATATATATATATATATATATATATATATATATATATATATATATATATATATATATATATATATATATATATATATATATATATATATATATATATATATATATATATATATATATATATATATATATATATATATATATATATATATATATATATATATCATCATCCAATCCTTCATTGCCCCATGAAGGGCGTAGGAGCCCGGGGCTAGGCAGTTGGTCCCGACATTTAAGATGACAGTGACCAGCCTCACTCATCCCTGAGTGGCATTACATGAGCAATCAACCCCAATCACCCCTTGGATGTAAACCTTCACCGGCTCAGTCCGGTTGGGGCGCAGTAGTTACCCACTATAAAAGTCGTTAGTGGTGAAAAAAAAAAAAAAAAAGGACGTTCTTGTCTGAAGAAAAAATAAAAAATAACGGAAATCGCAAGAGAAGGTAAGGAATATGTCGAATGTGAGGAATGAATGTGTGTGTGTGTGTGTGTGTGTGTGTGTGTGTGTGTGTGTGTGTGTGTGTGTGTGTGTGTGTGTGTGTGTGTGTGTGTGTGTGTGTGTGTGCGTGCAAGAATGAGAGGGAGTATGTGTTGGGTGGAAAATACATGGGGGCCTGAAAATGAGACAGTTTGTTAGATTAGAAAACAGGGCAGGATTAGTGTTTATCAGGGCACATGTGAGTGACTGAGAAATTCAGGGTAAAATACCTGTGAATGAGAGAATGAGAAATAGATAGTATATCAGATTTATGAGGGAGTTGATGATGATATTGTGGTTGGGGTGAGTTTGCATCTGTGAAAACGAGTGTGTTGGAGCGAAAAGGAGAACTATAGTGCACATAAGTGTGGCGGTGAGAGTATACGTGTGAGTGAAGAGGAAAGACATCTGAGAGCCAGATAAGGAGGAAAGAAAAATAATAATAATTAATGATAATAATAATAAATTCATAAAATAGAAAATAATGGAGAAATGAATTGAGGGACAGCATGGGGTTGGAACGTGAGACAGGAATAATGAAGATGACGCTTGGAAGTGAGATGGTGCAGGAAGCACAATGATCTGAGGAAAAAAAGAAAGACAAAAAGTAAGGTGTATCTGAGAGAGAGAGAGAGAGAGAGAGAGAGAGAGAGAGAGAGAGAGAGAGAGAGAGAGAAAGAGAGAGAGAGGGGGGGGGAGGAGGAGGAGGAGGAGGAGGGGAGGAAAAGTTGGGCAGACAGCGGACGTTTGAAGTTGAGAATGAGTTGGGAAGGGAGAAAGGACAGTGAATTTCGCCATGTACTGCATCACGTTTCTTTAAAAAGGAATTGCATCTCCTATCTAGTTGCCTGGTTTCATTGCCATGAACCAGAACATGTCTGCTTAATTGTATATATTCGATAGATTCAAGCACTTCATCATGTACTTTTTCTGGAAGGATTTGATTTTTTTTTTTCATATTTGTCTTAACCAATTGAAAATTATGACGTGTTGTTTGTTTTATCCTTGTTTCCATGAAACTGTTTATCAGCTAGGTTAATTTTCTTAATGAAACACTGCAGAGGAATTGCAAAGGCCAAATTGTAGGACTGTAAATTGTGAAGAGGTATCTGCCAGAAACCTTTATATAAATCTGTCTCTTGAAAAGTACCTGGAAGAAGATAATTTAACAATGATATCGTCGTGAAAACATGAGTTCAGCGTCAAGCTGTGTTATCTTATTCAGTTTTCTAAAATCCCTACATTTTGTGACACAACACCCTTCTTTTTGGCTACAACAATTGGACTGCTGTATGGAGAGTCCGACCTCTCTTTGATCCCATTTTTCTCCATCTGGTCTGTCTGCTTAGCTACAGCATTTTGTAAACTTTTTGGTACGGAATATAGTATAAATCTGACAGGCTTGTGATCCGTTAGGACTGTCTCATGAGCAGTAACATTAGTAAGTCATGGAGTATTTGAGAATACTTTGGAATATTGACTTAACAGTCCACGTACCTCTTCCTTCTCAGTAAGTGATAGCTGATTTGACAGGGTCACGTCAAACCAAGCCCGCTCCCGTGTACTCCTGTTTATTCTTCCATCTCATCTTCTCCTAGTGTTCCAAACTGTCCTCTTCCATATACTTGTGTCTATCCTTCCATCTCACTTTCTCCTGCCATTCCAAACTGTCCTTCCCCATGTCCTCCTTTATATCCTTCCATCTCACTCCGTGTCCCTGCCCTCTGTCGCTGTAACTTTAATAGAACTCAGTTAATATAGCAGTACCCGATTTACATATGCATCCACCTGTCCTCGCATCTCCATTTGCCACTAATACGCGGGGTGGGAGGGATCCAGAACCAGGAAGAGGAAGGCAAGTAAGTAAGAAAGATACCTTCTGAATGCCCAGTGAAATGGACCATACACCCGTCCAATCATTATTCAGGTTTTGAAATTCTCGGCCCCACCTCCCAGGCCTAACGTTCCTCACAAAGAAAATGTTGCGCTTCATAATGGTTGTGGGACAGATCATTCCGTTGACTGCCAAGTAAATAAGGTGGTTCTATTTTATTAACTTTTTTTTTTTTTCATATACATTTACATACACACTTTGCATATCCAGTGAAATTAATTATCACTGCAGTTCTCTTTAAGCAATTGTTTCATGATATCCATCTGTATCAACTTGACCTTCCACCCTGCTTGCTGCCTTCCAACCCACTCATACACGAATATATATGAGTACCCATGTAACAAACCTCTTTATATCCCTTGTCTCAGTGTGACCACACCACCTCATTAAGAAGAAAATAAACAAAATAGTAGACATGTTTTTGACGGTGCTTTAGAAATGTTAGTAAAGTATTGAAACAGAAATTAAAGAAAGGGAAATTAAAATAAAAGGAAAAGTAGAAAGAACCTTAATATTTGGCATTGAACTGGGACTGTGTGTGTTCTTTGTCATTTTTAGTGTGTTAGTAAAGTAAATAAACTGTGTCTATATTTAGCTCTGTCCTGCACAAGACCAGCCCCGCTCCTAGTAACACCAGCTGTCTGCGGTTGGGGGCCGGGTGAGGGGGGGAGAGGGGTGGGAAGGGGTGAAAGAGGGGAGGTAAAAGACTAGAAGAGGTAGGAGTAGGAATGGAGAGGATGGTGGAATGTGGAGGTCAAAGGTGGGGGTTTGGCTATGTTAGGTTAGGGTAGGTTTGATAGGTGGGTGATGTGAAAGAATGGATGAGAAAGGATTGAAAGTGTAGAAGCTTGGAGTGGTGGAAATGTGGTGGATGAGGCGGTGGAATGGAAGATGGAAGACTAAGTTAGGTTACGTATGGTTAGGGTTGAAGAGATGGAAGGCAGGGTGAAGAAAGGTGGAAGAACTGGAGTGGAGGTGGAGTACTGGATAGCAAGAATAATGTAATATGAGGGTAGGAGAGGGGGTAGAAGAGAGGATGGCAGGTTTGAGTGGAAAATGGAGATTGAACTAGGGTGGAGAAGGGTGCCGTGGAGGGTGAAAAGAGTGACGATAAGTGAAGTCCGGTGGAGAGCGGGACAAGCAAAAGGAGAGGAATGGAAGAAGCTAGAAAGTCTGAACACGAAAGTGGAAAGAAGGCTGGAGATGGAAAGTGTGAAAGGAAAGCTAGAGAACACCGTCATTCAAAGAACCGTGGAGTGGAAGGTGATAAAGATAATACTGGAAAGGAGTATGGAAAGGAGACTGTAAAGGGTCGGGGTGGAAAAGGATGGTATGATGATGGTGAAAAGACAAAAGGGAGATGGTGGTGACAGTAATGGACGGAGGTTAAAAGAAAGGTGGAGGAAGAGATGGTCAAAGTAGATATGAAATGCTGAGGGTATTTGTGTGTGTGTGTGTGTGTGTGTGTGTGTGTGTGTGTGTGTGTGTGTGTGTGTGTGTGTGAGAGAGAGAGAGAGAGAGAGAGAGAGAGAGAGAGAGAGAGAGAGAGAGAGAGAGAGAGAGAGAGAGAGAGAGAGAGGGTGTATGTAATGTGTGGGTGTGGGTAGTGACTGCATAAGACTAGTTTGTAGGTGTGGGTAGTGTGAGGGTGTGGGTAGTGTGTGGATGTGGTTAGTGTGTGAATGTGGGTAGCGTGTGGATGTGGATAGTGTGTAGGAATGGGTAATGTGAGGATATGAATAGTGTCTAGATATGGATAGTTTGGTGTGGGTAATGTGTGGACCTGGGTGTTGTCTGCCTGTGAATAGTGTGTAGATGTGGATATTTTGGGTATGAGTACTATTTTGGTGTCACAGTAGTAATGGGTGTGTAGGTAGCACCTCGACACACACACACACACACACATACACACACACACACACACACACACACACACACACACACACACACACACACACACACACACACACACACATACGGGCAAACAAGAAGTGGTACTCAGGCTGTGTTTGCTGTACGTGCTGTTATCGCCAGCTTAGGTACAGTACGTCAGCGTTCCGTGAGAGGGAGACTGAAAAACTTGTTTTACCCATTTCAGGAGGGTATAGAATCCTGCCGGTAATAACATTTAAGTTGATATGATCGACATGAAAAAAAAAAATAATAATAAACTCTTACAATATTTGTTAGTAATATCTGAGTGAAATTTTCCACTTACTAATCAGGTCTTCTGTGCAAGCTTATGGACGTAGAATATTACATGAATTGTATGGTGACCTAGCATATTGATTTCTAATTCAGAACGAAAAACCAAAGGCTGAAGTGAATCTTTATTGTTATATCCGACTTTGAGCATCGAATAGTTTGCACGGTGCCTCTTTAGATGCTATACAGCTGACGTTATCACGTGCTGTATTGCATGCCTCTGTATAAAACAGAATTTTGCGATAAAGGCGAAATTGGTGTCAACACTGTGTGTTTTTTTACTACTACCTGTTCAGTTTCCAGATGTTTATGGATGAGTTTTTACCGACCAGAGTTTGTGTTGCTTATACTTATAAAACTGACTGAAAACCAGAAAACCCGTAAAAATGTTGGAGATAAGCCATCTGTGATATGTCCCGTGACAATCACCTGCTGAGTGGGGTGTAGAGTGGAAGGATCTGTCCATCACTTTATTAAAATGTCCACCACTACTTTTGAGTTACAAGTGCTGAAAGGCAGGCCAAAACTGTTGGAACAGATCAGGAATATGCGACAGGCTTCAACTCCACACTGACTAACATTGATACCAGGCAGTTGGGTATTTATATAAAGTTTGATGGATTAAAAAAACATAAGAACTATATGCCAACAATGTAGATTATCTCAGAGGCTTACAGGTATTAGGTGAGCGTGTTGATATAAATAAGTTCATGTAAGCCGAAACTTTCCATTGTGATTCACTTTTGTGATATTACCGTAACCAATGCCAGACTCCAGGAAAAGCAGTTACCTATTTATTTTGAAATTATAGGAGTGCAGATAATAAATTAAACATTCATACACCCGAATGGTTACAAACTGAAGTGTGTGTTCATTATATGCATCATTACATCGTCCCGCAAGAAGTAGTTATGACACTGATGGAGAGATGGACGACATACCTGTAGTCTGCCAGTTGTCAGGTGTGTCTGCTTGGAATGATAAGGCTGGAAGCTTGGTTACTTCCATCTTAAATAGTACATTTTATAGGATGGGACAGCCCTGACGCAACACCTTCCCACCTGTATTGGGAAGCCTTGTGCCACATTCAGGCCGTCAGTATTCGGGGTATGAAGTGTGATATAAGACTTATCTAACCCCATGCCCTTAATACACGAAAAGAGGTGCCTTGTAAACCCGCATTCGCATCATCTCTAAATGGCATTACACGCCTTATGTCACCACTTTAGTGATAACACTGAACCCTTTACACTGAAACATTGTGTGTGTGTGTGTGTGTGTGTGTGTGTGTGTGTAAAATATAGTTCACGTTTGTCGTTAGACTTACATTAAAATCTTCTCGAGTCAGTATTTTTGTCTTCTGTATAACAGCATGGATAATACAGTGACACAATTGGGCTCAGAGGCACTGCGGCAGTAGTGGCGTCGGCCTCACTGACCTGTGCACAAGTATACAGTTATTACAACCTTACTTTGTAGTGTTTGGGGAACGGTGTCATTTACTCGTATGTTTGACGTGGCCTTCTCTGAATCCTGCGCATAAGGACGTGGCTTTTTTTTTTTTTTTTTTTTTTTTTTTTTACCATGGGCTGATCTTGCAACTATTTGCCTAACAGCTAATTCATGCTAAATTTAATCACCTTCACTGAAAGATGTCGTTCTGAACTTAGATACAACTGTCCGTTCGTAGCAAAAATAATATAAAAAGATGTCATTTTGTACGAGAGTCTTCCTGTTTTTAAAATAATAGTCAGTTAGAAACGAAAGCCTTACATAAAAGAGAAAATATACGGCAGCGGTTAATTTCTTAGTTTAAAAATAATAAACTTTTGTAAAGATACCGTAATCCTCACATGAAATAACCTTAGCTCGTAAGTGATGGTAGTCCCAGCACTGGCTGTATTGACCTGCGGTATGGCCACAGTGAGTGGTGGAGAGGAAGCAGTTAGAGAGACAGTCCCATGGATTAACATTACGCCCCCCCTAAAAAAAAAAAAAAATGCTATGCAGAGAAAAACTTTTGAGCAAGACATAAACAGCCCAAACATGAGAAAATAAATTGGTAACACGTCACACGGCTCCAGCACAAAGAGCGAGATTGGGTCAGTCTGCGAGGGACCGTGGTGGTGACGGGTGCAATGGACTCGGAATACTACACAACGTACTTACGGACCTACACTCACCTATGGCCAGTCACAGACAGTCCCGCATTGTTAAAACAGCTTTGGAATTTAACTAACAAATTAGGTGTTAGCTTAGGAGAGATTTTTTTTTTTTTTTTTTAGAAATATACCCCTAAAAAACACTAGCCACTTAAAATCGCTCCTTAATTAAAAAAAAAAAAAAAAAAAACTTTTGCCATCGTTCATGAAGAAAAATAACCGTTTGCAACATGTCAATAAAAATAAAAATAAAAATGACTAACACCCCTTGATACATACACAATTTGGCAAAAATCTCCCTAACATTAATGCACCATAAAAGAAACATCTCAGGACAAAAACTCAGAACAACAGCATGACAAAAAAGAAGGAAAAAAGGTGGCACGGACACCTTTTTGACAAAAACAAGAATTTTCGAAAACATGACAGACTCCCTATAATGAAATGCCCCCTGAAAAAGCACTCTTTGACAGTCACACGTCTGTACAGAAATATTCGTTATCTAGAAAACACTCAGAGAGCGCATACCTTTGCCAATGCTATTGTCATTAAAAGGAACCGGATCCTTGGATATAGGATCCTGGTCTGGATTCACCTCAAAGTTTAATCAATTCTTTCTTGATCCATGGCCCACTTTTCCACAAAATTTCATTGAAATTTATTGAGAACTTCTGGGGATATTGTGTGGGATACTCCGGATCTGGATCCGTCCCCAAATTTAGTCATTTATTCCATGACCCATGGCCTACCCTCCCATAAAATTTCATCGAAATCCGCTCATAGCTTTTTGAGTAATCCTGCTAACAGATCCGTGGATATAGGATTTGCCACAAATTATGATTAATTCTTTCTTGGCCATGGCTCACGTTTCAACAAAAATTCATTGAAATTATTATAGAAGTTTTGGAGATTTTGTACGGGATACTCCGGGTCCGGATACGCCCCCAAATCGAATCATTGCTTCCTTGGCTCATGGCCCACCCTTCCACAAAATTTCATCAAAATCCGTCCATAACTTTTTCAGTAATCCTACTAACAGATCCGTGGATATAGAATCCGGATCATCTGCAAAGTTTAGTTCTTTCTTGGTCCATGGCCTACCTTCAGCAAAATTTAATTAACATTAATTAATTGAAAACTTATGGAGATACTGGGTGGAATACTCCGGATCTGGGTCCGGATCTGCCCCCAAATTTAATCATTTCTTCCTTGGCCAATGGCCCACCCTTCCACAAAATTCCTTCAAAATCCGTTTATAACTTATTGAGTAATCCTGCTAACTGACAGACAGACAGACAGCCAAACATCAAGCAAACGAACAAACGCCGTCAAAATATAACCACCATGGCGGAGGTAATAGTAATCCCACTGATAATAGCACTAAAACAGAAACAACCCGGAAACCTTGTGTTTATTATCAGCGAGCGACACATCAACATTCATCAGGTTATTGGGTTATTCCATGACCTACCATTGATTATCATTCTCTCTCTCTCTCTCTCTCTCTCTCTCTCTCTCTCCCTCATTTTTCTCCCTGGTTCTTGTTCCATCACTCGTGTTCACGCTTCATCCTGTCCCCTCTCTCATCGGCGTCTTTTATCAGTTCTGCTTTCATTATTCAATATTCTACCCCTTCCTTGGCCCTCTTCTATTTTCGTCTCCTCTCATTCGTCTCCTGTAGCCACATTTTATTAATTTACTCCCCTGTTCATTATCTGGAGAGAGAGAGAGAGAGAGAGAGAGAGAGAGAGAGAGAGAGAGAGAGAGAGAGAGAGAGAGAGAAGAAAGTGCATGGGGGGGGGTGAAAAACAAAATGTTAGGAAAAGTAAGATAACTGAAAGAACAAGAAAATGAACGAAAATGAGGAATAAAATGAAAAGTGTAAATGGTTGTATTAAGAGGCCGAAGTTCTCATTATGGGGAGTTATGCATAGAGGTGGATATGGCGGGTTGCACTTTTTTTATTGTTTTATGTAATTATTTTATTTTTTCAAACTTAATAATAGATGGAATGAAGGCTACTGTAGAGGATTTATGAAACACATTTCGTGTGAATCGTTCCTCATGCACTGTGAAGCCAAGAAACTGAAGGCTTTAATCATGTTGGAATGAATGTATGACCCATTTTACGTAGCACTCTAGTGATAGTTTCCCTGTGTGTGTGTATGTGTGTGTGTGTGTGTGTGTGTGTGTGTGTGTGTGTGTGTGTGTGTGTGTGTGTGTGTGTGTGTGTGTGTGTGTGTGTGTGTGTGTGTGTGTGTGTGTGTGAATTCATACTTCTGGATCCTTTTTGAATGGGAAATGTGGTTAGGATTATCAAGATAATGCTGATGGCTGAAGATGTAAACGTCGGTGTTCACAGACGGCTCATTGATACTATGGTGGTGCTGTGTGTGAATGACGTTAATAGCCAAGGTTGACGCAGCTCAAGCAGTGTTTACAAGAAGCAGATGTGTTTACCCCACCACCACCAGACACTCACACCACATCACCACACCCACATTCATATGCCACACTCATTGGCTTGAAACTTATGTTCTTGTAATACCACTAATACTACACCCACAACATTATACCAGGACCCACACCACTACACCGGACACTCATTCTTCACAGCCACACTCATAAACCACCTCCTTTAATTTGGAATTACTGCCGCTCGAACACCACTAATATTGCACTAACACCATCACACCATCACGAAAGCCACCGCAACAACACCCATACCACCAGGACCCAACACCAGAGACACACATGAAACGACCGCACTCATAACCAACTGCACTGACTTAGAATTAATGTTGCACTAACACCACTAATACCGTATGCACACCATTACACCACCTGTCACTCCTCCACATCACCGCTCATACTTACCCCTGGCTTAGAAGGATCTGTAGAATGTCTTCTTTAATGGTTTATATTGGACATTACTTGTTAACCCAATGACTCCTTGATATTTGTGCCTGGTATATGTAGCGGTTTTGTACCGGAAGTACATCTATATTATTGTTAATTACGCATTGTGTATACAGCTGTGAACAAAAGTTAGCCGACATTTCTTTGCCAGCATTGTATCCTGTCTTCTATATTTCTCATTCATTTTTTACCACACGACAGAATTGTCCTTCCTTCCCACACCCTTTTGTCATGTGCATCACAATGCTGTCCCATAAATATAGTTTATTTAACACCTTCCATTGCCAAGGCTGGCAGAAAATTGTCGGTAAACTTTCCTGCATCTTTGTACATAAAAGCCAACATTTAAATATTTGTCATGATTAGTAAAGCTAACATAAATATTGTATATAACAGCCATGAAAAAAATAATACAGGTATCTTGAGAGCTGTTCATGTTTTTGACGTTACGTGTTCGCTCATGTTGATGCTTTCCGTACATAAAGAAAAACTGCAGTATTGTAATCATGCTTTCTAACTCATGCCTCGGGTCCGCTAATACGAAACTTTATACTTGACTGCAGACAGTTTCAGTGAGTTAAATGTAATAATCAACCGTAAGCTCTGAAACAAAATGCTCGTTATTTTCGTATCAAAACGTTGGTTGTGATATTTTTTTTCCAATTTTGGTTATTTATGTCTGTCTAGAGTACAAAAATTGTCTGACCTCAGCCGAAATGAAATGGAAAGTAGGTAATCAACAGTGAAAGGTTTAATACAGATATTCGTCACCCTTTTCTAGACACCGTAATATAACTAACAGCCAAGCCTGGGCTGGTGTAAAGATCATATTTATATAAACAATATAAGAAAATGCAATCACAGAAACACTCACACAGGAACATGAAAAAAATATATATATATTAGCTGACACAGACAACACACACTCAAAGCAATGCAGACCCGCTGTGACTTTCCTATAACGGTTAGGATATTGACTTTAGAGCCTTACTAATCCACTTCAAAGATTTGGGTCGTGACCTTGGAATTAACAACACGGTTTTAATCCCTTCACTTCGAGGGGTATCCACGTAATTTGTTTTAATCGCATACTGGAACGTTAAGATGCCATAGGTAGAATTAAATACATATCTGAGGGGTGGTTGTGACCTTCCCCCATCAAAATACTGCTGGGGAACTATTACCAGCAGCTGTAAACACTTCCCTTCTGACCCAATCCTGTCAAACCACCGCCAGTCACTTAACACAAGCCGTAGTGAAGGAAGGAGAGGGGAGTTGTTATGTTTGTTTATCAAGGTGACACCACCATAATGTCCTCCCAGAGGCTTCATTGCCACCCCACCATCAACACTGTCAGCCTTTTTACATCACTAAATGTACCCCTTCACTGCGGCAGCCTCTTATTTCTTAGTTTCCCAGTTATCGATTTTTTTTTAAGATTTTTTTTTTTTTTTTTTTTCAACTGGAGGAGGTTGACATTGCCTTCATTACTCTCTAGTATGTTGGATATTCTGCCTAAGGTGAAGAAATTTGAATGATGGTAGCGAAAAATGGAACAAAAATACATCCATAGTGACAGAATCAGTAATGTTGTTGTGGATCTCTTCGTGTTCCGGTGAAGGCCTCACTGCCACAATATCTTCATAGGCCGCCATCACCACAACTGCAGTTATTACCATCACTTTTTTTTTTTTTTTGGTAAAATTACTGCATGAACTTACTAACTTTTCACTCTGATTACGTATATTATTCTCTTCCGGTCTCAAGACGATTTTATTAATTTTGATAGAGACTTTTTGAACTGAAGGAATAAGGTATAGTCGTAGCTGCTATTTATGTCACTGTGAGAGATCTACATAAGGTAGAATATAATCTGGCAGCGACACTGACGGACTGCTAAAAGACATGCTGGTAATTACAATGTTGACACTATTGTCTGAGTTGTCAAGCATGCAGACACTGGGGGTTAGGATTACATGTCAGTTTCTTGCAGGTGTTTTTAACCAGTGCCAGTGTTATCACCGTCATCACCAAACATATTTTCAGTGGTAAACACACACACACACACACACACACACACACACACACACACACACACACACACACACACACACACACACACACACACACACACACACACACGCACGCACGCACACCCACACCCACGCACACCCACACCCACACCCACACCCACACACACACACACCTCTCTCTCTCTCTCTCTCCCCCCCCCCCTTCACCCTTCTCAGTTTCCCCTCTGACACAGTTCTTGCCAGCTAATAAACTTTCCTTCCTTCCACATGTCGCTTTGGTCTCTCCACCTCATAGCTTTCTGTAAGGTTCCTGTCGTGTATTTCTTATTTTTTTAGTATCTCTTGGGATTAGACACACCAACTGTGTTTTTCGTTTTACTTAAGACTGATGCCACTTTTACGCCGCCACGCTCCTGATGCTGACGGTAAATCAAGGCGGCTGGCAACTCATCCAGGTTCAGTGCAATAAACCGTGTCCAGCCATTTCTGGTCATTCTACCTCCGCCACACTGGCCACCTGAGAGAGCCGTAACATACAAGTAACTATGTGGTGGTTCACAGAGTGTATACCTCTTCATTCAGATGTGTATTCTGTTCTGAATATGCACAAACGATTCGGCGAAGCTTAAATGAGATTTTTCGAACTGGATGTATTGCTCAACTTAGCATGGGTTCCCAGACATTATGCAAAAGGCGATGGGTAAAATAAATGGCTTTTTAATTGTGTTGTGTCCCCTATTAACGCTATGAATAATGGCCAGTGTTGTGATATTGCCCATCATTGACGTGATTGATTGTTAATGGGAATGTCAAAAGGGGTAAAGGAGAGCTAAGTGGTGCAGTGATGTTAATGATTGTGTAATGATGGCAGTTTTAATCTGTTCTCTCTCTCTCTCTCTCTCTCTCTGTAATGATGGCAGTTTTAATCTGTTCTCTCTCTCTCTCTCTCTCTCTCTGTAATGATGGCAGTTTTAATCTGTTCTCTCTCTCTCTCTCTCTCTCTTTCATGATGGCAGTTTTGATTTATAAGTTCTCTCTCTCCCTCTCTCTCTCTCTCTCTCTCTCTCTCTCTCTCTCTAATGATGGCAGTTTTGATCTGTACGTTCTCTCTCTCTCTCTCTCTCTCTCTCTCTCTCTCTCTCTCTCTAATGATGGCAGTTTGATCTAAACGTTCTCTCTCTCTCTCTCTCTCTCTCTCTAATGATGGCAGTTTTGATCTATACGTTCTCTCTCTGTCTCTCTCTCTCTCTCTCTCTCTCTCACACACACACACACACACACACACACACACACACACACACACACACACACACACACACACACACACACACACAGTCAAAGGTGCCATCGGAGAGTGAACAGATAGATTCTGGAAGACGACTGGAAAGAGAGAGAGAGAGAGAGAGAGAGAGAGAGAGAGAGAGAGAGAGAGAGAGAGTTTTGCTGGAGGGGAGAATCGATGGAGTATTGGGATGGGCAGTTGGATGTGGGGGAAGTGAGAGAAGTGTAGAGTGGTGGGGGTGAAAGAGGGAGGGGTTACGGGTAGAAGGGTGAGTAGTGGTGGGAAGGGTGAGGGTGATTGAAGGGAGGGGTGCGGGTGTCAGGAGTCAATTATCATTCAACACAGTCCCTCTTTGTGGCCTCACCTCATTGTCTTTGCTTATAAGGGGTGGAGGTTCATGGCTATTTTCAGTGATGTTTACTTGTGTCGAAATCGAACGTGACATAAGATAAGGGATCAGGACTTTTATTTATTATGTTTGTCTGCACCGAGTTGAGACTGAATCATAATACATGTGTGTACACCCTGATGCCTCTGTCTTTTTTTGTGATGGCAGTTAGTATATTATTCAGTTATACATAACGAGGATGTGCTGTGTTGCGTACTAGAACGAGTGGAAAATTATTTGTGCACTGTTGTTTTGGCCAGTAACTACCCTGACTCTAATTAACTGGTTGGACCTGTTTCCTGGAAGCTTCCTGTTATTGTCAGGTTTTATCATTATCCTGGCACCTAAGGATCGGGGTAATGTAGGGTTCAGAAAACAAGGTAAGAGAAATCATGAATGAGGGATGTCAACAACATGCCTAGTGAAATGGTCCAGGCTCTCATTCATTCACCATTCAGGTCCCCGGAATCCAGGCTCTACTTCACAAACATTTGTCTATCTATAGCCAGGTGCCTTAATCTCGGAAGGGATGGCCACAGACAAATCGCTATCATGCTACCTTGTCCACTGCTATCTTGCTACCGATCCTCCAACATGTAAATCCTTACTCGTAAAGTTTCCTCAAAGAAATCTGCACTTTTTTGGCATTTTTCTCTGTATATGCTCGCCAGTTACTTGCCAGATAGACATGTCTAACTACAATATATTATTGTTTTCCAGAATAATCGACTGCCTCATTCTTGTTTCTTAAATGACCGACCGCATTACTGTCCCACTTATGGGTACTTGATATTCCCATGGTTTTACTACATATGCATAGAGATAAGTAGACCTCATCGACTCATCACTTTACAAGCGCATGTTTTTTGTACTACCGTTTCACTATGTCTGCACATATTATTGCAACGCATTTCTCAACTACTATATTTGACTTCAAAAGAGCATTTAGCTTTTTGCCTTTCACTATCTTCCCGGCTTCCCAACATTATGTATTCTTGTCAGCTGAAGGCTTTTCTGTTCAGTCGAACAGAAGCTTTTCGAACAGAACGAACTAAATGTAGCCTACATTAACTTACATTGGTAGGAGCGAAAATATATCGGAATAGTGCATCATAGAATTGAAGAAGATAACATTCTTTCCAGGAAGAAGGGAAAGGAGTTCAAATAAAGAGAATGTAAATGATGGTTTAAGTAGACAGTTGGAGTGGAAAGGAAAGAATATATATATATATATATATATATATATATATATATATATATATATATATATATATATATATATATATATATATATATATATATATATATTTGCGAAATTACAAGAGGTAGTGATGTAAACGAACGGGTGAAGACGCATAACAAAATAAAAGCGACAGAAGGAATCAGGAGAAAGAGGTGACAGAAGAAGCAAATGAAAGAAGAATGAAAGAAGGCAATAGAAGAAAGAAAGAAAAAATACGAGTAGTATAACAGAGGAAAGAATGCAAGCCAAAAAAAAAAAAAAACACAGGGAAAGACAGAAGGAATAAAGAAGGCGATGGAAGAAAGAAGGAAATATTGAAGACGATGGAAGAAATACGGAAACTAAAGAAAAACGAGTAGAAAAGAAAATAATCGGATGAGAAAGACGGAAACTGATAAGTGGTGGAAAGAAAAAGGAAACAAAATATAGAAGGTGACAGAAAAATGAAATTAAATACGTAACTGAATAGAAAATACTAAGGCAACAGGGGAATACTTGCACCTGTATTTGCAGTCACACTCATAGTTTCTAACAAGTTAATGCATAAACCTCACCTGTCTTATATGTTATCGTAAGAAATAAATAAGTACACCCATATATCCACAGAGAAGACGATTGCACATCCACATCCACGCCCTGTAATGTAATTCCAACAGCTTTACGCATAAACTACGACTCTTTTAAGAATCACAGTAAGAAAAACAAAACGTTACACCTTACAGCCCTAAAAAGAAACTTATTCGTAATTGCACTCAACTTTGCCTCTGACAAGAAAAAAAAACTACATACCGTTATGAAATTATCTCTGTACAGATTTATAACAAATAAATACATCATCCTGCCCTAGGGTGGGAAAGGAGGTCCGGATGATATATATATATATATATATATATATATATATATATATATATATATATATATATATATATATATATATATATATATATATATATATATATATATGTGCGTGAAAGGGTACAACAGGGAAGGAAGGTTGTTGGTTCACTGAAAGCAGTGATGAGAAACAGGGAGGTGAGTATGGAAGTTAAAAAGTCACTGCATGATAGTATTGTGATCCCTACCCTGACGTATGGAAGCGAGGCGTGGACCTTGCAAGAGGAGAACAAGTCAAGAGTGAGAGCAGTGGAAATGAGCTACTTGAGAGGAGCATGTGGAGTGACATGGAGGGACAGGTTGACGAATGAAGAAGTGAAGGAACGTTGTGGGGTGGATGTGGATGTGGTTGAAAAGATTAGGAGAAATACACTGAGGTGGTTTGGACATGTGGAGAGAATGGAGAATGAGAGACTGACTAAGAGGGTGTATGTAGGTGAGGTGGAGGGAGGGAGACAGAGGAGTAGACCGAGGATGAGGTGGAGGGATGGAGTTGCGAGGTAGAGGCGGGAGGGGTTGCGTGAGTGGGGGGGAGGGTAGTCAAATGGTGGGTGACAGAGCGACTTGGAGGCATTTTGTCTGCAGCCACCCTTTTGCAGGATTAGGGCGTCGGGCTGTATATATATATATATATATATATATATATATATATATATATATATATATATATATACTGTATATAGATAGATAGATAGTTAGATAGATAGATAGATAGATAAATATATACATATTACGAACTCCTAACCTGTTTTCATTTATCCCGCCACGTCCTAACGATTTTTCACCACTGGCCCCCCCCATTCCAGCGGATTTTCATTTTTTTTTCTTTTTGGCTAAAACCTTTGCATTTTATGAGAAACATTGGAAAATGCACCCAAAAGTGCTCACCTGAGCTTAGAAGTGGTCTAAACAGGTGATCCTTTAAACACCTGGTACTGTGTTCTCTGGAGCCGCGCTGCGGGTGTTGCATTTTCTATGGTAGCAGTAACTACTGCAAACCACTCAGAATAGGTAGATATTTGTTCATATGGTACGAAATTACATGTAGTACAATAATACTGTGTATTACTTTTCACACAGTATTACTGGCGATATAAGCATTTGCACTCACTGAACACATCGACATACCGCATCTTCCTTGGCAACATTACCTCATCATCACTTCTGCTTGTTTTTTCCTCAGGTGCCACGTAATCTTTGTCCTCCACATCGTCATTGATTGGGGAATCACTCTTGCCTTAAATTTCGTACCATGGTGCGACATGTCTTTACTGGCCAGGTCACTGGTAACAGGTGAGTTGCCGAGACAATGGCGTGCGGAGGGGGAGGTCACACGGGGTAAGGCAGTGTTCCTGCCTGGCAGCGGGTAGAGGAAGGTGTCCCGTGTATACCAAAAATCATGTGCGAAATTTGAAAAATGTGCAAATGACAGACCTTACAATTGCAAAACGTATGGGTATGTCAGCAGGAGCCACCGTGACAAAACTTGGCGACATACCAATACGTCAACAGGACACCTTGGGTTAACTCAAGATGGTTCTGCAGTAGTGAAAGGGTTTTGAAGGATGTAATTAACCGCTCCAGTTCGGGAACATCTCATGCTGAGTAAAATTGTCTGGAGGTATCAAGAATGTAATTAATATGTCCTCACCCTGAATGACTTAAAGTCAGGTTTTCCAGGTTTTGTAAGGTGGCATTTTCTTTTTAAATACAGTGTTCTTCGTTTCCACACGATGTAATTCGGTTTAGGAGAGCTTCAAACTGGTCGTGTTATATATAGCTTTCATTGATCTTATTACGAGAGAACACCAAAGGTCAATAAAATATCTGATGGCAGGAAGAGAAAAATTTCACCGTAGTGAATAGGATGACATTACGTGTATTTATTCTTTCAAGGTCACTAATACTGTAACTGGTTGGGTGTGGGTGGGTGCTGTAGGCGATACATGAATATATTAGGTCCACTGCCGCAGGTTCTTTCATTACAAGTTACACAGAGTTTTTGGTAACTTTTGACGGCTGAGTTGAGATGTAGTGCAGGTGCCTCAGGGTTCACATTAACTTCCCTGTTACTGATACTCAAGATACGGCCGTGTTTTAGTTGGGTTGTGAGACTTCCTACCATTTTGTTCTTTGCACTTTCAGTTTTTATTTGTTTTATTTATTTAACTTGTATTATTTTATTTTATTAACTGCTTGCTGCACTTAAGTGCTGTATTTCTTCCTGTATCATGAGACTCCAGGTATACAAGAGCCAGTGCCTGCACATTTGTTGATTGGAAATAGTTGTGAAATGAATAATCGGCATGCCCATGTCGGCCAACTTGCAATGCACATCATAACATAGTTTATTACCCCACCCTGTCCCACTACCCACCACCGTCCCACCCTCTCCCATCCAAGCCTACCCACCACCCCACTATTACAGGTACCACAAATCTCCACCCTGCAACCAGGTTCTAAGACAAATTTGTTGTCAGCATCAGTGCTGCCCTAATACAACTCCCTCTCACACCATGACCACTTATTAATTTTATTATAAGTATCTCCAGATGATATTTCAGAGCTTTGATGAGACCGTTCTTACTAAAAGGGTGAGAAACAAGTCTTTAACCTGGGTGGACTTTAGTTTCTTAATTACGAGATCTTCACAAGCAAGATTTTTTTACCTGTTCAACTTCACCAGCACATCCATCAACTATCTTCTTGGTAAGAAAAGGACTGAACTAGCCAGGGACGTAGAACCAGTAGCATGTATCTGTACAAACGTTGCATTATGTACAGGGATGGCTAGTGGGGACCGAGTCTGGGGGCGGTCATTCTGTGAATCAATCCGTGTAGTAGACATTTAGAGCCACCACCCTCTTCCTGAGGGAAGGAGGGACAGGAGGAGGGGTCGACAAAGTAACCATCTTCCCGTCCCCGGGGAAGTGGGAAGAAAGAGCAAGGCAAGCAAGGGTCAAGATACTCTGGGTAGAACACAAAGTCTGAAATAACATTCTCAAACCACTCTCGGGTGGTCACGTCCGTGTCTGTTCACACCCAAGAATGATCAGTGGGGGAACCACTCCAGCAGTAAGTAAGCAAAGGCAATCTCAGCAAATAGATACAGAAACCTACTATATCTCTAAAGAGTGAAGGGAGAGGTCAGCACTAGCCAGCCTAACCATCACCAAGAGGGTAAAAAAAAAAAAAAAAGTTGCAGGTGGGGCAGCTCAAAAAATCTAGAAGAGAGAGCACACGAGCACCGTAGTACACATCCACACTTCCTGCGACCATGCATAAAAGTCTGAAATCAAAAGGATTTCACTGGAGCGAGGAAGGGGGTTGGGAGAAAGCAAGGGGTGGGGGGACTGAGAAGTAGCGGGGGGAAGGGGAGGGAGATGAAGCCTCTGAGTTTTTTTTCATAGGTTAAGTCAGACGAGCACAAAGGAGATGCAGAAACAAAGGGAAGGAAGAAAGGAAAGGGTACTGAGACGGAAGTACAGAGAGAGAGAGAGAGAGAGAGAGAGAGAGAGAGAGAGAGAGAGGGAGGGAGGGAGGGAGGGAGGGAGGGAGGGAGGGAGGGAAGTGCAGAGAGAAAGAGAGAGAGAGAGAGAGAGAGAGATAGAGAGAGTACACGTTGATGTATGCAGGGTTAGATTGCGTATGTGACGCCGTGCCATTAGCAGTAACGAGGAGATGCACACTTGGGGCAATACAGGTGTGTCCAGGTTACCACTCCCTGCCCTGCCCCACTTCCCTTACCCTTCCCCTCATCCTCACCCTCGCCCTCGCCCTTACCCTCACCCTTACCTCCTGCTGTCCTCTGCTGCCTGATGATGGTGCTTGGATGGGTGAGGGTTCGATCAGACTATAGATTTCATGTTGGTCAGTGTGTGAACACTGGCGAGACACTAGTTGTCTTGGATACAGGCTGTGGCATACTGTGTCAAAACAATATTGGATACCGTCAGTGTGAACTGCACATGTCCTATGTCCCATATTCTTAATCCACTGATGGGCAAACAATCCCTCTGGTTGGGTCACATCGTTTGGCAATAGTAAGAATTTGTTATTTAAGCAGTTACCTACCTCTGAAAGAGTTAATGGAGTAGACTGTAGCGCCACTCGAGCAGGGCGGTACTCCCATGGTGGATGGTACGCTGATGACAGGGAGGGCTGGAGCTCCCGTTTCTTCCACGGAAAATCAAAGAAACACTGCCTAAGAGCCTCCCAATCTGCATTTCTAATATGACAGCCAATGCTTCTTTGGATGATCTACAGGCCCTACTGGAGCGATAGGACAGGTTAAGATGATAAGGTTGTGATCGGAGGAGCCCAATGGAGAGAAAAGATTAACAGCCCAAGCAGGAGTAGATGTAAGGAAGAGGTTAGGTATGTTGGAACTCTTTCCAAGACTGTCAGAGATACAGGTAGGGTGCTGTATAAGCTGCTCTAAGTCATTAAGGATAGAAAAGTTGTACGTATGTACTCCAGGTGGATCAGTGTTATGAGAGGAGAGCCAAAGGTGGTGGTAAACATTGAAATCATCTAGTACTGAGATTTCAGAGAAAGGAGAAATTGATAAAAGGTGTTCCATCTTAGAAGTAAGATAGTTGAAGAATTTTTAATAGTAGAATTGGTAAATAAGTAAACAGAACAAATATATTTAGTCAAAGAATGGCAGGAAAACCGAAGCCAGAGAGCAGATAATTCTGAAGATTCAAGCTTAGAACACGAGAGGAAGATATGTCATTGCGTACATATACACAACAGCCATCTTTGGCTTTGAAATGAGTATAGAGAAAGTAGGAGGATACAGAGAAAAGTTTATTGTCAGTCACCTCAGACTGCTGAGTCTCAGCTTGGAAGAGAAGGTGAAGTTTGGGCAAGGAGAGGTGGTGTTTGTGGATGTTAATATTCTAGTTCATGTTGATTTTTATTTCTGGATATATTGATTTTGCAAATATTGTACATGGTAGAGTGGACTTGTTTGTAGATTAGGTGTAAGTTTTGTCCTTGATGAATTATTATTATTATTTTTTTTTTTTTGACAGTTGTCTTCACAGTTCAGTACCTCGTTCCATCTAAGGATGTTTTAATTTTATTATTTGGTGGCCAGTTTCTCGGAATTGTTGTTAATGTTTCGTGTTGTGATTGTTGTATATGGTGGTTGTATAGAGATACAAAAAGGAGAGTAGCTTAAAGGGGTGGTGATGGAAAAGGAGTGGTGGTGATGGAAAGGGAGTTTTAGTGATGGAGAGGGAGTAGAATGATGGAGAGGGGGTGGTGGTGTTGGGGAGGGAATGGTGGCTATGGAGGAGAGGTTGTGATGGAGAAGGAAAGATTGTGATGGAGACGAAATGGTGGTGTTGATAAAAAGAGAGACGGGAGTAGTGGTGATGGAGACAAAGGTTTTGGTGGTGGTTGTGTTGTAGAGAAAAGAGAGAGAGAGAGAGAGAGAGAGAGAGAGAGAGAGAGAGTAGAGAAGAGAGAGAGAGAGAGAGAGAGAGAGAGAGAGAGAGAGAGAGAGAGAGAGAGAGAGAGAGAGAGAGAGAGAGAGAGAGAGAGAGAGAGAGAGAGAGAGAGAGAGAGAGAGAGAGAGAGAGAGAGAGAGAGAGAGAGAGAGGTATAAAAGAGATTAGAATACTGTGAACAAGGTGTAAGGATAAAATAGAGGACTATATTAGGTAGGGAGACCGAACGCTAGATGGCTGGATAAAGTGGAGAAATATGAATGAAAGATGACCAGGAACATGGATTGTGTTGAACAGTATGTGGAGGAAGGAGACCGAAAATAATATGGATATGTATGAGGTGGAGGATTATTAGAGGCAGGAAACTTTGCCCCATCCTCCCCATTCTCATCAGCTTTTCCCTCTTATTCTTCTGTATATTTGTTTTCTCCCTCGTTGTCCCTTTCCCATCCATCTCCTTTCCCAGTAAATCCTCCCTTCTTCCACATCCTACCCTATCGTTTGTTATCTTCATTCTTCCTCCCATTCTCATCAGTTTTTCCCTCATATTCTTTTGCATTGTATTATTATTTTTCTCCTTCCTCGCCCGTTCCCACCCACCTCCCCTGCCACGAAATACATTCTTCTTCTACCATTCCCTATCCCTGCGTCTGATATCTTTCCCTTCATTCCTTCAATTTTGGACAACACTTTCCCTTTCCTTCTCTGTCCCTTCCCCTATTCTATTTCCCTCACCATCCAGTCTTTTTTTTTTTTCTCTGGCAGTCCCTACACCAATTCCCCACTGTACTGTATATCCCTAGATCAACCCTAGTCTCTCAGTCACGCACACACACGTCTCTTTGCGAAACCCCCACCTGCTACCTCTCCCTCTTTCCCTGTGTTACTTTTCCTTTGTTTCTTGTTTTCCGTGAATTTTTACTTCTTCCTTTCATTCCTCGTACTCAGTTTTTCTTTCCATGTTTCGTCTCCTCTATCCCGTTTTCACTCCATTTCATCCATTATCTTGCGTCTTTTCTTTCCTTCCCTTCTTTCTTCGTCATCTCTGGATTTTCATTGTTTCCTATTTCTTGTTTGTTTTTCTTTTCCTGTGTTCATCGCTTTGTCATACATTTTTTCTTTCTTTTTCATGGACGATTTCTATTTTCCTTCCCTTCTTTCTTCTTCATTTCAGTCTTCTTCCTGTCCTTCTTCGTCCCCTCTTTTTATAAACTGTACATTCATTTTTTTTTTGTTCTTGTTTTTTTCGTCGTTGTTCTGATTGACACTTTTTTTTTTCCTCATGTCTTTCCTGGCTACTTTTCAAGTGTTCTTTCTTCCTTACTTGCTGCAGTTTTTTCTTTTTTATTATTATTATTTCTTATTCTTAACCTTTTCTTCCATTTTGCAGTTGTTTTATACTTTTGTCTCCTCTCCTTTGGTTTGTCATGTTATTTCGTCCATTCACGCATTTCCCCTTCCTTTTTTCCAATTCTCTGTTGCTCTTTCTTGCTTCCTTCTTCCTTTTTTCGCGTCCGTGTCCTTCCAGTTCAGCCTCTCGTCCATTCTCTCTTCCTTTCCTCCTTCTTCTGTACCTCTGTTCATCTTAATTTACTTCCCTACTTTTCTCATTTTCAGCTACCCTTCTTTGAGTTTATCCCTCTTTTTCACACTTTTCTCCTTTTCCAACTTACTCTTCCTCTCTGCTTTCTTCAAACACCTCGGTGGCTTGGTGGTAGAAGTCTTGGATTGGAGATGACCGTGCTTTAACGCTTTGCGATTCGAATAATAGAGATGGATTTTTTTTTTTTTTAGATAAACGCTACTATGGACGTATATGTTTTCTGTTACGTCTTAGATAATCTGGACTACAGTAACCGAAAAGTGAATTTGCTGTACCGGTATGTCCTTTTCTGCTGACCTTCCTTCCTCCGTCATCCATCTCTTTCGTCCTCCTTCCCCTTATCCTTCCCTTCCTCCCACTCTTCTTCCCTTTCTCCTTTCTTCCTCCTTTCTTTTCTTTTTCCCTTTCTCCCTCCCCCTTTTTTCCTCCCCCCCCTTCTTTCCTCCCTCGTTTCCATCCTTCTTCCATTTTTCCGTTCTTCTCTTCCCTTCCTTTCTTTCTCCATTCTATCCTTACATCGTCTTTTCTTTCATTCTTCCCTTGCTTCCTTTTTTACTTCACTCTGACCGCTCCTTCATTCCTCCTACCCTGCTTCCCTTCCCTCGTCGTGTCCTCTCCTCTGCTTCTCCTTCCCCTTCTCGCATCTCTCTGGCATTACTGTCATTCTCCCTTCCTTTCTATTTGTATTCCTCCTTTCCTCCCTTCTCCCAGATCTCTCCTCCTCCTTTTTTCCTTTCCTTCATCATCATATTTCCTTTGTTGTCTCTTTTCCGCCTCATCCCTCCTTCTACCTTTTTCTTTCCTTTCCTTCTTCCTTACCTATTCTCATCAGCAATTATGCGACAGTGACATGAAAATCTACAATCAGATTGCTTAAATCTTCCTCCTTGGGATTTTATTCAGGTTTCATTTTTATTTCCATACATATTAATAATAATGGAGATAGTATTAACATAAGAGGCAGAAAAATTAACTGGAAATGAAGAGAAACTTGATAGCCAACTAGTAAAAGATTACCAAACAGTCTCTTGCGTTATATGGTTGGTGGTGGTGCGCTTACAAAATATACCTTCTTCTCTGGGCTGTTGTGCTCTCTTTCTTACTTCGCCTTGCCTGTCCTGCGCCATCTTGAGTGTAACTGCGCCGTCCACTTTGACTTTTACTGTGCCATGACCATTACACTTCAGGTTGTAAAAGCTTGTTGCGGCTGTGGCGTATGAGTACTCGGCGAGAGCTTAGAAGTCAGATACAGTACTTATCCAAGCGATTTTTAAAGTCCAGTAATGTATCACAGTTTACTACATATGAGGGCAGTTTGTTTCACGTATTTACAACTCAGTTAAAGAGGAAATGCTTAGTTTCATGTGACTCAAATCGTTTGCCAATAATTTTGTGCCCACTACCTATTGTATAATTTGAGTGATCTACTGTGAAATATATATCAATAACCATATTATCGTGTCCTTTGAAAATATTTGGAATACTCGAATTATATCTCCTTGTAATCTGCGTTTAGTTAAGGTAAAGAGATTCAAGGTTTCTAAAGCTCCCGGTATGGTTTATTTCTCAGTCTAGGTATCATCTTTGTCACCCTTAATTGCACTGTTCAAGTTTATAACTTTTTTGTAATAAGGCGACCAGAACTGGACGCAATACTAAGTGTGGACATACTAGAGAATTATGCAAGGTGAAGATGTTATTTTTCTGCTTTGTATTCGAATGCTCAGCCAATGTATCCTGTTATTTTTTTGGCTTTGTTAACAGCTTCTGTACACTGTATATTGGTTTAAGATAATTTCTTTAAATGCAAAGAAGAAGGAACCAAAGGCTAGAAGCCAGCAAATTGTTCCTCCAAGAAGAAAAATAGACAAGGTAAAAGAGTCATATTCAAGATACATTCATTTTGATATGCCTGGATATACTGAAATAAACCCGAGGCGTCCCGACGACGTATGGATACGTCGCCACGTTTTGTCACGGTGACACCCGACCACATATCCATACGTTTTGCAACTACGAGGTCCGTCATTTGCACATTTTTCAAGTTTCACGTGTGATTTTTTGGTAGGCATATTTGGGAGACCTTCCTCTACCCAACGCCAGACGGCGATGATGCCTGGCCTCACCTGACCCCCCCTCCCCCCTGCAAGCCATTTTCTCGGCAACTCACCTTTTAGCATTGACCTGGCCAGTAAAGACATGTCACACCATGGTCTCTCCAATGACGAAATTCAAGGCGAAAGTGATTCCTGAGGTGGAGGACAAAGGAAAAAACAAGCCTGAGGAAGAAATAAGCAGAAGTGATGAGGCAGTAACGTCGTAAAAGAAGGTGCCATATGTTGATGTTTTTGGTGGGTGAACAACGCTTATATCGCCTATATTATTGTCTGAAAACCTATATACTGTTGTACAACATATAAATTCGTACCAAATAAATAAATATCTAACCAATTGTGAATGGTTTGAAATAGCTACCCCTCCCATAGAAAACGTTTTCTCTCGAGCCTGGCCTGGGAGAACACGGTAACAAGGTAAAGGTACTCTTACTTCTACTGTATTTCTAAACTCAACTGAGCACTTTCTCTCTGAATTTTCGATGTTTCTCATAAAAAGCGGAGGTTTTCGCCCCCCCCAATTTTTTTTTTTTTTCGACTATCTGCCGTATTTGGGGGTGGGCGTCATTCGTGAAAAATCTGCCGGGATGCGGCGGGTAAGACTGGAGGCCATAGATAGTGGGATATACAGATAGAATACATTTCCATAGTTGACTTGTTGCATACATGAAGGGCTGGGAGAAAGGGTTAACTCTTGCATTAAAGAGTTGGACGGAAAATGGATGAGAGTTTGTTGCTAGATCTGTGTTGCTCGCCCACCCTAGTGGTGGAAGGATGCAAGCAGACAGTTCAGTGGAGCAGTGACCATTGAAGTTGCGATAGAAATGAGATAAAGATGCAACAGTGCGGTGAAGAGACAGAGGTTGAAGGGAGCCGGTAAGAGAAGGAGAGTTAATGAGACAGATAGCCTATGACTCCACATTGTTGAGAAGAGTTGTATGTGGGGGAGCCTCACCACACATGAGAGTTGTACTCTACACAAGGGCGAATAAAACCCGTTTATAAAGTCAACAACTGTACGGGGGTAAAGAAGGCACGGAGCCGGCTTAGCACACCTAAATTGTTACTATAATTCCTAAGTCTTTTTCATGACTGACATTATCGAGTTGAGTGTTGTTCATAGTGTAGCTGGCTTTTTCATTTAATTTCTTACCATGAATATGCAAGGACTCAGTATGACAATTGGTTTCATACAACCGGGTGTGGGATCTGATATAGCTTGTGTTGCTCCGTTACTCACTGCATGCTACATCAGGGTCATGAAGGGTAGATGAGATACAGATTAGTTTGTGTGATATGAGATCGTTCTGCTTCATTTTCCGGTCATGGGACGTGAGTGAACTATTGAACAGAATTTGTGGTTTGGCATAAATCATGTTGTTCCCTATCACGCACACAGTGTCTTTTGTGGGTCGTGGATTATACAAATCTATGTATTCTTTGCTGCAGTGCTTCTCTGTCTCATATTACATGCTGATCCGGGTTCATGAAGGCTGAATGAAATATGGCCATTGTGTGCAGTCAATCGTAGTGCATCTGCCACAGCATGATGTATCACGTCATGGACGCTCCGTGAATAATAGAAAGTTTGTGTGATCTGCCAAAGTGCTACTCTCTTCCACTCCCCGCATGTAAATTGTGGGTCAGGGAGGCTGGGGGAAAAAATATGTGTGGTGCAGGAGGTAAAAGTATTAGGCCCAAGCGTTCAATGAAAATGAACTTGAGTGATAATTTGGCTTTTTGGCAGATTAATTCAATTGTTATCTATTTTCGATAGAATCCTTGCAGAATCTTGATGTTTTTTTTTTTCCATTTCTTCATTTGCTGTACCGAGGAGCCTGTGGACCCACCACCCCCCTTGCGACCACCACCGCACACAGAGTCCTGGAGACGCCCTTGATAACTTGGTGATCACATTCAGATGATTAGGTTTCAGTTATGATATACCGGTAATGAATTAGCTTAACCTTCCAGAGATAATTCCATTACTCTCTTAACAGCTAACGCCAGATGATATTTTCTTCATGTGAGAGTGAGTACGCTGGTGAAGCCCAAGAGTGTTAGTACTGTCACACTTAACCCTCTCTTAATCGGCACAACTCTTGTATATTTCAGCTGACAGCAGACTGTTTTTTCATCTGAGAATGAGTCATATGAGCCTGAGTGTTAAATAAGGAAGGAAGAAGGAAAGAGCATCGGAATGGGAACGGGGGTAAATAATGTTAACGTTACGTTCTTATAGTATTGGGATGAATCGGGAAGGAAGAGGAGCGTATGAGGAACATAAAAGAATAATATAGTCACATTTCAGTTGCCGTATGAGTCAGGTATTACAGGGATTGTGGGAATTTACTCTTTATGGCCATAACTTTAATCTCGACACTGACTTCAAGCTTTTTTTCTATTTGCATTTTCTGCCTCCATGTGATTTTACTCAGCCTTGAAGAGATATAATCGTACTGAATGAGTTAATGAGAATGTTTCAGATCAGTACACTCCCATAGGTCTTCCCAAACTACACAAGTCATATGTAAGTAACGAGAATGTGAAAAAAAGAAATGTAATGAAGTAATTAAGGGGTTGTCCTCAGAATTTTCAAGACCAAAATGTTTCTAGTTGGAACCAATAAAAATAAATAAAAAATAAGCCAATATATAAGTCAATAATTCGTAAAATTATGGCGTAATTATTCCCTTCAAAGTGATGACGTTTGTTTTACTCAACCAACTGCCAGACTATTTATTTATGAAAGACTCTTCTAACTGAAGGGGTTAGGTGCAGCCTTCATTATACCGTTCAGTTGTAGGCAACTCTCATTATCTGATTAAATCGCTTCGTATCAGTAAGAATATATAGAAAATGTGTTGTCGTAGTGAAGGTACTAAAGTCTTACCCTCAGTCAAATATTTGGAAGTCCAGTCGGCTGAATAATGAACCTCTTCGCCGAAATTTATGGCGAGATTAACACAGTGTAAAAAAGAAAGTTAATGAACATGGCAAAAAAAAAAAAAAGATCCGTGTTAAATATTAATGATAATGAGAAAATAATGTTAAACAGAAGGCCACAACTTTCTCACCGCCTGGCCTCAGTAAATGACGAGGTGGATGGAGGAGGCGATTAATATCAATAAGTAAATACAGGGAGAAATGAGTATGATGAAAGTTGGAGGGGAGCAAAGACTACAAAGAGTGTCGAACTGTCTCAGATACACTGCACCACCCGACCTTCCCCTTCCCCTCCCAGTGCACTCCGTCATGTTCCTTTCTCTCACTGTCCCCTATCCCCTCCCCTCTTCTTTCTTTCCCTTAGACTCCCTCTCCATCCCTCCCAAACATTCCCTCCTCCTGTCTTTCCCCACTCCTTCCTTCGCACTTCGGCACCGTCCCACTCCCTCCATTACATTTCCCTTCCGAACCCTTCATCACAATTTCATCCTCCCCATACATTCCCTCCCCTCTCCTCCATAAACTTCTTCCTACTGTCTTCTTCTTCTGTTACACCTCTTCCCCTCATTTTTCTCACATTCACTCCCCCTCCCCATGACTCTCCATTCCTAACGCCTACTCCTTCTTACCTCCATCACCCTTTTGCACAATTCTCTCCATCACACTGTCTCCATCCTCTCTAACCCCCAACCTTCATCACTCCCCACACTCCTTTCTTCGCTCACCTTTTCCTCTTACATTTCCCTTCTATCTACGGTCCTGTCTCTCCTTTACTTCCTACCTTTTCAATACTCACCCGCTTCAAGTTTGCCGTCTTCACTGTTGATACCCTCGTCTTAGTTGGTAGTGATGTATTTGGTTCCGTCTGTTTGTATACCCATCTTTTCTATCTTGTACCTCTGAAATAGTATACCTAGAAACAAGACTGACCATATCTGGATAACATTGGAATATGAAGTACATGTCTCGAAGGTCAAGGTCACTGGGGTGAAAAGAACTCTACCCCAAGTGAGCTAAACATTATGCATTATGTCAACACCGTTCTTTTTAAATCATAACATACTGGCGAGTCCCAGGCTGTTTTATTCAGCTGAGGAAAGACGTCCTCGGGCTGAAGGGGTCAGACATTTGCAATATGTGACAGTCGCAATTAATCTATTGAATCTGAACGCGTCTTGTGTATCATATATTAGTTAACCATAAATTATTTCATTCTACTCGGGAAAAACGTCTTTGGTTTGAACGGTTAGTCATTTCCATCATCCTACATCACACCTCATCACGTTCACTATTTTGTAAATTGGTGTTAATAACAACTTGCGTTAGAATGAATATACTGACGGATTGGAGAGAGGCAGCTGACACAGTAGAAATGGGAGAAATTAAGAGGCTGGTGAAACGAGAAACTGAAGAAGTACGTGACGAATAATAAGGACACAGATTTTATATTGGATGTGACGGATGTGTCAGTGAAAGATGAAGTTGTTACCGTAAAAGCGGAAGAAATTAAGAAACTGTTCAAGCGAGAAATGGAAGGCCCCTGAAATTTCAGATGATAACTTAGTGTGGTGCGAAATAAGTCGTATGCGGCTTTCATGGATTTGGAGCAAGCATATGACAGGGTGGATAGACAAGGATTTTGGAAAGTGTTAACAATATATGGAGTAGATAGGAAGTTGCTGAATGCTGTGAAGAGTATGTATGATGGTGCTAAGGCAGCAGTACGTGTGGATGGTGAGCTAAGTGAATTTTTCTCTTTGAAAGTTGGGTTGAAACAGGGATGTGTCATGTCTCCATGGTTGTTCAATCTGTACATGGATGGGGTAATAAAAGGGGTACAAGGTAGGGTAGTGGATGTTAGAGTGGCCCTGGTGAGAGAGGATAGTGTTTGGAAACTCCCTGTACTGTTGTTTGCAGATGATACTGTGTTGTTGAGTGAAGACGAAGGGGAGCTGCAAGGCTTGGTGGATGAGTTTGGGAGAGTGTGTAAGAAACGGAATCTAAAGGTGAATGTAGAGAAGAGTAAAGTGATGGTCTTTGAGAGAGGTGAAGTCATTGAATGTACAACGAGGTTGGATGGTGAGGAATTGGAAAATGTGAGTACGTTTAAGTACTTGGGTAGTGTGATGAGTAAGGATGGAGGTTTGGAGGGTGAAGTGCTTGAAAGGGTACAGCAGGGAAGAAAGGTTGCTGGTTCTTTGAAAGCAGTGATAAGAAACAGGGAAGTGAGCATGGAAGTGAAAAAGTTACTACATGACAGTATTGTGATACCAACTCTAACGTATGGAAGTGAAGCTTGGACGTTGTTGGAAGGACACAAGTCAAGAGTGAGAGCAGTGGTAATGAGTTATTTAAGAGGAGCCTGTGGAGTCACATGGAGAGACAGGCTGACGAATGAGGATATAAAGAAGCGTTGTGGTGTGGATGTGGATGTGATAGGAAGCGTTATGAGGAACACACTGAGGTGGTTTGGCCATGTGGAGAGAACGGAGGGTGAAAGACTGACGAAGAGAGTGTATGTGAGTGAGGTGGAGGGGGAAGAGGGAGGGGAGGCCGAGGATAAGATGAAGGGATGGGGTGGAGAGGTAGATGTGAGAGGGGTGTGTGAGTTGGGCGCAGGGCTGTGAAATGGCGGGGGACAGGGCGACTTGGAGGCGATTTGTTTGTGGCCACCCCAAACGGGATTGAGGCGTCTGGCAATAGATAGATAGATAGATACTGACACAGTAAGGGAGTATATTGTTGTAGTATTTTTGGGGTTTCGGGTGGGAAGAGTTATGGTGAAATTTAGAATGTCTAAAGTTTGGGGACAAAAGAGTAAAAGAAGTATAGCATGTATTGATAGTATGAGCAAAGGAAAACTACAGTAAACACATGGGGGGGGGGAGTAAGGAATTGGGATCCAAAAGAAATGAAACTTTGTGGGATCTATAAGGAATGAAGACTCTGAAGACAGGAAGCTTGTGGGAGTCTATAATGGAAAGAGAAGGACAGAAAAAAGAAAAAAGAAAATGGGTGTTTTTAAAATATGGAAATACGTGGATATCAGAGGGAGTGAAGAGCAACGTTCTATAGAGAGATGGGCACAGGCAGCGGCCAGAAAGAATTAAAAACGTGGAGATCAAGTTAACTCAGACAGAAAGACTCTTCCAAGGTTTTCTAAACCCTGGGGACATGGAAACCAAAAAGAAATGAAACACATAAGGACCTGTAATTACTGTGGAGACCCAGGTACCGGCATTCGCAGGAATGAAACCTATTGAAGAAGAAACCAGAGGAAATGGAACCCACAAAATGTAACGCAAGCATCAAAATGAATGAAACTTATAGGGAGCAGTAAACTGTGTCAGGACATCAAGCCAAAGAGGACTGTGAGCCCATCGTGAGGGGGCAGGGGAATTGAAGAAACAAGAAAGAGTCAGCGAAGGGATAAAGTTAAAGAGGCTGAGACAAAGACAGAATGGAACAGACCCCGGGGAGGCGTGGTGGAAGGCAGTGAATAATGTGTGGGGAAAGAAGAGAGGAGGAGGGTAGGAAAGGGCAGAAAAATGAGGGGTAAAAGAATAGAGGCAGAGAGAGAGAGAGAGAGAGAGAGAGAGAGAGAGAGAGAGAGAGTTTGTGTGTGTGTGTGTGTGTGTGTGTGTGTGTTTACACAGATACACACAGAACACACACGAATGGATTAAAGGTCTTCCAGTGCGCTATGATAGAATTTTTAATAATGGGAAAAAAGAGCATTATTAGGGAGGGGCAAAGTAATTAACTGTATTGAACGTGTCTGATATTAGAGTATTAACTGTATGCATATGGAATTTCGGCTCCCCACACCTGCCTCCATAACTATTATCCACACCTGTTCTCTGCACCTACTCCCACACCTGCTTATTCCTACTCCGTATACCGACATATCTGGCAGTAGTTCCCGATAGTTTGAAAGCCAGATAGACTGATAGGTGAATTATTGTTAGTACTTTTACCAATGTTTTAGGAATAGGTAGATAGATAGACAAATAGACAGATATAGATAGATATTAACAGAGATGTATAGACATAGATGACTTACCAGCTTTATTACCGAGTAGTTATGAGTTGCTTTTGTCGAAGTCTTTTCTCCGAGGCCTCCCCACACAGGATGTGGCGTGAAGCAGTAAATTGATCGCTAGGTTGATAGACAGATGGCTGAATTTCGTCTGGTTATTTCCTAACATGTCAAGAGATAGGCTGGGTGAGAAGCACCACATACCCAACCACTAATTGACTGTGTCCGGTACTGCCAGTGACCATAGACACACACGCCACAATACCTAGTCCATGGTGGGGAGAGGGAGAGAAGAGTTGTGGGAAGAAGAAGAAGGCGTAGACCGAGAACGAGTCGGAAGGAGAGGCTGGTGGGGTCTATGAGAACTGTGGAGGTGGTTGTGGTGGCTGACACTGAAATACCTTGAAATAGTGTGGTGATGTGGACCATTGTGAATGTATGCCATGGTTATGGGTTTATAGAGAAGTAACAAAGAAGAAGCTGAAAACCTAGACTGAGAAAGAAATAGGACCAAGTGAAGGTGCAGAGAGCGAATAAAGGAAGGTTATTGTGTGTCATGGGAGGAGAGATCATTATACAGTAGGGGTAACAGTGTCTAGAGGAGGTTTGGTGGAGGCCACCTTCCGCAGGGTGCAAAATCTGATACTATATGGATACAATGTATTTATTACATTTCTTCCATATATTGTCAACGAAGAGCCTTAGTGGGACTCTGGATATAGATATAACACTTTATTCCCTGAGACCCAGCAATTATCCTAGGTGTCACAAACCTTCACATATCACCACTTCAGCTCTGATTTTCGTCATCCATTTCCAGTACATAATAGAAGTATGTGACCCAGAACTAGTGTAATGTATTAGGTGCTAAATACATACTTGAAATTAGTATTTTGTAATGAATAGTTGGCAGATACGTTTGTATGAAAAGCTGGGAGGTTCTTGTGTTGTTCAGTGAACTGGCACAGGATGGTGATGATCATGAAGATGATGGTGATGACGATTGATGACGATGATGATGATGGAATATGTGTAGTCATTGAAGACACGGTGCTGTGGTAGTAGATTTAACCGATAGTTTTTCATCCAAGCAATTTAACTGAGGCAGGCTTTGATTGTTCATTAGAGAGAATTGAATACACTGAAACGTAGGATGGGTCAACAAATATAGTGATGTAAGTAGAGATAGAAATATATTAATAATCGAAAATGGTTTGTCAGTTTTAGACTTAATGTAAAGAACAAGGCAAAATAGGTCAAGTTGTTCATAGTCATTTAATGTATTGGAGTGAAATACCTCCCAATAGCGTGAAAAAAAAAATGATACACAAATTCCAATGCAGTGTAAAGACACAGAGGTTATATTCCCTTGTTCCTTTCCTTGCACTCTTGCACTTAGCTTCCTCATTACCAAGAGATTCTTTAGAGTTGGAAACTTTTCGAACGGAAGCTACACATTATCATCAATAGTCCCTTCCCTACTAGAGATTGTTCCTTAGTTCAATAATACAGTCAGGAAGTAGCAATAATAAAGTAGTGAAAGCTTTGACACTGCACTTGGACATCTCAAAGGCTTACGATCGAGTCTGGCATAATATCTTTAATTTCCAAACTGCCTTCTTAAGGTTTCTATCCTTCTATCTGTGCCTTCATCTGTAGACGGCCATCGTTCATCTCCTAGATCTATCAACAGTGGTCTTCCTCAGGGCTATCACCGACTCTCTTCTTTTATTCATCAACGACCTTCTGAGCTGTACATCTAACCCTATCCACTAGTACACTGATGATTCCACCCTTCACCTTTCCTTTCGGTTCCCGCAACGTCCATCTCAGCAGTTACTTCAACAAACAAGGGATGAGGCTATGGCACACCTAATGTCTGACTTGGCTCGTATCTCTGACTGGGGTAAAAATAATCTTGTTGTTTTAAATACATCAAAAACTCAATTATTACACCTATCAACCCGACACAATCTTCCACGGGAGTACCCACTTATGTTTAATAATATCCAGCTCAATCCTGCATCATCCCTGAACATGCTTGGGGTTTCATTCACTCAAGACTTATCTTGGAAAGATCATATTACATCTCTTGTAAAATCTGCTTCCAAGAGATTAGGTGTGCTAAGCCGCCGACTCCGTTCCTTCTTTACCCCTGCACAGTTGTTGACTTTATACACCGGTTTTATCCGCCCCTGTGCAGAGTACAACTCTCATGCGTGGGGAGGCTTCTCACATACTGTACAGCTCTTCTCAATAGGGTGGAGTAAAAGGCTTTTCGTCTCATCAACTCTCCTCTTACTGGCTCCCTTCAACCTCTGTCTCTTCGCCGCACTGTTACACCTTTATCTCTTTTTCTATCGCTACTTCAATGGTCGCTGCTCCTCTGAACTGTCTGCTTGCATCCCTGCACCTGAACAACGGGTGCGTAGCACCGTCCAGCGGCAAACTCTCATCCCTTTTTTGTCCAGCTCTCTAATGTAAGAGTTAACCGTTACTCCCAGTCCTTCATTTATGCAACAGGTCAGTTCTGGAACTGTCTCCCTCTGTCTGTATAACCTACTTCCTATGATCTCTAGTCTTTCAAACGCCGTGTGCCCAGGCATCTCGAAATGAACGGATCTTTGAATTTGGCTCTCATATATATATATATATATATATATATATATATTTTTTTTTTTATTTTTTTTTTTTTCGGGGGGGGAGGGAGGAGCGGGCTTTATGGGCCCATGGCCTTTGGTTCCTTCTTTTCTTGCATAAAAAAAAAAAAAACTATTCTTGCTCACATACGCCATTTCAGGGGGAAGTTGATTTGAAATGCGTTACATGTCAAAAGCAATATTTAGCCACTGGAATACAACTTTAAATTCGGGAACTATCAGAATCTCTTCGATCACTGCGCACCAAAATTTATAGCTTTACAGCAAGAGACACGGTGATATCCAACGTACATTGTCAGACTTAACAAGATATGATTTTTTTTTTTTCCTAATGCAATTTGGTGAAATACTTGATGAAGGTTAAAAATAAGTCCAAGGAGGAAACGAAGTGCTGGGTATAGAGAGGAGATCAAAGAGAGAAGAGACATACACTGAGTATGTGAGCTGGCAGATAGGAACTGTGCAACAGTGATAAACAGGTAGACAGAAAGATAGATAGATAAATCTTTTAGGAAAGACACATTTTATGAAAAGTTGCAAGAAGGAGTAGGAAGGGTACCTAGACATGATGTTTTGATCTCGCGTTGGAGACTTTAATGCAGTAATGGGCTACTGTTCAAATGAGGGATTTGAAGGCATGTATGGGTAAGATGGGAGTTGGTAGTAGGTGATGAGTGAAAACGGAGTGAGGTTTGGAAGCTTCTGTCTAGCAAATGACTTAGTCATCGGGGGCACACTCTTCAGCATTGCAATATACACAAGACAACTTGGGTGTCGCTGCGTGTGAAGAAAATATAAAAATCAGATTGATCACATCGCTATCAGTAGGAGGCATAGAAGTTCTCTGCTAGATGTTCATGTTAAACGGGGAGCGGATATTGGTAGTGACCATCAACTCAGCATTGCTAAAAAATAAGGTTTAAACTTAAAAAATCAGGAAGAAGGAAAAATCTGGTGTTGGTAGATACGATATTGTTAAGCTTAGAAAGAGAAGGAGAAGAAAAGGAGGAATTCAGATTAGGAAATGCAGAAATAGGTTTTTGGTGTTGGAAACGTTGGAAGATGGGGAGAGAAGTGTAGATGATATGTGGGAGGATGTGAACAAAAGTTTTAGCATGAGACTGCTGAATGTACGATTGGAAGGAGACATAGATTCAAGGAGAAAGAAATGGATATCAGAGGAAACGTGGGATATGAGAGAGGTGAGGCTAAATTGAGGAGTGAGATGCAATGCGTTGATGAACGAGAGATTGAATTAGCAAGAGCTGCGTACTGAGTTTGAATTCAGAAGTAAGAAGGTTAGCTAGGAGAGATAAAAGATGTGTGGGATGAAAAGGTTGCAGAGACTGAAATCCTAATAAACAAAATGAT
>NC_137024.1:8865982-9120673 GCF_032717465.1 Coenobita brevimanus | reverse complement strand
ATTATTCAATATTCTACTCCCTTCCTTGGCCCTCTTCTATTTTCGTCTCCTCTCATTCGTCTCCTGTAGCCACATTTTGCCAATTTACTCCCCTGTTCATTATCTGGAGAGAGAGAGAGAGAGAGAGAGAGAGAGAGAGAGAGAGAGAGAGAGAGAGAGAGAGAGAGAGAAAGTGTATGGGGGGGTGAAAAACAAAATGTTAGGAAAAGTAAGATAACTGAAAGAACAAGAAAATGAACGAAACAGGAATAAAATGAAAAGTGTAAATGGTTGTATTAAGAGGCCGAAGTTCTCATTATGGGGAGTTATGCATAGAGGTGGATATGGCGGGTTGCACTTTTTTTATTGTTTTATGTAATTATTTTATTTTTTCAAACTTAATAATAGATGGAATGAAGGCTACTGTAGAGGATTTATGAAATACATTTCGTGTGAATCGTTCCTCATGCACTGCAGGCCAAGAAACTGGAAGGCTTTAATCATGTTGGAATGAATGTGGCGACCCATTTTACGTGCGCACTCTAGTGATAGTTTCCCTCTGTGTGTGTATGTGTGTGTGTGTGTGTGTGTGTGTGTGTGTGTGTGTACGTGTGTGTGTGTGTGTGTGTGTGTGTGTGTGTGTGTGTGTGTGTGTGTGTGAATTCATACTTCTGGATCCTTTTTGAATGTGGAAATGTGGTTAGGATTATCAAGATAATGCTGATGGCTGAAGATGTAAACGTCGGTGTTCAGCAGACGGCTCATTGATACTATGGTGGTGCTGTGTGTGAATGGTGACGTTAATAGCCAAGGTTGACTGCAGCCTGCTAAGCAGTGTTTACAAGAAGCAGATGTGTTTACCCCACCACCACCAGACACTCACACCACATCACCACACCCACATTCATATGCCACACTCATTGGCTTGAAACTTATGTTCTTGTAATACCACTAATACTACACCCACAACATTATACCAGGACCCACACCACTACACCGGACACTCATTCTTCACAGCCACACTCATAAACCACCTCCTTTAATTTGGAATTACTGCCGCTCGAACACCACTAATATTGCACTAACACCATCACACCATCACGAAAAGCCACCGCAACAACACCCATACCACCAGGACCCAACACCAGAGACACACATGAAACGACCGCACCATAACCAACTGCACTGACTTCAGAATTAATTTGTTGCACTAACACCACTAATACCGTATGCACACCATTACACCACCTGTCACTCCTCCACATCACCGCTCATACTTACCCCTGGCTTAGAAGGATCTGTAGAATGTCTTCTTTAATGGTTTCATACTTGGACATTACTTGTTAACCCAATGACTCCTTTTGGATATTTCTGTGCCTTGGTATATGTAGCGGTTTTGTACCGGAAGTACATCTATATTATTGTTAATTACGCATTGTGTATACAGCTGTGAACAAAAGTTAGCCGACATTTCTTTTGCCAGCATTGTATCCTGTCTTCTATATTTCTTGTATTCATTTTTTACCACACGACAGAATTGTCCTTCCTTCCCACACCCTTTTGTCATGTGCATCACAATGCTGTCCCATAAATATAGTTTATTTAACACCCCTTCCATTGCCAAGGCTGGCAGAAATTGTCGGTAAACTTTCCTGCATCTTTTGTACATAAAAGCCAACATTTAAATATTTGTCATGTGATTAGTAAAAGCTTAACATAAATATTGTATATAACAGCCATGAAAAAAATAATACAGGTATCTTGAGAGCCGTTCATGTTTTTGACGTTACGTGTCACCTCGCTCATGTTGATGCTTTCCGTACATAAAGAAAAACTGCAGTATTGTAATCATGCTTTCTTAACCTCATGCCTCGGGTCCGCTAATACGAAACTTTATACTTTGACTGCAGACAGTTTCAGTGAGTTACAAAATGTAATAATCAAACCGTAAGCTCTGAAACAAAATGCTCGTTATTTTCGTATCAAAACGTTGGTTGTGATATTTTTTTTTCCAATTTTGGTTATTTATGTCTGTCTAGAGTACAAAAATTGTCTGACCTCAGCCGAAATGAAATGGAAAGTAGGTAATCAACAGTGAAAGGTTTCAATACAGATATTCGTCACCCTTTTCTAGACACCGTAATATAACTAACAGCCAAGCTCTGGGCTGGTGTAAAAGATCATATTTATATAAACAATATAAGAAAAATGCAATCACAGAAACACTCACACAGGAACATGAAAAAAATATATATATATTAGCTGACACAGACAACACACACTCAAAGCAATGCAGACCTGCTGGTGACTTTCCTAGTAACGGTTAGGATATTGACTTTAGAGCCTTACTAATCCACTTCAAAGATTTTGGTCGTGACCTTGGAATTAACAACACGGTTTTAATCCCTTCACTTCGAGGGGTATCCACGTAATTTGTTTTAATCGCATACTGGAACGTTAAGATGCCATAGGTAGAATTAAATACATATCTGAGGGGTGGTTGTGACCTTCCCCCATCAAAATACTGCTGGGGAACTATTACCAGCAGCTGTAAACACTTCCCTCTGGACCCAATCCTGTCAAACCACCGCCAGTCACTTAACACAAGCCGTAGTGAAGGAAGGAGAGTGTGGAGTTGTTATGTTTGTTTATCAAGCGTGACACTTCACCATAATGTCCTCCCAGAGGCTTCATTGCCACCCCACCATCAACACTGTCAGCCTTTTTTACATCACTAAATGTACCCCTTCACTATGCGGCAGCCTCTCTATTTCTTAGTTTCCCAGTTATCGATTTTTTTAAGATTTTTTTTTTTTTTTTCAACTGGAGGAGGTTGACATTGCCTTCATTACTCTCTAGTATGTTGGATATTCCTGCCTAAGGTGAAGAAATTTGAAATGATGGTAGCGAAAAAATGACAAACAAAAAATACATCCATAGTGACAGAATCAGTAATGTTGTTGTGGATCTCTTTCGTGTTCCGGTGAAGGCCTCACCGCCACAATATCTTCATAGGCCGCCATCACTCACAACTGCAGTTATTACCATCACTTTTTTTTTTTTTTGTAAAATTACTGCATGAACTTACTAACTTTTTCACCTCCTGATTACGTATATTATTCTCTTCCCGGTCTCAAGACGATTTTATTAATTTTGATAGAGACTTTTTTTGAACTGAAGGAATAAGGTATAGTCGTAGCTGCTATTTATGTCACTGTGAGAGATCTACATAAGGTAGAATATAATCTGGCAGCGACACTGACGGACTGCTAAAACTGACATGCTGGTAATTACAATGTTGACACTATTGTCTGAGTTTGTCAAGCATGCAGACACTGGGGGTTAGGATTACATGTCAGTTTCTTGCAGGTGTTTTTAACCAGTGCTAAAGTGTTATCACCGTCATCACCAAACATATTTTCAGTGGTAAACACACACACACACACACACACACACACACACACACACACACACACACACACACTATCCACACACACACACACACACACACACACACACACGCACGCACGCACACCCACACCCACGCACACCCACACCCACCACACACACACACACTCACACACACCTCTCTACTCTCTCTCTCTCTCTCTCCCCCCCTTCACTCCTTCTCAGTTTCCCCTCTGACACAGTTCTTGCCAGCTAATAAACTTTCCTTCCTTCCACATGTCGCTTTGGTCTCTCCAACCTCATAGCTTTCTGTAAGGTTCCTGTCGTGTGTTTCTTATTTTTTAGTATCTCTTGGGATTAGACACACCAACTGTGTTTTTCGTTTTACTTAAGACTGATGCCACTTTTACGCCGCCACGCTCCTGATGCTGACGGTAAATCAAGGCGGCTGGCAACTCATCCAGGTTCAGTGCAATAAACCGTGTCCAGCCATTTCTGGTCATTCTACCTCCGCCACACTGGCCACCTGAGAGAGCCGTAACATACAAGTAACTATGTGGTGGTTCACAGAGTGTATACCTCTTCATTCAGATGTGTATTCTGGTTCTGAATATGCACAAACGATCATCTGGCGAAGCTTAAATGAGATTTTTCGAACTGGATGTATTGCTCAACTTTAGCATGGGTTCCCAGACATTATGCAAAAGGCGATGGGTAAAATAAATGGCTTTTTAATTGTGTTGTGTCCCCCTTATTAACGCTATGAATAATGGCCAGTGTTGTGATATTCGCCCATCATTGACGTGATTGATTGTTAATGGGAATGTCAAAAGGGGTAAAGGAGAGCTAAGTGGTGCAGTGATGTTAATGATTGTGTAATGATGGCAGTTTTAATCTGTTCTCTCTCTCTCTCTCTCTCTCTCTCTAAATATCTCACTATAAATCTGTTCTCTCTCTCTATCTCTCTCTCTCTGTAATGATGGCAGTTTTAATCTGTTCTCTCTCTCTCTCTCTCTCTCTCTCTCTCTCTCTCTCTGTAATGATGGCAGTTTTAATCTATAAGTTCTCTCTCTCTCTCTCTCTCTCTTCTTTAATGATACAGCAGTTTTGATCTTATAAGTTCTCTCTCTCCCTCTCTCTCTCTCTCTCTCTCTCTCTCTCTCTCTCTAATGATATGGCAGTTTTTATCTGTACGTTATCTCTCTCTCTCTCTCTCTCTCTCTCTCTCTCTCTCTCTCTCTAATGATGGGCAGTTTGATCTAAAACGTTCTCTCTCTCTCTCTCTCTCTCTCTCTCTAATGAGTGGCAGTTTTTGATCTATACGTTCTCTCTCTCTCTGTCTCTCTCTCTCTCTCTCTCACACACACACACACACACACACACACACACACACACACACACACACACACACACACACACACACACACACACACACACACAGTCAAAGGTGCCATCGGAGAGATAACATATAGATTCTGTAAGACGACTCGATAGAGAGAGAGAGAGAGAGAGAGAGAGAGAGAGAGAGAGAGAGAGAGAGAGAGAGAGAGTTTTGCTGGAGGGGAGAATCGATGGAGTATTGGGATGGGCAGTTGGATGTGGGGGAAGTGAGAGAAGTGTAGAGTGTGGTGTGGGGGTGAAAGAGGGAGGGGTTACGGGTCAGAAAGGGTGAGGTAGTGGTGGGAAGGGTGAGGGTGATTAGAAGGGAGGGGTGCGGAGGTGTCAGAAAGGGAGTCAATTATCATTCAACACAGTCCCTCTTTGTGGCGCTCACCTCATTGTCTTTGCTTATAAGGGGTGGAGGTTCATGGCTATTTTCAGTGATGTTTACTTGTGTCGAAATCGAACGTGACATAAGATAAGGGATCAGGACTTTTTATTTATTTATGTTTGTCTGCACCGAGTTGAGACTGAATCATAATACATGTGGTGTACACCCTGATGCCTCTGTGCTTATTTTTGTGATAATGGCAGTTAGTATATTATTCAGTTATACATAAACGAGGATGTGCTGTAAGTTGCGTACTAGAACGAGTGGAAAATTATTTGTGCACTGTTGTTTTGGCCAGTAACTACCCTGACTCTAATTATACTGGTTGGACCTGTTTCCTGAAGCTTCCTGTTATTGTCAGGGTTTTATCATTATCCTGGCACCTAAGGATCGGGGTAATGTAGGGTTCAGAAAAACAAGGTAAGAGAAATCATGAATGAGGGATGTCAACAACATGCCTAGTGATAATGGTCCAGGCTCTCATTCATTCACCATTCAGGTCCCCGGAATCCAGGCTCTACTTCACAAACATTTTGTCTATCTATAGCCAGGTGCCTTAATCTCGGAAGGGATGGCCACAGACAAATCGCTATCATGCTACCTTGTCCACTGCTATCTTGCTACCGATCCTCCAACATGTAAATCCTTACTCGTAAAGTTTCCTCAAAGAAATCTGCACTTTTTTGGCATTTTTCTCTTGTATATGCTCGCCAGTTACTTGCCAGATAGACATGTCTAACTACAATATATTATTGTTTTCCAGAATAATCGACTGCCTCATTCTTGTTTCTTAAATGACCGACCGCATTACTGTCCCACTTATGGGTACTTGATATTCCCATGGTTTTACTACATATGCATAGAGATAAGTAGACCTCATCGACTCATCACTTTACAAGCGCATGTTTTTTGTACTACCGTTTCACTATGTCTGCACATATTATTGCAACGCATTTCTCAACTACTATATTTGACTTCAAAAGAGCATTTAGCTTTTTGCCTTTCACTATCTTCCCGGCTTCCCAACATTATGTATTCTTGTCAGCTGAAGGCTTTTCTGTTCAGTCGAACAGAAGCTTTTCGAACAGAACGAACTAAATGTAGCCTACATTAACTTACATTGGTAGGAGCGAAAATATATCGGAATAGTGCATCATAGAATTGAAGAAGATAACATTCTTTCCAGGAAGAAGGGAAAGGAGTTCAAATAAAGAGAATGTAAATGATGGTTTAAGTAGACAGTTGGAGTGGAAAGGAAAGAATATATATATATATATATATATATATATATATATATATATATATATATATATATATATATATATATATATATATATCTCTTGCGAAATTACAAGAGGTAGTGATGTAAACGAACGGGTGAAGACGCATAACAAAATAAAAGCGACAGAAGGAATCAGGAGAAAGAGGTGACAGAAGAAGCAAATGAAAGAAGAATGAAAGAAGGCAATAGAAGAAAGAAAGAAAAAATACGAGTAGTATAACAGAGGAAAGAATGCAAGCCAAAAAAAAAAAAACACAGGGAAAGACAGAAGGAATAAAGAAGGCGATGGAAGAAAGAAGGAAATATTGAAGACGATGGAAGAAATACGGAAACTAAAGAAAAACGAGTAGAAAAGAAAATAATCGGATGAGAAAGACGGAAACTGATAAGTGGTGGAAAGAAAAAGGAAACAAAATATAGAAGGTGACAGAAAAATGAAATTAAATACGTAACTGAATAGAAAATACTAAGGCAACAGGGGAATACTTGCACCTGTATTTGCAGTCACACTCATAGTTTCTAACAAGTTAATGCATAAACCTCACCTGTCTTATATGTTATCGTAAGAAATAAATAAGTACACCCATATATCCACAGAGAAGACGATTGCACATCCACATCCACGCCCTGTAATGTAATTCCAACAGCTTTACGCATAAACTACGACTCTTTTAAGAATCACAGTAAGAAAAACAAAACGTTACACCTTACAGCCCTAAAAAGAAACTTATTCGTAATTGCACTCAACTTTGCCTCTGACAAGAAACTACATACCGTTATGAAATTATCTCTGTACAGATTTATAACAAATAAATACATCATCCTGCCCTAGGGTGGGAAAGGAGGTCCGGATGATATATATATATATATATATATATATATATATATATATATATATATATATATATATATATATATATATATATATATATATATATATATATATATGTGCGTGAAAGGGTACAACAGGGAAGGAAGGTTGTTGGTTCACTGAAAGCAGTGATGAGAAACAGGGAGGTGAGTATGGAAGTTAAAAAGTCACTGCATGATAGTATTGTGATCCCTACCCTGACGTATGGAAGCGAGGCGTGGACCTTGCAAGAGGAGAACAAGTCAAGAGTGAGAGCAGTGGAAATGAGCTACTTGGAGAGGAGCATGTGGAGTGACATGGAGAGACAGGTTGACGAATGAAGAAGTGAAGGAACGTTGTGGGGTGGATGTGGATGTGGTTGAAAAGATTAGGAGAAATACACTGAGGTGGTTTGGACATGTGGAGAGAATGGAGAATGAGAGACTGACTAAGAGGGTGTATGTAGGTGAGGTGGAGGGAGGGAGACAGAGGAGTAGACCGAGGATGAGGTGGAGGGATGGAGTTGAGAGGTATATGAGGGAGGGGGTGAGTTGGGGGAGGGTAGTCAAATGGTGGGTGACAGAGCGACTTGGAGGCATTTTGTCTGCAGCCACCCTTTTGCAGGATTAGGGCGTCGGGCTGTATATATATATATATATATATATATATATATATATATATATATATATATATATACTGTATATAGATAGATAGATAGTTAGATAGATAGATAGATAGATAAATATATACATATTACGAACTCCTAACCTGTTTTCATTTATCCCGCCACGTCCTAACGATTTTTCACCACTGGCCCCCCCCATTCCAGCGGATTTTCATTTTTTTTTCTTTTTGGCTAAATCCTTCGTTTTTTATGAGAAACATTGGAAAATGCCCCCCATAGTGCTCACCTGAGCTTAGAAGTGGTCTAAACAGGTGATCATTTAAACATCTGGTACCGTGTTCTCTGGAGCCGTGCTGCAGGTGTTGCATTTTATAAGGTAGCAGTAACTATTGCAAACCACTCAGAATACGTAGATATTTGTTCATTTGGTACGAATTTATATGTAGTACAATAATACTGTGTATTACTTTTCACACAGTATTACTGGCGATATAAGCATTTGCACTCACTGAACACATCGAGCATACCGCATCTTCCTTGGCAACATTACCTCATCATCACTTCTGCTTTCTGTTTTTTCCTCAGGTGCCACGTAATCTTTGTCCTCTACATCATCATCGATTGGGGAATCATTCTCGCCTTGAATTTCGTTCCATGGCACAACATAATTTTTACTGGCCAGGTCACTGATAACAGGTGAGTTGCCGAGACAATGGCGTGCAGGGGAGGGGGGAGGTCACGCGGGGTAAGGCAGTGTCCCAGCCTGGCAGCGGGTAGAGGAAGGTGTCCCACGTATGTATACCAAAAATCACGTGCGAAATTTGAAAAATGTGCAAATGATAGACCTCGCAATTGCAAAACGCATGGGTATGTCAGCAGGAGCCACCGTGACAAAACTTGGCGACATACCAATACGTCAACAGGACACCTTGGGTTAACTCAAGATGGTTCTGCAGTAGTGAAAGGGTTTTGAAGGATGTAATTAACCGCTCCAGTTCGGGAACATCTCATGCTGAGTAAAATTGTCTGGAGGTATCAAGAATGTAATTAATATGTCCTCACCCTGAATGACTTAAAGTCAGGTTTTCCAGGTTTTGTAAGGTGGCATTTTCTTTTTAAATACAGTGTTCTTCGTTTCCACACGATGTAATTCGGTTTAGGAGAGCTTCAAACTGGTCGTGTTATATATAGCTTTTATTGATCTTATTACGAGAGAACACCAAAGGTCAATAAAATATCTGATGGCAGGAAGAGAAAAATTTCACCGTAGTGAATAGGATGACATTACGTGTATTTATTCTTTCAAGGTCACTAATACTGTAACTGGTTGGGTGTGGGTGGGTGCTGTAGGCGATACATGAATATATTAGGTCCACTGCCGCAGGTTCTTTCATTACAAGTTACACAGAGTTTTTGGTAACTTTTGACGGCTGAGTTGAGATGTAGTGCAGGTGCCTCAGGGTTCACATTAACTTCCCTGTTACTGATACTCAAGATACGGCCGTGTTTTAGTTGGGTTGTGAGACTTCCTACCATTTTGTTCTTTGCACTTTCAGTTTTTATTTGTTTTATTTATTTAACTTGTATTATTTTATTTTATTAACTGCTTGCTGCACTTAAGTGCTGTATTTCTTCCTGTATCATGAGACTCCAGGTATACAAGAGCCAGTGCCTGCACATTTGTTGATTGGAAATAGTTGTGAAATGAATAATCGGCATGCCCATGTCGGCCAACTTGCAATGCACATCATAACATAGTTTATTACCCCACTCTGTCCCACTACCCACCACCGTCCCACCTCTCCCATCCAAGCCTACCCACCACCCCACTATTACAGGTACCACAAATCTCCACCCTGCAACCAGGTTCTAAGACAAATTTGTTGTCAGCATCAGTGCTGCCCTAATACAACTCCCTCTCACACCATGACCACTTATTAATTTTATTATAAGTATCTCCAGATGATATTTCAGAGCTTTGATGAGACCGTTCTTACTAAAAGGGTGAGAAACAAGTCTTTAACCTGGGTGGACTTTAGTTTCTTAATTACGAGATCTTCACAAGCAAGATTTTTTTACCTGTTCAACTTCACCAGCACATCCATCAACTATCTTCTTGGTAAGAAAAGGACTGAACTAGCCAGGGACGTAGAACCAGTAGCATGTATCTGTACAAACGTTGCATTATGTACAGGGATGGCTAGTGGGGACCGAGTCTGGGGGCGGTCATTCTGTGAATCAATCCGTGTAGTAGACATTTAGAGCCACCACCCTCTTCCTGAGGGAAGGAGGGACAGGAGGAGGGGTCGACAAAGTAACCATCTTCCTGTCCCCGGGGAAGTGGGAAGAAAGAGCAAGGCAAGCAAGGGTCAAGATACTCTGGGTAGAACACAAAGTCTGAAATAACATTCTCAAACCACTCTCGGGTGGTCACGTCCGTGTCTGTTCACACCCAAGAATGATCAGTGGGGGAACCACTCCAGCAGTAAGTAAGCAAAGGCAATCTCAGCAAATAGATACAGAAACCTACTATATCTCTAAAGAGTGAAGGGAGAGGTCAGCACTAGCCAGCCTAACCATCACCAAGAGGGTAAAAAAAAAAAAAAAGTTGCAGGTGGGGCAGCTCAAAAAATCTAGAAGAGAGAGCACACGAGCACCGTAGTACACATCCACACTTCCTGCGACCATGCATAAAAGTCTGAAATCAAAAGGATTTCACTGGAGCGAGGAAGGGGGTTGGGAGAAAGCAAGGGGTGGGGGACTGAGAAGTAGCGGGGGAAGGGGAGGGATGATGAAGCCTCTGAGTTTTTTTTCATAGGTTAAGTCAGACGAGCACAAAGGAGATGCAGAAACAAAGGGAAGGAAGAAAGGAAAGGGTACTGGAGACGGAAGTACAGAGAGAGAGAGAGAGAGAGAGAGAGAGAGAGAGAGAGAGAGAGGAGGGAGGGAGGGAGGGAGGGAGGGAGGGAGGGAGCGAGGGAGAGAAAGAGAGAGAGAGAGAGAGAGAGAGATAGAGAGAGTACACGTTGATGTATGCAGGGTTAGATTGCGTATGTGACGCCGTGCCATTAGCAGTAACGAGGAGATGCACACTTGGGGCAATACAGGTGTGTCCAGGTTACTCACTCCTGCCCTGCCCCACTTCCCTTACCCTTCCCCTCATCCTCACCCTCGCCCTCGCCCTTACCCTCACCCTTACCTCCTGCTGTCCTCTGCTGCCTGATGATGGTGCTTGGATGGGTGAGGGTTCGATCAGACTATAGATTTCATGTTGGTCAGTGTGTGAACACTGGCGAGACACTAGTTGTCTTGGATACAGGCTGTGGCATACTGTGTCAAAACAATATTGGATACCGTCAGTGTGAACTGCACATGTCCTATGTCCCATATTCTTAATCCACTGATGGGCAAACAATCCCTCTGGTTGGGTCACATCGTTTGGCAATAGTAAGAATTTGTTATTTAAGCAGTTACCTACCTCTGAAAGAGTTAATGGAGTAGACTGTAGCGCCACTCGAGCAGGGCGGTACTCCCATGGTGGATGGTACGCTGATGACAGGGAGGGCTGGAGCTCCCGTTTCTTCCACGGAAAATCAAAGAAACACTGCTCTCCAAGAGCCTCCCAATCTGCATTTCTAATATGACAGCCAATGCTTCTTTGGATGATCTACAGGCCCTACTGGAGCGATAGGACAGGTTAAGATGATAAGGTTGTGATCGGAGGAGCCCAATGGAGAGAAAAGATTAACAGCCCAAGCAGGAGTAGATGTAAGGAAGAGGTTAGGGTATGTTGGAACTCTTTCCAAGACTGTCAGAGATACAGGTAGGGTGCTGTATAAGCTGCTCTAAGTCATTAAGGATAGAAAAGTTGTACGTATGTACTCCAGGTGGATCAGTGTTATGAGAGGAGAGCCAAAGGTGGTGGTAAACATTGAAATCATCTAGTACTGAGATTTCAGAGAAAGGAGAAATTGATAAAAGGTGTTCCATCTTAGAAGTAAGATAGTTGAAGAATTTTTTAATAGTAGAATTGGTAAATAAGTAAACAGAACAAATATATTTAGTCAAAGAATGGCAGGAAAACCGAAGCCAGAGAGCAGATAATTCTGAAGATTCAAGCTTAGAACACGAGAGGAAGATATGTCATTGCGTACATATACACAACAGCCATCTTTGGCTTTGAAATGAGTATAGAGAAAGTAGGAGGATACAGAGAAAAGTTTATTGTCAGTCACCTCAGACTGCTGAGTCTCAGCTTGGAAGAGAAGGTGAAGTTTGGGCAAGGAGAGGTGGTGTTTGTGGATGTTAATATTCTAGTTCATGTTGATTTTTATTTCTGGATATATTGATTTTGCAAATATTGTACATGGTAGAGTGGACTTGTTTGTAGATTAGGTGTAAGTTTTGTCCTTGATGAATTATTATTATTATTTTTTTTTTTTTGACAGTTGTCTTCACAGTTCAGTACCTCGTTCCATCTAAGGATGTTTTAATTTTATTATTTGGTGGCCAGTTTCTCGGAATTGTTGTTAATGTTTCGTGTTGTGATTGTTGTATATGGTGGTTGTATAGAGATACAAAAAGGAGAGTAGCTTAAAGGGGTGGTGATGGAAAAGGAGTGGTGGTGATGGAAAGGGAGTTTTAGTGATGGAGAGGGAGTAGAATGATGGAGAGGGGGTGGTGGTGTTGGGGAGGGAATGGTGGCTATGGAGGAGAGGTTGTGATGGAGAAGGAAAGATTGTGATGGAGACGAAATGGTGGTGTTGATAAAAAGAGAGACGGGAGTCGTGGTGATGGGAGACAAAGGTATTGGTGGTGGTAGTGATTTAGAGAAAAAGAGAGAGAGAGAGAGAGAGAGAGAGAGAGAGAGAGAGAGAGAGAGAGAGAGAGAGAGAGAGAGGGAGAGAGAGAGAGAGAGAGAGAGAGAGAGAGAGAGAGAGAGAGAGAGAGAGAGAGAGAGAGAGAGAGAGAGAGAGAGAGAGAGAGAGAGAGAGAGAGAGAGAGAGAGAGAGAGAGAGAGAGAGAGAGAGAGGTATAAAAGAGATTAGAATACTGTGAACAAGGTGTAAGGATAAAATAGAGGACTATATTAGGTAGGGAGACCGAACGCTAGATGGCTGGATAAAGTGGAGAAATATGAATGAAAGATGACCAGGAACATGGATTGTGTTGAACAGTATGTGGAGGAAGGAGACCGAAAATAATATGGATATGTATGAGGTGGAGGATTATTAGAGGCAGGAAACTTTGCCCCATCCTCCCCATTCTCATCAGCTTTTCCCTCTTATTCTTCTGTATATTTGTTTTCTCCCTCGTTGTCCCTTTCCCATCCATCTCCTTTCCCAGTAAATCCTCCCTTCTTCCACATCCTACCCTATCGTTTGTTATCTTCATTCTTCCTCCCATTCTCATCAGTTTTTCCCTCATATTCTTTTGCATTGTATTATTATTTTTCTCCTTCCTCGCCCGTTCCCACCCACCTCCCCTGCCACGAAATACATTCTTCTTCTACCATTCCCTATCCCTGCGTCTGATATCTTTCCCTTCATTCCTTCAATTTTGGACAACACTTTCCCTTTCCTTCTCTGTCCCTTCCCCTATTCTATTTCCCTCACCATCCAGTCTTTTTTTTTTTTCTCTGGCAGTCCCTACACCAATTCCCCACTGTACTGTATATCCCTAGATCAACCCTAGTCTCTCAGTCACGCACACACACGTCTCTTTGCGAAACCCCCACCTGCTACCTCTCCCTCTTTCCCTGTGTTACTTTTCCTTTGTTTCTTGTTTTCCGTGAATTTTTACTTCTTCCTTTCATTCCTCGTACTCAGTTTTTCTTTCCATGTTTCGTCTCCTCTATCCCGTTTTCACTCCATTTCATCCATTATCTTGCGTCTTTTCTTTCCTTCCCTTCTTTCTTCGTCATCTCTGGATTTTCATTGTTTCCTATTTCTTGTTTGTTTTTCTTTTCCTGTGTTCATCGCTTTGTCATACATTTTTTCTTTCTTTTTCATGGACGATTTCTATTTTCCTTCCCTTCTTTCTTCTTCATTTCAGTCTTCTTCCTGTCCTTCTTCGTCCCCTCTTTTTATAAACTGTACATTCATTTTTTTTTTGTTCTTGTTTTTTTCGTCGTTGTTCTGATTGACACTTTTTTTTTTCCTCATGTCTTTCCTGGCTACTTTTCAAGTGTTCTTTCTTCCTTACTTGCTGCAGTTTTTTCTTTTTTATTATTATTATTTCTTATTCTTAACCTTTTCTTCCATTTTGCAGTTGTTTTATACTTTTGTCTCCTCTCCTTTGGTTTGTCATGTTATTTCGTCCATTCACGCATTTCCCCTTCCTTTTTTCCAATTCTCTGTTGCTCTTTCTTGCTTCCTTCTTCCTTTTTTCGCGTCCGTGTCCTTCCAGTTCAGCCTCTCGTCCATTCTCTCTTCCTTTCCTCCTTCTTCTGTACCTCTGTTCATCTTAATTTACTTCCCTACTTTTCTCATTTTCAGCTACCCTTCTTTGAGTTTATCCCTCTTTTTCACACTTTTCTCCTTTTCCAACTTACTCTTCCTCTCTGCTTTCTTCAAACACCTCGGTGGCTTGGTGGTAGAAGTCTTGGATTGGAGATGACCGTGCTTTAACGCTTTGCGATTCGAATAATAGAGATGGATTTTTTTTTTTTTTAGATAAACGCTACTATGGACGTATATGTTTTCTGTTACGTCTTAGATAATCTGGACTACAGTAACCGAAAAGTGAATTTGCTGTACCGGTATGTCCTTTTCTGCTGACCTTCCTTCCTCCGTCATCCATCTCTTTCGTCCTCCTTCCCCTTATCCTTCCCTTCCTCCCACTCTTCTTCCCTTTCTCCTTTCTTCCTCCTTTCTTTTCTTTTTCCCTTTCTCCCTCCCCCTTTTTTCCTCCCCCCCCTTCTTTCCTCCCTCGTTTCCATCCTTCTTCCATTTTTCCGTTCTTCTCTTCCCTTCCTTTCTTTCTCCATTCTATCCTTACATCGTCTTTTCTTTTTCATTCTTCCCTTGCTTCCTTTTTTACTTCACTCTGACCGCTCCTTCATTCCTCCTACCCTGCTTCCCTTCCTCGTCGTGTCCTCTCCTCTGCTTCTCCTTCCCCTCTCTCGCATCTCTCTGGCAGTACTGGCATGCTCCCGTCCTTTCTATTTGTATTCCTCCTTTCCTCCCTTCTCCCAGATCTCTCCTCCTCCTTTTTTCCTTTCCTTCATCATCATATTTCCTTTGTTGTCTCTTTTCCGCCTCATCCCTCCTTCTACCTTTTTCTTTCCTTTCCTTCTTCCTTACCTATTCTCATCAGCAATTATGCGACAGTGACATGAAAATCTACAATCAGATTGCTTAAATCTTCCTCCTTGGGATTTTATTCAGGTTTCATTTTTATTTCCATACATATTAATAATAATGGAGATAGTATTAACATAAGAGGCAGAAAAATTAACTGGAAATGAAGAGAAACTTGATAGCCAACTAGTAAAAGATTACCAAACAGTCTCTTGCGTTATATGGTTGGTGGTGGTGCGCTTACAAAATATACCTTCTTCTCTGGGCTGTTGTGCTCTCTTTCTTACTTCGCCTTGCCTGTCCTGCGCCATCTTGAGTGTAACTGCGCCGTCCACTTTGACTTTTACTGTGCCATGACCATTACACTTCAGGTTGTAAAAGCTTGTTGGCGGCTGTGGCGTATGAGTACTCGGCGAGAGCTTAGAAGTCAGATACAGTACTTATCCAAGCGATTTTTAAAGTCCAGTAATGTATCACAGTTTACTACATATGAGGGCAGTTTGTTTCACGTATTTACAACTCAGTTAAAGAGGAAATGCTTAGTTTCATGTGACTCAAATCGTTTGCCAATAATTTTGTGCCCACTACCTATTGTATAATTTGAGTGATCTACTGTGAAATATATATCAATAACCATATTATCGTGTCCTTTGAAAATATTTGGAATACTCGAATTATATCTCCTTGTAATCTGCGTTTAGTTAAGGTAAAGAGATTCAAGGTTTCTAAAGCTCCCGGTATGGTTTATTTCTCAGTCTAGGTATCATCTTTGTCACCCTTAATTGCACTGTTCAAGTTTATAACTTTTTTTGTAATAAGGCGACCAGAACTGGACGCAATACTAAGTGTGGACATACTAGAGAATTATGCAAGGTGAAGATGTTATTTTCTGCTTTGTATTCGAATGCTCAGCCAATGTATCCTGTTATTTTTTTGGCTTTGTTAACAGCTTCTGTACACTGTATATTGGTTTAAGATAATTTCTTTAAATGCAAAGAAGAAGGAACCAAAGGCTAGAAGCCAGCAAATTGTTCCCTCCAAGAAGAAAATAGACAAGGTAAAAGAGTCATATTCAAGATACATTCATTTTGATATGCCTGGATATACTGAAATAAACCCGAGGCGTCCCGACGACGTATGGATACGTCGCCACGTTTTGTCACGGTGACACCCGACCACATATCCATACGTTTTGCAACTACGAGGTCCGTCATTTGCACATTTTTCAAGTTTCACGTGTGATTTTTGGTAGGCATATTTGGGAGACCTTCCTCTACCCAACGCCAGACGGCGATGATGCCTGGCCTCACCTGACCCCCCCTCCCCCCTGCAAGCCATTTTCTCGGCAACTCACCTTTTAGCATTGACCTGGCCAGTAAAGACATGTCACACCATGGTCTCTCCAATGACGAAATTCAAGGCGAAAGTGATTCCTGAGGTGGAGGACAAAGGAAAAAACAAGCCTGAGGAAGAAATAAGCAGAAGTGATGAGGCAGTAACGTCGTAAAAGAAGGTGCCATATGTTGATGTTTTTGGTGGGTGAACAACGCTTATATCGCCTATATTATTGTCTGAAAACCTATATACTGTTGTACAACATATAAATTCGTACCAAATAAATAAATATCTAACCAATTGTGAATGGTTTGAAATAGCTACCCCTCCCATAGAAAACGTTTTCTCTCGAGCCTGGCCTGGGAGAACACGGTAACAAGGTAAAGGTACTCTTACTTCTACTGTATTTCTAAACTCAACTGAGCACTTTCTCTCTGAATTTTCGATGTTTCTCATAAAAAGCGGAGGTTTTCGCCCCCCCCAATTTTTTTTTTTTTTCGACTATCTGCCGTATTTGGGGGTGGGCGTCATTCGTGAAAAATCTGCCGGGATGCGGCGGGTAAGACTGGAGGCCATAGATAGTGGGATATACAGATAGAATACATTTCCATAGTTGACTTGTTGCATACATGAAGGGCTGGGAGAAAGGGTTAACTCTTGCATTAAAGAGTTGGACGGAAAATGGATGAGAGTTTGTTGCTAGATCTGTGTTGCTCGCCCACCCTAGTGGTGGAAGGATGCAAGCAGACAGTTCAGTGGAGCAGTGACCATTGAAGTTGCGATAGAAATGAGATAAAGATGCAACAGTGCGGTGAAGAGACAGAGGTTGAAGGGAGCCGGTAAGAGAAGGAGAGTTAATGAGACAGATAGCCTATGACTCCACATTGTTGAGAAGAGTTGTATGTGGGGGAGCCTCACCACACATGAGAGTTGTACTCTACACAAGGGCGAATAAAACCCGTTTATAAAGTCAACAACTGTACGGGGGTAAAGAAGGCACGGAGCCGGCTTAGCACACCTAAATTGTTACTATAATTCCTAAGTCTTTTTCATGACTGACATTATCGAGTTGAGTGTTGTTCATAGTGTAGCTGGCTTTTTCATTTAATTTCTTACCATGAATATGCAAGGACTCAGTATGACAATTGGTTTCATACAACCGGGTGTGGGATCTGATATAGCTTGTGTTGCTCCGTTACTCACTGCATGCTACATCAGGGTCATGAAGGGTAGATGAGATACAGATTAGTTTGTGTGATATGAGATCGTTCTGCTTCATTTTCCGGTCATGGGACGTGAGTGAACTATTGAACAGAATTTGTGGTTTGGCATAAATCATGTTGTTCCCTATCACGCACACAGTGTCTTTTGTGGGTCGTGGATTATACAAATCTATGTATTCTTTGCTGCAGTGCTTCTCTGTCTCATATTACATGCTGATCCGGGTTCATGAAGGCTGAATGAAATATATTGTGTGCAGTCAATCGTAGTGCATCTGCCACAGCATGATGTATCACGTCATGGACGCTCCGTGAATAATAGAAAGTTTGTGTGATCTGCCAAAGTGCTACTCTCTTCCACTCCCCGCATGTAAATTGTGGGTCAGGGAGGCTGGGGGAAAAAATATGTGTGGTGCAGGAGGTAAAAGTATTAGGCCCAAGCGTTCAATGAAAATGAACTTGAGTGATAATTTGGCTTTTTGGCAGATTAATTCAATTGTTATCTATTTTCGATAGAATCCTTGCAGAATCTTGATGTTTTTTTTTTTCCATTTCTTCATTTGCTGTACCGAGGAGCCTGTGGACCCACCACCCCCCTTGCGACCACCACCGCACACAGAGTCCTGGAGACGCCCTTGATAACTTGGTGATCACATTCAGATGATTAGGTTTCAGTTATGATATACCGGTAATGAATTAGCTTAACCTTCCAGAGATAATTCCATTACTCTCTTAACAGCTAACGCCAGATGATATTTTCTTCATGTGAGAGTGAGTACGCTGGTGAAGCCCAAGAGTGTTAGTACTGTCACACTTAACCCTTCTTAATCGGCACAACTCTTGTATATTTCAGCTGACAGCAGACTGTTTTTTCATCTGGAGAATGAGTCATATGAGCCTGAGTGTTAAATAAGGAAGGAAGAAGGAAAGAGCATCGGAATGGGAACGGGGGTAAATAATGTTAACGTTACGTTCTTATAGTATTGGGATGAATCGGGAAGGAAGAGGAGCGTATGAGGAACATAAAAGAATAATATAGTCACATTTCAGTTGCCGTATGAGTCAGGTATTACAGGGATTGTGGAATTTACTCTTTATGGCCATAACTTTAATCTCGACACTGACTTCAAGCTTTTTTTCTATTTGCATTTTCTGCCTCCATGTGATTTTACTCAGCCTTGAAGAGATATAATCGTACTGAATGAGTTAATGAGAATGTTTCAGATCAGTACACTCCCATAGGTCTTCCCAAACTACACAAGTCATATGTAAGTAACGAGAATGTGAAAAAGAAATGTAATGAAGTAATTAAGGGGTTGTCCTCAGAATTTTCAAGACCAAAATGTTTCTAGTTGGAACCAATAAAAATAAATAAAAAATAAGCCAATATATAAGTCAATAATTCGTAAAATTATGGCGTAATTATTCCCTTCAAAGTGATGACGTTTGTTTTACTCAACCAACTGCCAGACTATTTATTTATGAAAGACTCTTCTAACTGAAGGGGTTAGGTGCAGCCTTCATTATACCGTTCAGTTGTAGGCAACTCTCATTATCTGATTAAATCGCTTCGTATCAGTAAGAATATATAGAAAATGTGTTGTCGTAGTGAAGGTACTAAAGTCTTACCCTCAGTCAAATATTTGGAAGTCCAGTCGGCTGAATAATGAACCTCTTCGCCGAAATTTATGGCGAGATTAACACAGTGTAAAAAAGAAAGTTAATGAACATGGCAAAAAAAAAAAAAAAGATCCGTGTTAAATATTAATGATAATGAGAAAATAATGTTAAACAGAAGGCCACAACTTTCTCACCGCCTGGCCTCAGTAAATGACGAGGTGGATGGAGGAGGCGATTAATATCAATAAGTAAATACAGGGAGAAATGAGTATGATGAAAGTTGGAGGGGAGCAAAGACTACAAAGAGTGTCGAACTGTCTCAGATACACTGCACCACCCGACCTTCCCCTTCCCCTCCCAGTGCACTCCGTCATGTTCCTTTCTCTCACTGTCCCCTATCCCCTCCCCTCTTCTTTCTTTCCCTCAGACTCCCTCTCCATCCCTCCCAAACATTCCCTCCTCCTCTCTTTCCCCACTCCTTCCTTCGCACTTCAGCACCGTCCCACTCCCTCCATTACATTTCCCTTCCGAACCCTTCATCACAATTTCATCCTCCCCATACATTCCCTCCCCTCTCCTCCATAAAATTCTTCCTACTGTCTTCGTCTTCTGTTACACCTCTTCCCCTCATTTTTCTCACATTCACTCCCCCTCCCCGTGACTCTCCGTTCCTAACGCCTACTCCTTCTTACCTCCATCACCCTTTTGCACAATTCTCTCCATCACACTGTCTCCATCCTCTCTAACCCCCAACCTTCATCACTCCCCACACTCCTTTCTTCGCTCACCTGTTCCTCTTACATTTCCCTTCTATCTCCGGTCCTGTCTCTCCTTTACTTCCTACCTTTCAATACTCACCCGCTTCAAGTTTGCCGTCTTCACTGTTGATACCCTCGTCCTAGTTGGTAGTGATGTACTTGGTTCCGTCTGTCTGTGTGTTTGTATACCCATCTTTTCTATCTTGTACCTCTGAAATAGTATACTCTAGAAACAAGACTGACCATATCTGGATAACATTGGAATATGAAGTACATGTCTCGAAGGTCAAGGTCACTGGGGTGAAAAGAACTCTACCCCAAGTGAGCTAAACATTATGCATTATGTCAACACCGTTCTTTTTAAATCATAACATACTGGCGAGTCCCAGGCTGTTTTATTCAGCTGAGGAAAGACGTCCTCTTTATGAAGGGGTCAGAAATTTGCAATATGTGACAGTCGCAATTAATCTATTGAATCTGAACGCGTCTTTTGTATAATATATATTTAAACAATAAATTATTTAATCCTCATCGGTAAAAACGTCTTTGGTTTGAACGGTTATTCATTTCCATCATCCTACATCACACCTCATCACGTTCACTATTTTGTAAATTGGTGTTAATAACAACTTGCGTTAGAATGAATATTCTGACGGATAGGAGAGAGGCAGCTGACACAGTAGAAATGGGAGAAATTAAGAGGCTGGTGAAACGAGAAACTGAAGAAGTACGAGACGAATAATAAGGACACAGATTTTATATTGGATGTGACGGATGTGTCAGTGAAAGATGAAGTTGTTACCGTAAAAGCGGGAAGAAATTAAGAAAACTGTTCAAGCGAGAAATGGAAGGCCCCTGAAATTTCAGATGATAACTTAGTGTGGAAAGCGAAATAAGTCGTATGCGGCTTTCTATGGATTTGGAGCAAGCATATGACAGGGTGGATAGACAAGGATTTTGGAAAGTGTTAACAATATATGGAGTAGATAGGAAGTTGCTGAATGCTGTGAAGAGTATGTATGATGGTGCTAAGGCAGCAGTACGTGTGGATGGTGAGCTAAGTGAATTTTTCTCTTTGAAAGTTGGGTTGAAACAGGGATGTGTCATGTCTCCATGGTTGTTCAATCTGTACATGGATGGGGTAATAAAAGGGGTACAAGGTAGGTAGTGGATGTTAGAGTGGCTCCTGGTGAGAGAGGATAGTGTTTGGAAACTCCCTGTACTGTTGTTTGCAGATGATACTGTGTTGTTGAGTGAAGACGAAGGGGAGCTGCAAGGCTTGGTGGATGAGTTTGGGAGAGTGTGTAAGAAACGGAATCTAAAGGTGAATGTAGAGAAGAGTAAAGTGATGGTCTTTGAGAGAGGTGAAGTCATTGAATGTACAACGAGGTTGGATGGTGAGGAATTGGAAAATGTGAGTACGTTTAAGTACTTGGGTAGTGTGATGAGTAAGGATGGAGGTTTGGAGGGTGAAGTGCTTGAAATGGTACATCAGTGAAGAAAGGATGCTGGTTCTTTTGAAAGCAGTGATAAGAAACAGGGAAGTGAGCATGGAAGTGAAAAAGTTACTACATGACAGTATTGTGATACCAACTCTAACGTATGGAAGTGAAGCTTGACGTTGTTGGAAGCTGACACAAGTCAAGAGTGAGAGCAGTGGTAATGAGTTATTTAAGAGGAGCCTGTGGAGTCACATGGAGAGACAGGCTGACGAATGAGGATATAAAGAAGCGTTGTGGTGTGGATGTGGATGTGATAGGAAGCGTTATGAGGAACACACTGAGGTGGTTTGGCCATGTGGAGAGAACGGAGGGTGAAAGACTGACGAAGAGAGTGTATGTGAGTGAGGTGGAGGGGGGAAGAGGGAGGGGGAGGCCGAGGATAAGATGAAGGGATGGGGTGGAGAGGTATATGAGAGAGGGGGGTGTGAGTTGGAAGCAGGGCAGTGAAATGGCGGGGGACAGGGCGACTTGGAGGCGATTTGTTTGTGGCCACCCCAAACGGGATTGAGGCGTCTGGCAATAGATAGATAGATAGATACTGACACAGTAAGGGAGTATATTGTTGTACTATTAATGGGGTTACGTGAAGGAAGAGAAATGGTGAAATTTAGAATGTCTAAAGTTTGGGGACAAAAGAGTAAAAAGAAGTATAGCATGTATTGATAGTATGAACACAGGAATACTACAGTAAACACATGGGGGGGGGGGAGTAAGGAATTGGGATCCAAAAGAAATGAAACTTTGTGGGATCTATAAGGAATGAAGACTCTGAAGACAGGAAGCTTGTGGGAGTCTATAATGGAAAGAGAAGGACAGAAAAAAGAAAAAAGAAAATGGGTGTTTTTAAAATATGGAAATACGTGGATATCAGAGGGAGTGAAGAGCAACGTTCTATAGAGAGATGGGCACAGGCAGCGGCCAGAAAGAATTAAAAACGTGGAGATCAAGTTAACTCAGACAGAAAGACTCTTCCAAGGTTTTCTAAACCCTGGGGACATGGAAACCAAAAAGAAATGAAACACATAAGGACCTGTAATTACTGTGGAGACCCAGGTACCGGCATTCGCAGGAATGAAACCTATTGAAGAAGAAACCAGAGGAAATGGAACCCACAAAATGTAACGCAAGCATCAAAATGAATGAAACTTATAGGGAGCAGTAAACTGTGTCAGGACATCAAGCCAAAGAGGACTGTGAGCCCATCGTGAGGGGGCAGGGGAATTGAAGAAACAAGAAAGAGTCAGCGAAGGGATAAAGTTAAAGAGGCTGAGACAAAGACAGAATGGAACAGACCCCGGGGAGGCGTGGTGGAAGGCAGTGAATAATGTGTGGGGAAAGAAGAGAGGAGGAGGGTAGGAAAGGGCAGAAAAATGAGGGGTAAAAGAATAGAGGCAGAGAGAGAGAGAGAGAGAGAGAGAGAGAGAGAGAGAGAGAGAGTTTGTGTGTGTGTGTGTGTGTGTGTGTGTGTGTTTACACAGATACACACAGAACACACACGAATGGATTAAAGGTCTTCCAGTGCGCTATGATAGAATTTTTAATAATGGGAAAAAAGAGCATTATTAGGGAGGGGCAAAGTAATTAACTGTATTGAACGTGTCTGATATTAGAGTATTAACTGTATGCATATGGAATTTCGGCTCCCCACACCTGCCTCCATAACTATTATCCACACCTGTTCTCTGCACCTACTCCCACACCTGCTTATTCCTACTCCGTATACCGACATATCTGGCAGTAGTTCCTGATAGTTTGAAAGCCAGATAGACTGGATAGGTGAATTATTGTTAGTACTTTTACCAATGTTTTAGGAATAGGTAGATAGATAGACAAATAGACAGATATAGATAGATATTAACAGAGATGTATAGACATAGATGACTTACCAGCTTTATTACCGAGTAGTTATGAGTTGCTTTTGTCGAAGTCTTTTCTCCGAGGCCTCCCCACACAGGATGTGGCGTGAAGCAGTAAATTGATCGCTAGGTTGATAGACAGATGGCTGAATTTCGTCTGGTTATTTCCTAACATGTCAAGAGATAGGCTGGGTGAGAAGCACCACATACCCAACCACTAATTGACTGTGTCCGGTACTGCCAGTGACCATAGACACACACGCCACAATACCTAGTCCATGGTGGGGAGAGGGAGAGAAGAGTTGTGGGAAGAAGAAGAAGGCGTAGACCGAGAACGAGTCGGAAGGAGAGGCTGGTGGGGTCTATGAGAACTGTGGAGGTGGTTGTGGTGGCTGACACTGAAATACCTTGAAATAGTGTGGTGATGTGGACCATTGTGAATGTATGCCATGGTTATGGGTTTATAGAGAAGTAACAAAGAAGAAGCTGAAAACCTAGACTGAGAAAGAAATAGGACCAAGTGAAGGTGCAGAGAGCGAATAAAGGAAGGTTATTGTGTGTCATGGGAGGAGAGATCATTATACAGTAGGGGTAACAGTGTCTAGAGGAGGTTTGGTGGAGGCCACCTTCCGCAGGGTGCAAAATCTGATACTATATGGATACAATGTATTTATTACATTTCTTCCATATATTGTCAACGAAGAGCCTTAGTGGGACTCTGGATATAGATATAACACTTTATTCCCTGAGACCCAGCAATTATCCTAGGTGTCACAAACCTTCACATATCACCACTTCAGCTCTGATTTTCGTCATCCATTTCCAGTACATAATAGAAGTATGTGACCCAGAACTAGTGTAATGTATTAGGTGCTAAATACATACTTGAAATTAGTATTTTGTAATGAATAGTTGGCAGATACGTTTGTATGAAAAGCTGGGAGGTTCTTGTGTTGTTCAGTGAACTGGCACAGGATGGTGATGATCATGAAGATGATGGTGATGACGATTGATGACGATGATGATGATGGAATATGTGTAGTCATTGAAGACACGGTGCTGTGGTAGTAGATTTAACCGATAGTTTTTCATCCAAGCAATTTAACTGAGGCAGGCTTTGATTGTTCATTAGAGAGAATTGAATACACTGAAACGTAGGATGGGTCAACAAATATAGTGATGTAAGTAGAGATAGAAATATATTAATAATCGAAAATGGTTTGTCAGTTTTAGACTTAATGTAAAGAACAAGGCAAAATAGGTCAAGTTGTTCATAGTCATTTAATGTATTGGAGTGAAATACCTCCCAATAGCGTGAAAAAAAAAATGATACACAAATTCCAATGCAGTGTAAAGACACAGAGGTTATATTCCCTTGTTCCTTTCCTTGCACTCTTGCACTTAGCTTCCTCATTACCAAGAGATTCTTTAGAGTTGGAAACTTTTCGAACGGAAGCTACACATTATCATCAATAGTCCCTTCCCTACTAGAGATTGTTCCTTAGTTCAATAATACAGTCAGGAAGTAGCAATAATAAAGTAGTGAAAGCTTTGACACTGCACTTGACATCTCAAAGGCTTACGATCGAGTCTGGCATAATATCTTTAATTTCCAAACTGCCTTCTTAAGGTTTCTATCCTTCTATCTGTGCCTTCATCTGTAGACGGCCATCGTTCATCTCCTAGATCTATCAACAGTGGTCTTCCTCAGGGCTATCACCGACTCTCTTCTTTTATTCATCAACGACCTTCTGAGCTGTACATCTAACCCTATCCACTAGTACACTGATGATTCCACCCTTCACCTTTCCTTTCGGTTCCCGCAACGTCCATCTCAGCAGTTACTTCAACAAACAAGGGATGAGGCTATGGCACACCTAATGTCTGACTTGGCTCGTATCTCTGACTGGGGTAAAAATAATCTTGTTGTTTTAAATACATCAAAAACTCAATTATTACACCTATCAACCCGACACAATCTTCCACGGGAGTACCCACTTATGTTTAATAATATCCAGCTCAATCCTGCATCATCCCTGAACATGCTTGGGGTTTCATTCACTCAAGACTTATCTTGGAAAGATCATATTGCATCACTTGTAAAATCTGCTTTCAAGAGATTAGGTGTGCTAAGCCGACTCCGTTCCTTCTTTACCCCTGCACAGTTGTTGACTTAATACACAGGTTTTATTCGTCCCTGTGTAGAGTACAACTCTCATGTGTGGGGAGGCTCCCCACATACAGCTCTTCTCAATAGGGTGGAGTCAAAGGCTTCTCGTCTCATCAACTCTCCTCTTACTGGCTCCCTTCAACCTCTGTCTCTTCGCCGCACTGTTACACCTTTATCTCTTTTCTATCGCTACTTCAATGGTCGCTGCTCCTCTGAACTGTCTGCTTGCATCCCTGCACCTGAACAACGGGTGCGTAGCACCCGTCCAGCAGCAAACTCTCATCCCTTTTTTGTCCAGCTCTCTAATGTAAGAGTTAACCGTTACTCCCAGTCCTTCATTTATGCAACAGGTCAGTTCTGGAACTGTCTCCCTCTGTCTGTATAACCTACTTCCTATGATCTCTAGTCTTTCAAACGCCGTGTGCCCAGGCATCTCGAAATGAACGGATCTTGAATTTGGCTCTCATATATATATATATATATATATATATATATATTTTTTTTTTATTTTTTTTTTTTCGGGGGGGGGGGAGGGAGGAGCGCTTTGCGGGCCCATGGCCTTTGGTTCCTTCTTTCTTGCATAAAAAAAAAAAAAAAAACTATTCTTATACGCCATTTCGGGGAAGGATTTAATGCGTTACATGTCAAAAGCAATATTTAGCCACTGGAATACAACTTAAATTCGGGGTATCAGATCTCTTCGTCCTGCGCACCAAAATTTATAGCACAGCAAGAGACACGGTGATATCCAACGTACATTGTCAGACTTAACAAGATATGATTTTTTTTTTTCCTAATGATTTGGTGAAATACTTGATGAGGTTAAAAATAAGTCCAAGGAGGAAACGAAGTGCTGGGTATAGAGAGGAGATCAAAGAGAGAAGAGACATACACTGAGTATGTGAGCTGGCAGATAGGAACTGTGCAACAGATAAACAGGTAGACAGAAAGATAGATAGATAAATCTTTAGGAAAGACACATTTTATGAAAAGTTGCAAGAAGGAGTAGGAAGGGTACCTAGACATGATGTTTTGATCTGCGTTGGAGACTTTAATGCAGTAATGGGCTGTTCAAATGAGGGATTTGAGGCATGTATGGGTAAGATGGGAGTTGGTAGTAGGATGAGTGAAAACGGAGTGAGGTTTGGAAGCTTCTGTCTAGCAAATGACTTAGTCATCGGGGCACACTCTTTCAGCATTGCAATATACACAAGACAACTTGGGTGTCGCCGTGTGGAAAATATAAAAATCAGATTGATCACATCGCTATCAGTAGGAGGCATAGAAGTTCTCTGCTAGATGTTCATGTTAAACGGGGAGCGGATATTGGTAGTGACCATCAACTCAGCATTGCAAAAATAAGGTTTAAACTTAAAAATCAGAAGAAGGAAAAATCTGGTGTTGGTAGATACGATATTGTTAAGCTTAGAAGAGAAGGAGAAGAAAAGGAGGAATTCAGATTAGAATGCAGAAATAGGTTTTTGGTGTTGGAAACGTTGGAAGATGGGGAGAGAAGTGTAGATGAGATGTGGGAGGATGTGAACAAAGTTTTGCATGAGACTGCTGAATGTACGATTGGAAGGAGACATAGATTCAGGAGAAAGAAATGGATATCAGAGGAAACGTGGGATATGAGAGGTGAGGCTAAATTGAGGAGTGAGATGCAATGCGTTGATGAACGAGAGATTGAATTAGCAAGAGCTGCGTACTGGAGTTTGAATTCAGAAGTAAGAAGGTTAGCTAGGAGAGATAAAAGATGTGTGGATGAAAAGGTTGCAGAGACTGAAATCCTAATAAACAAAAATGATGGACAGAGTCAAAGAATAGCATATGAATCGATCAGAGAACTGAGTGGTAATGCAGGTAAACGCAAGGAAATACCAATTAGAGACAGGGAAGGAAATTTATTGACCAAAGATGGAGATATTAAAAATAGATGGAAAGAGCATTTTGAGACAGTTCTTAATAGACCAATACCACCAGAAGAGGATATACCGTCTGCTCAGGAAGATTTAAATATAGAAACAGGAGAGTTGAGGCTTGCAGAAGTGGAGAAAGCAGTAAAACAGTTAAAGAATAATAAGGCACCAGGGGAGGATGGTTTATTTCCGGAAATGTTTAAAGTGGAGGGGGATAGATTAATAATGATCTTGACCAAGCTATTCAATAAGATATGGGTGACGGGGTTACTACCATCAGTTTGGAAGAATGGTGTAATTGTTAAAGTTCCGAAGAAAGGAGACCTGAGTGAATGTGGTAATTGGAGGGGAATCTCTTTGTCACCGATAGCTTTGAAAGTTTTCAGTAGAGTGTTGTTAAATAGGTTGGAGCCGGTGGTTGAGGGTATTCTGAGGGATGAACAGGCTGGTTTTAGAAAGGGACGTGGTTCCAATGATCAGATCTTTATAGTTAGGCATTTGATGCAGCAAGTTATTGAAATGAGAGTACCGTTAAGTCTTTGTTTTGTTGATTTTGAAAAGGCTTTTGATAGTGTTTCGAGAGAGTCTATGGGGAAGATCATGAGACATTATGGAATACCAGAGGAGTTTGTGAGGGTCATTATGAACATGCATGAGGACACATTTTGTAAAGTGATGGTTGATGGTTGTCTGAGTGATTCGTTTGAAGTCAAGTCCGGAGTAATTCAAGGTGGTGTTCTATCGCCTTTACTATTTATATTGGTCATTGATTACATTATGAAACGTGTTGGAACAGAAACCGGTGCAGGTATACTTTGGGGAGAGAACAGGAAACTTTTGGATTTAGATTATGCAGATGATATAGTTTTGATTTGTGATGGGCCAGAAGAGATGCAGAGAGTGTTGGACTGTTTGGTGAGTGAAGGTCGCAAGGTGGGTTTGGTTATTAATTGTGGAAAAACTGAAATAATCAATATGAATATGGAAAATGCGCAGGAATGTGTAATTGGAGGTATGGTTGTAAAGCAAGTTGATAGGTTTAAATATTTAGGTACTTATTTAGCCAAGGATGGTTCTTTGAACTTTGAATTCGAGGAAAGGTTAAAGAAGGCTAATCAGGCAATGGGAATGCTTAAAAATATTTGGAATAATAACAATTTCTCTGTGCATACAAAAATCAAACTTTATAAGGTAATGGTTAGGAGTATCTTAATTTATGGACACGAGTCTTGGTACAGCACAGTGACTATGGAAAATAAATTCTTGGTGTTTGAAAATAAAGCACTTAGAAGAATATTAGGAGTTAAGTGGTGGGAAAGGATACCAAATAGTAGAATTAGAGAAATAACGGGAGTGCAGCCGATCGATGAATATGTTAGAGTCTCACGATGGAAGTGGCTAGGACATGTGTATAGGAGACAGGGAATAGTACGAGGTACACCAGGGTGGGTGGCACCTGGTAGGAGAGGTAGAGGAAGGCCAAAAGAGACGTGGGTGAGGACAATGAGACGGGAAGCTGGAGATGAGTGTTGGGGAGATCTTGAGGAGTTAGCACAAGATAGGATGTGGTGGTGTGAGTTCCTCGAGGCCCTATGCATCCCCGAGGGTGCCACAGGAAATGATTGATTGAGTGATATATATATATATATATATATATATATATATATATATATATATATATATATATATATATATATATATATATATATGAGCTGGCAGATAGGAACTGTGCAACAGATAAACAGGTAGACAGAAAGATAGATAAATCGATATATATATATATATATATATATATATATATATATATATATATATATGAGCTGGCAGATAGGAACTGTGCAACAGATAAACAGGTAGACAGAAAGATAGATAAATCGATCTATATATATATATATATATATATATATATATATATATATATATATATATATATATATATATATATGTATATATTACAGAAGATGGACAGGTAGGCAGGTAGACAGTTATTCAATGTAGGAAAGATTTGACAGATTTTTGCAAAATATGACAGGAGAGAGAAACGGCGTCAGAGACAGACCGAGGATTGAGTGAATTTGCTGGAAAGTCAAACGAAAGCCCTGGTAACGGCGAGAGAGAGAGAGAGAGAGAGAGAGAGAGAGAGAGAGAGAGAGAGAGAGAACTTTTCCCTCAGGTGGAGAGGGCTCCTGAGTCAGGGAATTATGGAGTACGGCCGGTGTGGCTTTACCATAACCTGGATCCAGCCCCACTGAACCCATCACCATTTATATCACACCATCAGGACTGCCAACATGATGGGGAAAAAAAGAAAAGAAAAAGGCAAAGAAAAACACCCAGACTTCTCACATTCTCAAGGAAAAGTAGTGCAGGCAAGGGAGTAGATGCTGATGCTGGAAGACTTTGACCTTACCCTGCCACCTTGACCTGAGATTGGTTGATCTTAAAGTCAAGCCTCATCCTGCTTAGCTTACTTTGGACCCTTCCACCATGTTTCACGTAACTGGGTTAATAACTTTAAGTTGACCTTGCCATGTGACCATGACCTTTGACATCTTGTTCGCGGACACAGCAGGTCAACCCACTGGCAGACCCTCAACCTTTTGTCACTTTCGTCCATATCAGTTCAGAACAACGTCAGCTATTATGTTCACACAGTCACGTTTGGGTAATGTTTTTACCTTGCCTTGTGACCCTGACTTTTGACTGATTGTTCTGAAAGTCGACTCCCTTCGATATTACCTGACCCTCAACCTTTGCACCAAGTTTGTTCTAAAGGAGATCATAAATATTTAAGTTGACTTAGCCATGTGACCTTGATCTTTGGTTCTCTCAGAAACACTAGTTCATCCCTTTGGAAGACTCTCAACTCTTTCGTGAAATTTGGCCAAAATGAAGTCAGAACTTTCTGAGAATGTTAGTACACATTATAACTGATTACTGACCGGCACATATTCAGTCAGTGACAGGGAGATGTTCTGATGCTTGCCAGCATCTGGAAATTGTATGTAGGATTTAAATGGTAAAAGAAATAAGGGGGAAGTAAATAAGAGAATTAATGTACGAAGAGTACCCATATCTCCTATATTATTATGGGAGATTTGATACCTTAGATTATATTTGCTTGAAAATATAGGGGAGAAAATGCAATAAACTAGCTTCTAAGAGGGAATTGAAAATATATTGAAATGTGGATGGGGTTATGAGAGAAAACAAAATGAAGACTTGTACCGGCAGGTGAGAGCCTGGTGATGAATGATGAGGACTGGAATACTTAATGTTTAATATAAGTAGATGTTGCTGTGCTGTTTGCTTGGAGTAAGCTAGGCTTGTTGAGATTATTTAAGATTTTGTGAATATGAATATGAACAGAGCAGCTCAAGTAAAAGAGGAGTCGATTCTGGTACAGTAGATACATATTGATCCAGTCAGATTGCAGATTCCGGTCAAATTTCAGTTAGTTCCCATTCAGTATAAAATTCGGTTTAAGGGCTTTGGATTCTTTCCCAGTCTGGTTCCAGTCAGATTCCAGTCAGTTCCCAGTCAGACTTCTGTTTTTCTGGCCAGATCTCATCCGTATTCCAGTGATGTGCCAATTACTGATGTCCTGGTGGCTGGAATGTCCAGTGTAGTCTTTGAAATATGTGTTTGGCCGCCTGCCTTTGTTGCAGTTGTTGCCGATACTGGGGCAGGAGCCTCCACCACCACTTTCCCATTCCCTTACCCACAACACACTACACCACGCACTTCCTGTCTCGTCCCCTTCCGCTTCCTTCCTCTCTTCTCTCTTATCAGTTTATATTTTTTTTTTTCAAAACTTTTATCCACACGTGGGGAAATGGAAAAACTGAATCTGATGGGATGCGTAACGGATGGGGACATAAACCAGAAAATAGAAATAAAAAAAGTGGTTGCTTTGAAATATGGAAACACATAAGGACCAGAAAGAACGAAATTTGAGTGGTTCTGTAAGTATGAGAACATGTTGGAACCAGAGAGAATGAAACTTTTGGTATTTATAAAATATAGGGAGTAGGACCATTAGGAATGTAAATTGTGTAGTTAGGGATCCTTAGAGACCTGATAAACGTATTAAGTTGCCTAACTATGGAGGCAGATGGAGACCAAAAGGAATGAAGTTAGTAAGGATCTGCAGTGATCAAGTGTACATGTGTACGCGAAGGAATGAAACTTGTATGAATCTGTGGTTGGGGACCAGAGAGAATGAAGCATACATGCAGACACATGTGGATACCAGAAAGAACGAAACTTAAGGAAATCTGTGAAGTAGGAGAAAGATGGAGACCTTTTGTGCTGGGGCAGGGGGTCTGGAGAAACAAGAAAGGGTCAGCGACGGGGAGCAACAGAATGAAACAAACCCCAGGGGAGGGGAGGGGGGGGTGAAAACATGTTAGGAGACATGACAGGAAGAGAAGTGATAGAGAGCGGGGAGGGAAAGAGGTGAAGCAAAGAGGAAGCGGAGGTTGAGGTAGAAGAGTGGGAGAGGGTGTGACAGTGGGAAGAGATGGTAGAGGAAAGAAGGTGGAACACGGAGACAATAGGAGAGAGGATAAAACTGAGGAGAGAAAGAGATGAGAGAGGAAATATAGAGAGAAGGAAGAGAGAAGAGAAAATGAGCAAGTAGGGAGAGGGACAGTGAACACTGGAAAGAAGAGAAAGAAAGGAGTAAGTAGAAGAAATTGAGAAGAGAAAGAGAGGCAGGGAGAATATGTTGAGAGAGAGAGAGAGAGAGAGAGAGAGAGGCCACACACAGCAGTGCTTTAAAGGTATTCCGGTACGCTATTATGGGAATCCTATTAGTGGGCAAATAAAGAGCATTAGTAGGGTCAGGCATAGTAATTAATTGTACTGGACGTGGTTGGTATTATGGTATTAGATTTATGCATAGGAATTCGGCTCCGCGCACCTGCCTTCATATAATATTATGTTCTTTGCACCTGCAGCCAACACCTGCTTATAGCTGTTTCTTACACCGACTATCAGACAGTAGGTACGGTTGGTTGGAGATACATAGGTTAACTATAGTTCTGTTACCGACACGTCATGGAATGGATACTTTGATAGATTAATAGGTGGCTAGTTAGATAGACAGATAGATAGATAAATTGTAACAGACAGACAGACAGACAGAGGGATGGCCTGTTAATGTCCTGTCAGTTACAAGGTCTTTTTGCCGAAGTCATTTAATCGACGTTACCCCACAGAGGATGCCGCGTCAGGCAATAAGTAGATAAGTAAATAGATTAAATTTGTCTGGTTAACTCTTACATGTCAAGAGATATGTTTGGTGAGAAGCACGACATTTCCAACTACTAATTGACTGTGTCCGGTGTAGCCAGTGACCACAGACACACACGCCACAATATCCAGTCCATGTGGGGGTGGGGATGGAGGAGTGATTGGATGGAGAATGAGACGCAGACCGAGAACGAGATGGGAAGGGGAAGAGGTGGGGCGTCCATGAGAAGTGTGGAGGCGGCTGTGGTGGCAAACAGTGATAAATGCCATTAAATGGTTTGGTGATTAGGAGCAATATGAGTACTTGTTATTATTGCGGGTGTATAGAGGAGTGACTGGGAAATGAGGAAGAAGGAAATGGACAAGGTGGAGGTTGGGAGAGAACATAAAGGCAGGTGACTGTCTCATGGGAGGAGAGGTCTTTGTAGAGTAGGGTTAACAGTGTCGAGAGGTCCTTTGGCCGAGGCCATCGAGGACACCTTCCACACGGCGCAGATTCTTGTATGTCACGGAGCACCGTCAGCACAGTCATATCACCATACCGCATTTACAATTCAGATAAACCAAATCACCACTTCCATCTTACCTCCACACACAGTACACTACACCACAGATCATCAAAATCAGGTGTAGGGGAAAGAACCAATGATTCGTCTCCTATGTAATGTTGATGTTAGACAAGGAAAAACCTGTCACCTTTACTTTTTTCCCATTTCCTCAACGATATCTAAGGGATATATTAATGATCAGTTAAACTGGCTTACCTGTTATTTCAGCTGAAGTAGCTGCTTTTTTGGCATTAATGATACTGAGATGTACTTTAATTTAGTTTCTCTGTTGCATGCAGATGAGATTATTGTTGTTGCAGTGAATGATAAAGAATTTCAGTGTGCTTTGGATGCTGTTCTTGAATACTGAAGTAAACGGTCCCTGCAGGTGAACATGGCTAAAACTAATGTGATAATTTTTTCTAAAGTAAAAGTAATGAATTATAAAACATTGGAGTTTGCAATGAACGATACTGATGGTGTTGATGATTACGATTATCTTGGCATAAACTTCAGTTACTGTACAATGGTCTTTTTCATGAAGTTAAAATACACAAATTATTCAGGCCAAAAGCGCCACCTATGGCTTATTACCAGTGGACATCTCCTTAGACTTATATGAAAAGATCCTCTTGGTTGCTGTGTTTTATTGGTGTGAAATATGGGGAATTGGAAATACTCTTCACGTACATATAATATATACTACATTCTTTTAAAAATCCTGAAATGTAATAAAACTATATCCCCTTGTACGCTGTACATAGAAACAGACTTCAAGAATCGCTCAGAGTTAATAGACAACAGAATGTTATTTTTTTGGCATTCGATCTTCGCAAGCAACAATGTAAGATTTCAGTTGTCCTGTTTATATTTATTAGAATTTTGAATGACTGGAAAATTTACAAGTATCCATTGCTGGATAAAACAGTGAGACTGAAAAAAACCAATGGCATGTAAAACTTACTTAAGGAAGTGGTAAATGTTAATGGCGTTGGCATAAAAAACAATCATTTAAGCTTAGAACATCTGACGTTTTTTATCAATAATGGTCAAAAGAAACTTTTAACAATCTAGCTTGTATAAATTATAGAATGATGACAAGTAATGTACAATTACAAGACTATTTTCTAAGTCTCCCCAAAGAGTATGCACTTGTAATACATAAATTTTAAATTTGGAAACCACAGATTACATCCAGTAAGGCCTCCCTTCCGTCTCAGGTTTTATTTTCTCTGTTTTTAGAGCATGCCTCTTCTCATGGGGACTCCATACCAGTTTATACTGATGGATCCAAGTCTGAAGCGGGTGTGGGCTTTGGTGTGGTGTTTCCCACCTTCTGTCGAGGTGGGAGCCTCCCTATGACTGCTTCTGTTTTTACGGCTGAGCTGACTGCTATTTTATTTGCCCTTCAGATTCTCTTCACTCTCCCCCACACTGCTTTTACTGTTTTTAGTGACTCACGAAGTGCTCTTTCTGCAATGGAGTCTTTTAATCCCTCTCATCCTTTGGTTTTATCCATTTTAGAGTGGCTTTTCCTTTTAGGGCGTCGTGGACGTCGTGTAGATTTCTGTTGGGTTCCAGCTCATGTAGGAGTGGCAGGGAATGAACGAGCTGATCAGCTGGCCAAGGCGGCAGCGGCTCGTCAACCTCTTGCACAGTCTCCTCTGTATCGTCTGCCTGCTGCAGATATGCGCTCCTGTATTGCCTCCAGAGTTTGGTGCTGTTGGCAGGAGCATTGGGATGCTGTAGGTGCCAATAAGTTGCGCTCGATTTGCCAGAAGGTGGGCTCATTCAGTTACCAGGGCTTCCCTCGTCAATGGGAGACTGCTTTGTGCCGCCTCCGCATTGGCCACACCCGTTTCTCTCATGGCTTTTTAATGGAAAGGGCTCCTCCTCCATTCTGTGATGACTGTCTGGTTCCCTTGACTGTTCGGCACCTGTTGGTGGAGTGCCCTAGTCTTGAGGATTTGCGTCGTCGATTCCTCTCTGACCACCAAACGGATGGTGGTGTGTATCATCTTTCCTCTGTGCTTGGGGAGGATGCCTGTGCCTTGGGAGGGGCAACCCTCTCCTTTGTGAAGGAGGCAGGACTTTTTAAGGATATTTAGAATTTCTCCTTTTTGATTGTGTGGTTTATCCTCTGTTTTTTGTTTTTACTTTTTACTTCTTTGTTATACGGCGGCATATGACCCTGGCAGTTGCGCCGCCATGATTATTAGAAAAAAAAAAAAAAAAAAAAAAAAAACACAGATTACCTATTTTTGGAGGAAAATATAATAATGTTGATCTGGTGGACAGAATTTGTTCTTTGTTTAATACAAATGATGTAAGAGAAGAAACTGATGACCTACTCAAGCGTCCCATCTTTAGTAATTACCAAAAAAATATTGGTGAATATTAAGAAATACTTCTAGATTAATGTAAATGTTCTGAAGATAAGTGAAATATTTAATAATGGAAAACATGCAACACTCTTAGATTTAGCTAAGTTTATAAGCAAAAGTGAGAATTATTTGGGGGAGAATTAGCACTAGCCGTTTCTATAATTGCTTTTTGCTTTTTATTTGCGCTGTAAGAAGTGTATGGTACGTAGGAGGACTACTGGGCCTTGAGAGCAGGCTGTGAAGCCTATGCCCAGAGTCGGACACATAAAAAAAAAAAAAAAAAAAAAAAATAATAATAATTGTATTGCACTCACATACCCGGTTAGGTATCCCAAGAGTTACACACACACACACACACACACACACACACACACACACACACACACACACACACACACACACACACACACACACACATGTCGCCACAACATCACCACACCACCACTATCACCTAAATATTACGCACCACCTTCCCTACCACACAGAACCATGCTGCACACACCACGACACACTAGCACCATATCACCAGCCAGCATCCACCACCACACTAGCAGCACTACACGTGTTGCTGTGTGATGTGGTACTGGGAATAAGAAAATCGTTATCTTTATACGCTTACCTCCACCTTAAGGCGACCTGCTGCTGCTGCTGCTGCTCATAAAGGCGTGAAGTCGCGCACGGGACCGTGAAAAGGCAAGGATTAGGGTGAGGAAACGAAGATGAAAGAGCTTGATGGTTCTTGGGAAACCCATTCTTATGAATACCATTAGTTTAGAAGTATCCACTATATCAGTTGACTCGTCAAACTGCAAAGACAAACGACAACAGTTTTCTATGTCCATTTTCAGTTTGTTTTGCAAGTCTTCACCGATTGCCTGTACCCGTCTCGTCACAGACTGGCGAGACAGAGGTATGTCTATAATCGCTTGCATTATTTCACTTTTATCATCTTGAAAAGGTTTCTTATACTTCACTAGAATATTTGCAGTACGATAGGGTGCTTCATTTGCTGCTTGGGTTTGCAAAACAGGTTTAACAAAATGTTATGCTCTCAACTGAACTTTTAAGTCTCATTTTAATATTCCTTATTTCAGTTTAAGGGGGAAAGTGAAGATCATGTTTCTTATGCAGGTTTGAAAAATGCCTCTTCAAATTCCCTTCAGCAGAACAACACTAGCATGGCACATCAAACATATAGTCAGTTGCCGATTTTGGATAAGCTGTTATAAGTCAAGGCATTTTTGAGTAGAATTTGTTATACATTTGAAATAAAATAATTCAAGGGAGCTGATTCCAAATCTGTTGCATAACATTATTTTTTGTCGTTATTACAGGACAGCTCATCAAAGAATCAGTGCCAAAGTTGCATTTTATGCTAAATCTTATGCATTCTATGCAGATTAGGGCTCTGGCCTGATTGGATGAAGGATCCTCAGACACAGAGGTTATATCAAATCAATCAAATAAACACCAGTGGGATGTTTATTGAATGGAAAGACAAGGATAATTCTTTTGTAAGTTTTTTTAAATGTGTTATCGTTGACACTGAAGCCTTCTCCTCTACATCGGCATATTCCAGTACCAGGTATATAAGACTCGCAACAGCCACAGCGGCAGGTCACACATGTGCCAGATCAGCCACAACTCACGAGGTTAATGCAACACTGTGGCACTGGTTCTGATGTGATCAGTCATCATCAACACTGGATGCAAATGATTATTTTCCCACCTTCAACTACATTAAGTTGGTTGTGGAATACTAAGTTATGGCTGTGTTGCTTTGAGCCAAATCATTGCCTGCAGCTGTGCCCAAATTACATAATGTTTTAAAGCATCACTGGTGGGTGGGAGGTTTTCCAATGCTACTCTTCTCTTGAACAAGGTTGGCCTTGCTTCATCAACCGAATTTGTAATAGTGACATGATAATATCAACTGCCAAGTTGAGGAAATGAAAATACGGTACACAGTGCAGATGAATATTTCCACTTGGGCTAGTGTGTCTAGTGTTAACGGGTCCTTTACAACTCCCTGTAAGAGTGCGTCCACACGTGTGCTGGAACACGTGTTGGCAACATGTAAACAACACAGTAACGAACAAGATGCAAACATGCTGGGAACGGCAGCATCCAGATCATGTTGGCAACATCATCATGAGGTCTCAGCTGCCTCGTATGGACACACTTATCCCATCACCTCTGCTGCCAGCAGGTATGAAGCTGCACTGTAACATGTTTGCATACATCAATCCAAATACTGCTGCATACATGTATCCAAACTTGTTGCCAGCTGTGTTGTCAACACATGTTCAGGGACACGTGTGGACGCACACTAATAGTTCAGAATGACGTGTGAATGCTGACAAGCTCATCAGTGGTTTCATCAGAGAAGACTCCAAAGACACCAAGCTTCTCAGTGACTTTGCTTTCAACCTGTGTATCTTGTCTCCGTCTTGCCATGCTGGACTCTTTTTGGGCAGTGGCGAGTCCAGGGTCGATTCCAAACATCTCATTGGTATCTTCTGAGATCTGAGACCTCAGATGGAAGGACAAGACCCTGCTGCTCAGGGCAGTCACACTTCTAGAGATTCCGACAATTCCACCGCCACTTTTTCCAATGGCATTTCAACATTCTAGACTTTGGTCAAGGGACACTTGGTTGAACTTCATTTCTACCGTCTTAACAACAAAGTTTCCATTTTTTAATTTCTGTTCAGCTTCTGGAGGTAGCATTTGCATTTGTGTATAGTACATTGTGCCACATCTTGCATAGTTTGTATGCCCGAAGCAGTGGAAATAAGGAGTTTTTCCTTGAAGGAAATGAGATGTAGATCCCAGATGTTATCTGTGTCGGCACAGGTAAACAGGAGAATGACCATATGTAGGTAAGTAAGCCAAAAGGCATAATTTGCATTCTGACCCTTTTCATGTTCAATTGCCCTAAGTTGTTACAATATCATACTAAATTTGCTCTTATCATACTCATTACATGTATAAAATTATGTTGTTAATGTCTTTAATTGGGACTAAAAAGTTTTAATATTTGTTTGAAAAGAAAAAAAAATACAAGATCTATCTTAAAATTTGATAGACTTAGTCATATATCTATATCAGCCCACAAAAACAATTTCATTATTGCTTAAATGGCCCCATTTTTGAATGGGCTGTCCTGTGCTAATGACAAATAACAGAGAATGTCATACAGCAAATTTGGATTCAGCACCCTTGAATTATATCAAGTATAGGACAAATTCTGTTCTGAAATGCCTTCACTTTTTTTTAGAAGGACCAATCGTCGTTTCTCGCGCCTGACTCACATGCATTTGTCTTTAAACATTGTATAAAAGGAATCATGTTCCCAATTTTCATGAAAGTGGCACTTTCTCGGCCTTTTAGATGCACTCATATTTACTATTACCACAATACCAATAATGTAAACACCACTTCACGGTCACACTCGCGTAACCTCTGTGAACGTATCAGTGAGTCTGCGCGTTACCTGACAGTTTTGGTGGAAGGGAACGGTGCCAGTCGTGTACAAGTTAGCCAGCGCGCTTTTGCCTTGTTGGCGCGCTGATGCCAATTTGTTCTGAGGGGGAGGCCGCGATCGACCAAACAACTGGTCTCGATCGACTGGTAGATAGCGATCGACTGTTTGGCCACCACTGGACTAAGGAATGCCTGGAGGCCTCTTTGTTCAAACTAACTCTTAATAAAAGTGGTTATAGGCAACAGGTGGATAGAACGAGTGGAAAAATAACTCAGTCGAATAACTGGCACTGAAATACAAGGGTTTTAAGATTCCATTCCTTCACGAGCCATAATCAAGACAACACAGTCAGGCCAATTCTAAGCTTGATCGCTCTCCATCCTTCTCAACCCCCCTGAAATATAACTGTTTAATGCAACAAAGAGGGAATAATTATCCGAGATATGGTTGGGATAAAAGTGTTGATAAAACCATTCAATTTGAGGACATCCTTTATATCATCATCTTGCAACCATCACACGAGTTTATCCATCACAGGGGAAGTGTTAAGAATAAACATAAATGCTGGCCGGACGGAGATGTGGGTAAGGGAAAGAGGGGGAGGGGAAAGGGGAAGAGGGAATGGGAGAGGTGGATGGGAAGGGGAGATGAAAGATGAATGGGGGGTGGGTGGAAATAGAAGACGAAGATGGGAAGGGGAGGTGAAAGAAAGGGGGAACAGGAGAGGAAAATGGAAAGGGGAGGTGAAAGGGGGAGGGGAACGGGAGGGCAGGATAAGGGGAGGTGAAAGGGATAAGGAAAAAGTAGAGGAAGATGGAAAGCGATGGTAGAGGATCGGAAAGAGAGGTGAACATGGAAGGGGGAACGAAAGAGACTGATGGGAAGGGGAGGTAAACAGTGGAGGGGGAACGAAAGAGGAGGATTCGAAGGGTAGGTGACAGGGAAAGGGAAACGTAATTGGAAAATGGGAAGGGAGGGGGAAACGGATGAGAAGCATGAGAAGGGGAAGTGGAAGGGGGATTAGGACTGGAGAGGTGGATGTGGGAGGTGAGAAGGAGATGAGGTGGGAGGGAGGAAAGAAGGGAGAGAGAGAGAGAGAGAGAGAGAACAGGTAAAGGAGAAGCCGAAACCAGGCGGGAAGGATACTGTAGAGAGCGTACGAGGGTGAGGAAGGAAGAACAGCTGAGACTACTAATGATTTCAGGGGCAGTGTCCAACTGTTTTTTTTTAAATAACGTCTCAACAAAGCGTCGGACAAGGATTTAACTTTGGCAGTGCATGTTTGAGACCCCGACCTAATTTGTAAAATTATGCTTTTGTACCAGATGTGTATGATTAAGGCATTTATAAGAGTAAATGTAGGGTAAACTTAGCTCAAATCGTCAGAGGCATGTATCGAGGCTAGCTTCGGTCACGATACAAGCCCCGCCCACACTTCGGAACGTGACGTCGGTGTGACGTAGTAGTAATCACCGACGCAAGTGGCAGTTCTGTCTTTATGTAAGCTGCTTCAGATTCAATGCCTCAGGGTTACTCATATTTCTGAGCTGCGGCCATACTGAATCTGTAGTAGGGGTGAAATTTTACTTCGGTGTGTGTGTGTGAGAGAGAGAGAGAGAGAGAGAGAGAGAGAGAGAGAGAGAGGGGGGGAAGGAGGGAGAGAGAGAGAAAGTACAGTATGTGGGGGGGGGGTTAGAAAGATAGAAATGCCACTTGCGTCGGTGATTACTACTACGTCACACCGACGTCACGTTCCGAAGTGTGGGCGGGGCTTGTATCGTGACCGAAGCTAGCCTCGTTACATGCCTCTGACGATTTTAGCTAAGTTTACCCTACATTTACTCTTATAAATGCCTTAATCATACACATTTGGTACAAAAGCATAATTTTACAAATTAGGTCGGGGTCTCAAACATGCACTGCCAAAGTTAAATCCTTGTCCGACGCTTTGTTGAGACGTTATTTAAAAAAAACAGTTGGACACTGCCCCTGAAATCCTTAGTAACAGCAATGATTTTAAATTGTAAAACAACGAAGGAGGAATATGGGGAAAGAATAAAAAATGCAAAGAAGGCCAAAAAAGAAATAAACTGATCAGCAAAGAATGAAGTGGAGAAATGAAAGAAAATGAAGAGGAGGCAGAAAAGCATGAAAATTAAACGAATGGAAGAGAAAGCAGTGCAAAGAAGAAAGAGACGAGAGAGAAGAAGAGAGAAGGGGCAGAAACAATGAAAAAATGGAGAGGGGACAGAGAAGGAAAATGTACTGAGTCTAGAAGAAAAGAAATTAAATGGACGGAAGAGGTGGACAGACGGACGGAAAAAGTAAGAAGAGGAGATGAAAGAGAAACAAGACCCTCAAGGATGAAAAATGTGATGGGAAACTATAGTGAAGGAAAAAAAAATATCAAGAGCAAGAAAACCTGAAAGGATGAGAGAGGGAGAAAAGGAAAGGAGATAATGTAAGAAAGAAAAGGTAGTTAAGGAAAAAAACCTACCATTGAGAAAATGCAGAGGGATGAGAATGTTTGAAATGTGATAGTAAAAGAACTGAAATTAAATGCAAAGAAGTTAAAAGTGTGAGACAGGGAAATGAGCCTTGGAGAGGAAAGGAGGCAGAGAGAAAGGAGACAAAGAAGAAACGGAGAAATGGACATGGAAGAATATGGACAGGTGAGAATATCGGAGATCGTGTAAGTAAACGAGTTTAGACTAAATGCAAATTAGTTAGAGAGAGAGAGAGAGAGAGATCTTTGAGACCAATAACGTAAAAGAAAGAAAGGTAAAAAAGGAGGTGAAGAGAGGAGAGGATGGAGAGAGAGAGAAAAAAAGCCATGCAAAAAACAAATCACTAATAAAAAACAACAGGTATGCAGGAGGGAGACTTGAGTGTGAGGAAGAAAATGAATTGTGTCTGAAACGAAGATTATTTAAAAAATCAAATAGAGAGATGTAAAGAACGAAAAGGAAAACGAGTATTTAACCGCTGACTATGTTGTTTTGAGGCATAATTCACCCCTTCCCGATTTCTGCAGCCCGTGGCTTCATCCATCCCTGACCTAAGTTTTAATTCACATTACCACTTCAACCATATGTACCCACATGTGAACACGTCGTTTATCTGTCTATCTATATATACCTATATATATATATATATATATATATATATATATATATATATATATATATATATATATATATATATATATATATATATATATATATATATATATATATATATATATATATATATATATATATATATATATATATATATATATATATATATATATATATATATATATATATATATATATATATATATATATATATATATATATATATATATATATGTGTGTGTGTGTGTGTGTGTGTGTGTGTGTGTGTGTTTTAGGTTTAGATAGAAATTTTCCCATTATCTGCATAAAAGTCCGCCAATGACCCCTCTATTGTATTATTTATCAGCAGCAACTTTCGTGTATTCATTAATCATCATATCTGGTATAATCGATGTGGTGTGTCAGGGGAAGGGGACATATGATTAAAATATACAGTATTATGGGAATTGGATGATGAACGTGTGGTTGTAATTTTAAGTCTTCATCAGAACATATACTGCGATAAATAAAATTCGGTAGAATTTTTCACCCGATTCCATAATTGGATAAAAGGAGTGGGATGATGATGATGATGATGATGATGATGATGTATAATTACTGTTGCGATTACGATACACAAGAGTATATACCGCCTTCATTAAAGAGTTGTGAATTAGGATGATGATGGTTTGCGGCTGCACCTGCTGTTGATGATGATGATGGTAATGATAAGGATGATTCACCACATCTGACAACTGATATTGCCCTAATTATAGCTTATATTTGTGTGATTTTTCGCAATTCGTCAGAAACTAAATGATGTGTTAATTATCAACAGTTATTTATGGGGTTACATCACTGAATTGATGACGTTATATTATCATCGTTAATTTTTTCTTCATCCTGTCGTTTTCCCATCATCTTCCTAAATCTTATTTCTGACATCGCCAGTCGCCTTAACGGTCTCATCTTCCCTCATTTTCTTTATCAGTTTTTCTTATGGTTTCATTTCTATAAATATTTTCAATTTGTCTTCTGTTACCAACATCTGTTTCACATCCAATAATTTCCTCTTCACTTTCCCCTATCACTTTTCTCACTAACCTCATCACCTTTCTCACGCTCCTTCTTTTACCTTATAAGGTAAAGTAATATTCGAGCTGGATGGAAAGGTTGGAATATCGATCCATTAGTTCGGAAACCCAGAAGTGTGATAAATATAATCGCAGTTGCACGGAGACATAAGTTCCCCTGCTGTTCCACAAAGTTAATTGCATACTAAAGGCATGTCTGTCACTTTCCTTACTAACGAACCATATCAAACAGAGAATCACTTATTGACCGAGAAACATACCAACTCACTCTCAGTCTGGGAATGTTAGCACACAGAGAAAAGTGTGAAGGTGAAGTGAAACATTGTATTAACTTTTGTCCCGAGTATACATAATACTCTGGATCAATAAATTTCTCTGGCATGGGACCCCAGACATTACGCAAAAGGCCAATGGTTAAAATAATTGATACTTTAATTGTGTTTTGTCACGTAATAACACTTTCACTAATGACCAGCGCTGAGATATTGTTCATCATTGACGTGATTGATTGTTGATGGGAATATTTAATGGGGTAAAGGAGAGCTAAGTTGTGTAATGAATTTAATTGTTCTATAAAAATAGCAACTCTCTCTCTCTCTCTCTCTCTCTCTCTCTCTCTCTCTCTCTCTCTCTCTCTCACACACACACACACACACACACACACACACACACACCTCATCATAGCGTGAACAGCTGGAGAGAGAGAGAGAGAGAGAGAGAGAGAGAGGTTGGTAGACCACGCTTAGGGTATGTTGCCGCGACCAACACCATGTGGACCACGCCTGATACCCCGGAAACTCAGCTTTTTACATTTTTGTAAATGGCACTTTGCCTGTTCGTTCTGGGGAGCCGACTGTGAAGTGGTAAGCACATCCTGCTTACAAGTGGAAGAATCAGAGATCGGCTGTTAGGGATGTCAGACTTCCTTGACCCTGTTCACCCAGTAACACAATTTGAGAAGCAATTGTAAATTCGACTGTTGCAGGGCTTGTTCTGCGGGAATTTCGGCACTCGTCATAATGCTGTCTCCAGCTTAATTACCCTTGTTCAATCGATGGTCATTTATCATAGTTTAAGCCTTCTGTCTTGTTTTACTGCTGACTGTAAATAACTTTGTGAACTGAAGTTAAGCCTGAATGTAATGACGTTACAGCTGGTGAAAACAAATAATGTAAACTTATTACTGCTTCCATTAATGACATTGTCGCTATTTTTGTTTGTGTATATTAATGTACAACGTTGTGTATGCTTGTTGTACTCAATTATAAAAAGTTTTCCTGTGTTCCAGGTAAATATTGTCTTTGTTGACGGAATTTCGGTGTGCAAATGTAAGTACGAAATTTTACACTGTCTGTTGCTTCACTTAGGATTTTATCGTTTGATAAAGTTTTTAATAATCACGTCCTTGCTAGAATAAAATTGGAGGGGGGGGGGTAAATGAAGTCCTCATCTTCACCTTGCTTATTTCATTATTTGTGTGTGGGTAGTTCTAAGGAACTTAACTTATCGTGAAATAAGTGTCTGGCTGATTGTGGGTTAAAGGAAATGTGGCCATGACTTCCCATGCTAAAAAAAAAAAAAAAAAAAAAAAAAAATCGAGAACGCTCCAGCCCGTACTCATCCCGTATGAAGACAACAACCAGTGTCCCACCCCAGGGAACAAAACCATGGGCTAATGTTGTCTTATCATCTGTCACTGTCTTCCTCATCATCTCACTGATAACTCATCGTCACCCTCACCCTCTTCCAGCGGCACCCTCACCCTCTTCCAGCGTCACCCTCACTCTCTTCCAGCGTCACCCTCACTCTCTTCCAGCGTTTGTCTCGCCTTAGATAAATGAGCCGTTCACTGACCCTGGCACTGTCTGTTGGGGAGGTTGCCGATTATTGCTTTCGATTGTACAATCCATCAAAAAATATCGCTCAGGAGGGACTGATGGTATCCAAAATGACCATATAGTTCGTGGTGTACTATCTATCTATACATTTGTCTTTAGCCAGATGCCGTAATCCCGTATGGGTTAGTCACAAACAAATCACCTCCTTGTCATCCTGTCCCCTGCCTTTTCGCTGCCCTCCTAACTTACATACCCATCTCTCATATACCTCTCTACTCCATCACTCCTTCTCATCCTCGGCCTCCCCCGAGATTTAATCCACTACCACCTGTATGTGGATACTGTATGTTAACAGCACGGTTGTTTGGAAGAGTATATGATATGCGGGTGATTGGAAGGACTGCTTTTATGGATTGAGGGAGGGAGTGTATAGCAATGGAATGGAGAGTGAAGAATTGGTTGAAGAAGTGTATAATAATGTAGTGGAGAGAGAGTGAAGGACTGGTTGTAAAAGTGTATGATGTTGTAATGATGAGTGAAAGATTGGCTGGAGAGACGATCTGAAATGGTGAGTAGGCTAGTACATATTGTCAGTGACGACTTCGAAGATGTGTGACAAAAATCAGTTGTCAGAGCAGTGGATTTTATAATCTGAAGCCTGTTTTAAGGACTGGGTGACCAGGGTTGGATGGAATTGTATGTTGATGGGGGATGGGGAAAGTATACCTTGTGAACATGGGCTCAGTATTTCGGCTTAGGCTTTTTTTTTTTTTTTTTTTAATGAATGGAGGAAGGTAAAACAAAGAAAAAAAATAAGTCCATGTGCCTAAAGACATCCTCCATTCTTAAAATATTTATAACAATTGGATTTAAAATTGAGAGGATTAAATGCATGTTGGAAGCAACTCCCAGGAAGTGAATTCCAGACAGTAGTAGTTCTGGGGATAAATGAATTTTGATAAGCAGAGGTTTTGCATTGTGGGGGAGGGAGTGTGATTTCATGGGCGCTCCCAGCTGCCCGAGTATTTCGGGAGAAAATGTGAAGGGGAGGCACAATTGAAGCCAGTTCGTTAGAGCACTTACGGTAAAAATATCGATAATATAGTGCTAAAGAAGCAACATCTCGACGTACTGATAGCGGAGGAAGGTCCTGCGTTATGGCAGGATTATTGATTAATCTAATGGATCTATTTTGAATTTTGTCCAACTGCCTCAATACAACCGCTCCACATCCACTCCACACTGGTGAACAGTATTCGATCTGAGAACGCACATGACTTTTGTATATTGTGGCCATCTGCTCGTCAGTGAAGAACTCACGAACGCTGTACATAAGTCCCAGTTTTTCAGAAGCATTTTTAGCAAGGAATTTAACATAAGCTGTCCAGCTTAGGATGGGGTTTATAGTAACACCTAGGATATCTATTATAGTGGATATGGGAATATTGACATAATTTAAAATTATGTGAGAGTCTAAGGGATTCTTACTATTGGAGAAATTAATGTATTTAGTTTTCTGAGCATTAAATCTATCTATCTATTTATCTATAGCCCGACGCCCTAATCCCGCAAAGGGTGGCCGCAGACAAAACGCCTCCAAGTTGCTCTGTCACCCACCATTCGACTACCCTCCCCCCAACTCACCCCCCCTCCCTCATATACCTCTCAACTCCATCCCTCCTCCTCATCCTCGGTCTACCCCTCCCTCTCCCTCCCTCCACTTCACCTACATACACCCTCTTAGTCAGTCTTTCATTCTCCATTCTCTCCATATGTCCGAACCACCTCAGTGTATTTCTCCTAATCTTCTCAACTACATCCACATCCACCCCACAACGTTCCTTCACTTCTTCATTCGTCAACCTCTCCCTCCATGTCAGTCCACATGCTTCTCTCAAGTAACTCATTTCTACTGCTCTCACTCTTGACTTGTTCCCCTCTTGCAGGGTCCACGCCTTGCTTCCATACGTCAGGGTAGGGATCACAATACTATGATGCAGTGGCTTCTTAACTTCCATAATCACCTCCCTATTCCTCATCACTGCTTTCAGTGAACCAACAACCTTCCTTCCCTGCTGTACCCTTTCACGCACTTCATCCCCCAAAGTTCCATCCTTAATAATCACACTACCCAAGTACTTGAATGCACTCACATTCTCCATATCCTCACCATCCAACCTTACTGTACATTCTGTGACTTCATTCCTCTCAAACACCATAACTTTACTCTTGTTTACATTAACTTTCAGATTCCTCCTCCTACACACTGTCCCAAATTCATTCACCAAACCTTGCAACTCCTATTCATCTTCACTCAACAATACTGTATCATCAGCAAACAGCAACACCGGAATCTTCCAAATTTCACCCCCATTCATCAGAGCCACCCCCACATCCACTGCCCTACCTTGCACCTCCTTTACAACCCCATCCATGTATATATTAAACAGCCATGGAGACATCACACAATACTGTTTCAGTCCCACATTGAGATCAAAGAACTCACTCAGCTCACCATCCACTCGCACCGTAACCCTAGCTCCTTCGTACATACTCTTCACAGCACTCAACAATTTCCCCTCCACTCAATATATTCTTAATACCTTCCACATACCTTGCCTATCTATTCTGTCATAAGCTTTCTCCAAGTCCATGAAGGCAGCATACACTTTCTTTCCCTTCTCTAGATACTTCTCCACTAAACATCTTAGAACAAGTATCTGATCTACACACCCTTTTCCCTTTCTAATTCCCCCTTGTTCATCTCCAACTAGCTCCTCTGTCATATGCCTAACCCTATCAATGAGTATTCTACCATATATTTTACCATTCACACTAAGAAGGCAAATACCCCTATGGTTATCACATACTTCTCTCTCCCCTTTTCCTTTGTATAAAGGAACAATTATACCTGATTTCCAGTCCTCTAGAACCCTTCTCTCTTCCCAAGCCAATCTACACAACTTCCATATCCACTCCACAACTATAGCACCCCCATACCTCAGCATTTCACCACACACTCCATCAATTCCTTGGGCCTTTCCCAACTTGATCTTCTTCATTGCTTCCACTACTTCTGCCCTATTGATCTCTTCCTCCTTCCTCTCATCTCTTCTTCTCCCAGCCATTCCCCAACCACTTATACTCGCACTGCTCTCACTCTCTACATTCAACAAATCCTCAAAGTGCTCCTTCCATCTCCTCAATTTCTCTCTCTTCTCCACCAACAATCTATTATTCCTATCTTTCACTCTCCTACTATTTCCCCTTTCACACTGCCTTACTTTCTTTACCTCCTTCCAAAACAATTTCTTATTCTCCCTCCATTTCACACTCAGATTCCTCCCAAACTCTTCATCCACTTTATTCTTACTCTCCTTTACCAGTCTCTTCACTTCCCTTCTCCTACTCACATATACCTCTCTCTTCTCTCTCTCATCTTCTCCCCTGCCTCTACTCACTAACCATTCACTATATGCCTTCTTCTTTTGTTTTACAGCTCGTTTCACCTCATCATTCCACATGCTGTCCCTTGCACACCCTTGCATCTCCTCCTCACTCCACAAACCACCTCGCACGCTGCGCCTATCTCTTCCGTGAATATCTTACATACGTCTTCCACCTCTTCCATCTGCTCTAGCTCATTCCTTCCCAATCTGTCTTCCACTATGCTCTTATACTCTGCCATTCTCTCATTATTTTGCAAATTCTCCACTCTTCTCACAGGAGCTGTTTTCTCCTGTCTTCCCCTTCATCTCCTCAACCATTTTCTTTGCAGCTTTACCTTGGCCATCACTAAATGATGGTCCGAGACTCCATTCCCCCACCCTATCCAAACTCTGGCATCCAACACTTGTCTTCTCATTCGCTCATCCACACACACATAGTCTATCATTGCCTTTCGTTCAACAAGTTCACAATCCATCCTTCTCATTACTCTCAATGTATACCGGTGGATCACCTTTTGCCGAAAGTAGGTGTTGGCTATTGCCAACCTCTTACCAGCACGGATGTCCACCAATGCACTACCATTCCCATCTACTTCAGCTGGCACACCCCACTGACCAACCACTCCATCCACTCATACATTCCCAACTTTGCCATTCATGTCTCCAATCAAAAGCACTCTCTTGCTCCTCTCAGATTTGTCCATACATGCTTCTACTCTCGCCCAAAACTCATCTTTCACTCTTGCCACTCGGTCCTCTGTCGGAGCATTCACACATACTATACAATCGCCCACGCTTGTATACCTACTTTCATCCTCACCCATACAATCCTTGCACCCACTGTTCCATACTCTCTTATATTCTCCTTCCACTTCTTGCTTATCATCAGACATACTCCCTCTCTTGCCCTCTCATTCTCATTGACTCCCGCACATATACCTAAACCATATTCCCATTCTCTCACCCCTTCACCTCCCCATTTAGTTTCAATCAATCCACATATATCCACTTTTGCATCCTCAAGCACATGAACAATCTCTCTCTCTTTCACTTCATCATTCACTCCTCTCACATTCCAAGTTCCCACCCTCAGAATGTCCTTTGAAGCCAGATTTTTTTGTCCCCATTGATTAATTTTAGAAAGGTCCTGGTTGAGAGAAATTGCAGTGTTTATTTGGGAATTTATAATATCAAATTGTGTAAAGGAGGTACTAAATGTGAAAGAACTATGAAGGGTCGAGTCATGAGCATATTGGGTTGTGAGTGATAGATAAGAGTTCATTTATATGTATGAGAGAGAGGGTTGGAGCCAAAACTGATCCCTGAGGTACGCCAGCATTTATGGAATGAAACTGAGAATAAATTCCATCTACCATGACCCATATTTTTCTACTATGAAGGTAAGAAGAAATTAGAGGAACCAGTGATGCAAGGCCATAGTGTGACATCTTAGACAATAAGGCCTGGTGCCAAACTCTGTCAAATGCTTTTGAAATATCAAGTGCTACTGTGTGTGTTTCGCCATGTTGGTCTATTGTTTTGTTAATCTGATGGGCAAGAAAGCAAAGAATATCTACAGTTGAACGTTTCTGTCTAAATCCATACTGCCGATCATTGATCAATTTATTGATTTCTAGATGCTTGATTATGTGTTTGTTAATTAGTGTCTCAAAAACTTTACCGAGAACGGAAGTTATTGCAATTGGTCTATAGTTTGATGGATCAGAAGTTGCCCCCTTTTTAGAAACAGGTCGGATATTTGCTTCTTTCCAAGTTGCTGGAAAAATTGAGGTACGGATGTATAAGCGGAAAAATTTTGTTAATACACGAGCCAACACTGAGGAGCAGTTTTTAAGTACTATTGAAGGAATTTCATATGGACCAGTGGCTTTGTCTGCTGATAGATTCTGTAATACGGCTTGTACGTGCCTGGTGTGAATCATGAAAGGAGGTATTTGAGGGGAATCAAAATCAAGTACAGGAATATTATGATTTTCTGAATTTAGGGTTGAGTTTGTTGAAAAAATGTCAACAAGAAGGTTGGCTTTTCCGTGTGGGTCACTTAGTAGATTTTCATTGGGGGACTGTAACGGTGGAATGGAAGAGGTTGTAGTGAAGTTAGTTTTGAATGAGTTAAGGATTGACCAGATTATTTTGTTATCATTTGGATTGTTTAGTAGTTTGTTAGCTTGTCAATGTAGAAAGTTTGATTTAGAAGGATTGATAATAGTTTTGGCATGGTTTCTGATATTTTTATACTAGTTAAAGGCTTCTTTGGTTTTGGTCCTTGTATAAGTGTTATACACTATTGTTTTATGTTCTGTTACTCTAGCACAATTGTGGTCAAACCATTTAGGAGAATTACATCTTTTTCTGTAACTATGATGGGGAATGAATGTTTCCATGCCGACTTTAATGAAATTCTGTATGTGGCCCAATGTGGAATTTGCATCATGAGAGAAAACGGAGGTCCAAGGAATATCCAGGAGAAAATTTTGAAGTCCCTCCCAGTCTGCCCTGTCATAGTGCCATTTAGTTATCACGACAGGTTCAGAGCAGGAGGGTGTGGTAGGTGTGAAACTGGTGGCTTGAATCAGACAATGATCCGAGGATCCTAGGGGGGACTTCACTTCGACATTATAATTATCTGAATTGGTTGTTAGAAACAAGTCCAATAGGTGGGGATTTTGATCGGGGTTATCTGGTACACGGGTGGGTTGACTGACTAACTGGGTGAGATTAAATGAGTCTGCAAATAGCTCACATTCAGACCAGAGTCATCAGTTCTGGGTGAATAAGTGAGCCATTCGACATTATGGACATTAAAATCACCCAGAATAGTAATTTCTGATGCAGTATTAATGTTGAGGACACTTAGTTGTGAAGACAGAGAGTCAAATAAACTCGGCTCTGAAGGGGCATTAGGGGAACGATAAACACAACAGAAATACTTAATTTTACCAAAAGAATTTAATTTGTATATGGAATAGTCGAAAAAAGGACAATTAAATTTAGTAATCTCCTCCAGGGCAATTTCTGATTTAGCAACATACACCTCCTTTGGGTCTGAAATTTTGAATCAAGATATAACCAGGAAAATTAAATCTAGCTAAATCAGAGGTGGAGCTTACTTGTGTCTCTGTCAGAAATAGCAGATCAGGGGATACAAACTGGAGGAAATTTTGAACAGAGTTGATGTTGGAGTGAAGTCCCCTAATATTGCAAAAGAAAATTTTACTGCCCTGACGAGCAGATTTAGGGCGCCGCAACACTGGAGGTGGCACAGTCGCTTGATGACGACCGGGAGGGCCCTGTGCAGACAACCCAGCCGGTGGTGGTCACCCAAGAAACCACCGCACTGATTTCCAGCATAGCAGCAGCCATGGTTCTTTTAATGGGGAGGAGAACAGGGATGTGTTGTGGAGTGGGTATGATATGTAATGACAAGATCGGTGTTTTCTGGAGAGAGGATAGCTGGTTTAAGGTAATGTAATATAATGTGGATGTGTGTGTTGTGTAAAGAGGGCAGCCTGATGCCCTCCGGTGTGTGAGGCAGAAAGATGTGTAACCAACTACCAAGGCCTAGGAGTGAAAAGGAATCCAGGCTATTCCTTCTCCCGTCACCTTGGCATGTATGCACCACATAACAGCAGAAATGTGTGTGGTGGACGGAGTGGAGTGGGCAGGACAGGCTTCGATAATGGTAGGTTGTGGATGGAAGTGTGTAGGACAGGCTTGGGTAATGGTAGGTTGTGGATAGGAGTGGGCTGGATAGTCTTGGATAATGGTAGGTTATGGATAGAAGTGGGTAGGATAGGCTTGGATAATGGTAGGTTATGGATAGAAGTGGGCTGGATAGGCTTGGATAATGGTAGGTTATGGATAGAAGTGGGTAGGATAGGCTTGGATAATGGTAGGTTATGGATAGGAGTGGGCTGGATAGGCTTGGATAATGGTAGGTTATGGATAGAAGTGGGTACGATAGGCTTGGATAATGGTAGGTTGTGGATAGGAGTGGGAGGGATATGCTTGGATGATGGTAGATTGTGGATAGAAGTGAGCAGGATAGGCTTGGATAATGTCTAAATTGTGGCTCAGATCAGGGAGAATGCATTGCGAAAACTGACAATTTACAGTACGTTGTCTAGTATGGATGATGCGATGGCTTATTTCCAACTTTTCACCAAACAGAACAAGAGTAAGAGGAAAAAAAGTTAGCACGCATCACTCTAGTTTACCCAGCATCTCGGGACACAGGAAAAAATACGTCATCGTAGTAAAGGGGTGGAGTTTTTCTTGCAGTGAAGGATATTTATTTGGTTCTCAGTATGCCTATCAGTCAATAGACAGGTAACAACGCACATACCGGGAGAATACACCCAGAGCCATTTATTTTATTTTATTACCTTTTTTTTTTTTTAATTTGCAGATGCCAGTGTTTATAAACCCACACTTAAGTTTTTCTTTCAGTTGTGTTCACTATATGCAAATGGATAGTCGTGATTTCTGGCAGGGTTGGTTTCCGCGGTAGGGCAGTGTTTTTTACCCGTGGCTGCGGGGAAAATTTTTGCTGTGTCTTGCTCTAATAAGGGATGAGGCCAGGTAACACAACATATTGTGTTGTCTTATGTTGCGTTGCTTTGCACTGAGTTGGGTTGCGTTGCGTTGCGTTGCATTGCATTGCATTGTATTGTGTTCCGTTGCGTTGCATTGCGTTGCGTTGCGTTGTGTTGTGTTTTGTTGCGTTGTGTTGTGTTGTGTTGTGTTGCGTTGTGTTGCGTTGTGTTGTGTTGTTGAATTGTGTTGCGTTGAGTTGTGGTGTGTTGTTGCATTGCATTGCGTTGTGTTGCCTGTCATATTCACCACTCACTTCTTTTCACTTGGATTATTTTACTCGTTCATGGAACAATTATGTCCAAATGTGGGAAGTTGTTTTTACTGGTAAGATACATCGGTTTTGACCAAACATGGACCTTCTTCAGATTATGGGTAGGAAGAAAACATATGTGATTATATACTGTGGGGTTGTGGTAGGGGAAGGGGGAGTGGTAGGGAGGAGGTGGAGAAGAGAGAAAGGTGGAAGCAGAAGGATTTTATATATATATATATATATTACGTGTCCGACTCTGGGCAAAGGCTTTAGGGCCTATTTCTTGGGGGCAGTGACCTATCCTAAGACCCAGTAGTCCTCCTACACCTCCACATGTCACCTCTTCGGCGCTAACACCCACCGTCCATATAGAATACATGCTAGGGCTGTCTCATACAGGACTGGTGTACTGGTATTAGCGAGGGTATTTTAATGACATGTCGGCGGGTCATCTGGTAGATCAGGAAAGTCTGCTTTTTAGGAAATTCAAATCCTTAAACTGCCCCAGCCGGGATTCGATCCTGGGTCCATTAGGACTACAGGCCGCCTCTCTACCGATTCAGCCACCGCCTCCCCCATTTATATGTAAGTGAATGTTTAATGTGTCTGAATAGGTATTAAATCCATGTTATATCACCGTTAGCTTTTCGTTGCTATTTCTCCTTCAAGCCTACTTTTTTCTTTTCTCACGGTCCTTTCCACTTTACCAGCCAACCCAAGTTATCTTAACCCAACCTGTCATGTGTCATTCAAATCTAATCTAACCAAAACAGACTTTATTATTGTGATCCCATCCCTTACCACTTAATTTCATTCCGTATCATCCCATCCCACCCCAATCCAACGACCCTAAAACCTTTCCTAGCCTAACCTGATCATAGCGGCACTCAAGAAATGAATGCACAATAGATAAATAAATAACAAAGTAATAATCCCTGTCGAAACCATGTTACCTTAGCCAAACCTAGCTTAATCCATCATATCCCATTACATCACGCCCAAACCCAGTCAAACTCGGTTGAAATCAGTTCAGTCAGATCCTTCATTTCTTCGTTTTCCACAAGTCACCACATCTGACCGAACTCATCCCAACCCAGCACCAGACCCGCCTGAGTGAGGGAGTCTGGATTCAGTGTAAAGCTGTGGGCTCCTTTAGGTGCCTCTGGCAGTGCAGGAAGTGATGGATTGCCGCAGCTAAATTTGTTGTTGTTGCACCAGCGCACGTAGACGCCGAGTTGGTGTTGGCGGATTGAACTGGTGGTTATTCTGGGATACATAATTTTAGCTGGAGCGGTGACGTTTTGTTGAATAATGGATGGAACTAAAATGTGACTCTTATGCTGAGTTGGTGTTTAGAGTGAAAGGAGACCAATACCTGCTGAACAATGAGGCTTTTAATCGAGTGGGAAACAGTTTCACATTTATGAAATTTGGGTAGTGATGACAACAGGCGAATGCAGGTTTAGAAGTATTTTAATACACGTTGATAAAATATTGTTGTAATATACAGAATAGGTTCAGGCTTAAATGTGACTAAAAGGAAAGCCAGAGTTACGAATTACAGGCGTGTTCAACCTCTTTAAGTAAAAATAAGAGAATGTAAGCAGGGATGCGAGTAAAAAATTAGGACTGGAAATTCAGAGCGGATAAAAACAACATGGTAGAAAGCTAATGTTAAGAAGAATAATGTCATAAGTAGTTTGCCCATGTCTTTATAAAGAATGGGGCAAATGTGTTCTTCGTGTCTGACAGTTGGGTTAGAAACCCGAGTCAACGAAGCTTTCCAAAACGTAAACTTAGTGGTACTCAGCAGGAACAGGAAGGGTCAAGTGAGGTATAAGACAGAGGATTAAGAAGAGACCTCATGGGACAAGGGAGGAGACGAAAGTAAGAGATGTAATTAATCAAGTTATATTCAGAATTTTGCTTCACATGGCCAAAGCAGCTAAATTTTTTTTTCCTTCATCACCCTCTACAGAATCCTCACTCACCACACCTCACATGTCCTGACTATTTATCTCCCTTTGATCTACATTTGTTATGCACACCCATTCACTGTTACTCAGACCCACCTGCCAGCCCTTTCCTCACCTTCCACTCGCCCCACCCTTTCTGACGACATTATTCTTGTAACTCGCGAAGACGTTATACTCACTCTCCAAATATTTAACACGATCACCCATTAGCCCCTTCCCTTCCTCCTGCATGCCTTTCATTCACCCTACCCCACCCATTCTGATTGCATAAATCTTCCTTTGTCCTATATTCAGTTTGCCTGGTATCTGTCCCTGCCACTCACGTCCTTCCTTCCAGTCCATTTCCTCTCCATTTTTACTGCTCATCCTCTTCTTTCTTCTTGTAAATTATTCCAATTGTTTTTGGACAAAGATTCAAGGCAGGTGTATGCATGGCAAAGGGAAGACAAAATTTGTGTGTGTGTGTGTGTGTGTGTGTGTGTGTGTGTGTGTGTGTGTGTGTTCAGTTACAGCTTTAGGGAGGGACTGGTGGCCTTTGATCCCATTTTTGTAGTGTACAGTAAACCAAAAATTCCAAAAACCTCTGACCAAAGGATTCAGGGGTGGTCGTAGAGGAACCGCAGGGGATTCCACCTCATCAGCCAGGACTCCTATTTCAAACGTTGGTTGTGTGTGTGTGTGTGTGTGTGTGTGTGTGTGTGTGTGTGTGTGTGTGTGTGTGTGTTCCAGTCGTACATCGGCATTATCCTTTTCTCTGCAGCGTGTTCTCTTCAGGAAATTAAAATCGTTTGTCTGTGGCGACTGTGACATTAAGAGTGTTTAATTATTGATTAAATAATTAACTGAGACAGTTTTAGCCATGCCTCTGCAGCGGGTTTCTTTGACACAAGTGAAATCATCTGACATTTACGGAAATTTATGAGGAAGCTCATTTATCTCTCCTCCTTTCATCATCCGTCCTACCGTCTTTGTTCAAAACAATGTCCGAGTTCTGGAATACGTACACATATTGTATTTCTGTACCATTAAGTCTCAACCTGAAGTTTGGCTGTCCATATGCCATCACTTTACTCTCGCTAACATTTAGTTTGAAAAACGCTGTTTCTACGCACTGCTAGATTCTTCTTCTAAACTCTGTCACATCCACTTGTCATTTGCTCTCATCACTGTACCATCTTCACACTGTAGCTGATAAAGTTTCCTCTCAAAACTACGTCCGTACCAAGTGTCTTCAGTGTCACCTTTCTCATCACTCAGCCATAAACGCAATGAAGGCCATGCTGACAAGACAAGACACTTTCAGTCCAACAGTCAAATTACGCATTTCACTCAACTCCATCTCCTCTCTCACAACTGAGTTTGCTTCATTACATTATATACTTTAAGTAGCTTTGTCATAGTAGTAGTCATAGGATAATACCTTCCACAGTGCCTGCCGATCTCTGTCATATGCCTTCCTCATGTCTGAGAGCACCATAGACACCAACTGTTTCGAAGTTGGCTCTCACTTTCTCAACAGAAGGGGCATTCAGTGGAGTGCCTCTCTCCGACAAGGGCAACGTAACAAACCACGTTTCATAAAGGGTTAGGGTTTCTCATCACTGAATAGGGCTTCAGAAAAAGTGTTTTTTGGATCCAGAATCTGTAAAACGATCCGGACCGGTCCCAAAAGTTAATCGATTGTTCCCTTGGACATGGGCTATCTACTCACCAAATTTGGGCCAAATCATTCTCTTAGTTTCTGAGTAATCCAGCTAACAGACAAACAAACACAGACAAAAAGGGGTGAAAACATACTCTTCTTCCCGGAGAGAATACGCACTTAACCATACGAGCACTGTTATATTGCTCCATTTCATAATGGGTGAAAGGAGGCAGCAGTCGCATTATCTTCTCCCACTCCTTTCCATATTCAAATGTACCAATATTCCTTCCTTCCTTCCTTTCTTCCTTCCTTCCGAATCTCAGGTACTGATCTACGTATCCTGACTATTCTACACAGCTACCAGATCCATTTTATTACCTCCTTACCTCAGATCACCAATACAGCACATCTTCGCTCATATCATACACTCCTGCAGCACACAGTTTCCAGGCTCATCCTACTTCCTCCCTACTTCTTATCACCAGTACCCTACATCCACGCTCATATCATACACCGCTGCAGCACACAACTACCAGGTCCTCCCTATTTCCTCCCTGCCTTATATCACCAGTACAATACATCTTCGCTCATATCATACACCCCTGGAGTCTTCCCTGTCTTTAATTCTTCACCGATGAACGTAGTGATCTCTCTTTCCACGCTCATTCTTACTTCCTCAAATTTCCTTGAGCATTCATGTTCTTTTGTGTTCAAATTCTTTTATTTATGTTCCACTGTCTCTTCACCATCAATCTGTCTTCTCACTGCTCCCTGTATTTCCTCTCCATCCTCCCCTCGTCTCTCTCTCTCTCTCTCTCTCTCTCTCCCTCTCTCCTTCTCCTTTCCTCTCCCCCTCTCTTCCTCCTCCTCCTCCTCCTCCTCCTGGCTCTCTCATTTGCCTGTCTACACTCCCTTTCCCTTCCCCTCTTCTCCTCTCTTTTACTTTCATACCTCATTCTTCATCTGTTATCTCAATTTTTTTCTACTTCTTTCTTTTCTGTCTCCGTTGTCTTTCCTCATCATCGTCGCGTTTACTCTTCGTTTATGTCCTTCCCTTCCTCTTCCTTCCCGCTCCATCAGCACTATGCTTTCATTCCCGCCATATTCTACTTCCCTCACAACATCTCATTTATTTCGCCATTCTTTTACCTCCATCTCCCTTCTCTTTCTCCTTCCGCATTCTTTCCACACCTCCTTCTCTGCACATCACTGGCACTTCCCTCCACACTTCTCTGCCTCCCTCCTCCGGCTCACCCACACCTCCACTTACACCGGCCCCGTAATGCGTTTTTGAGGAGGTCTTTTTGAAGGGCCGGGCAAAGATTGTGCGTCTGTGTCACACTGTGCTGCTTCACTTTACCCAATATCCAATTTATCCTCTCAGAGAGAGAGAGAGAGAGAGAGAGAGAGAGAGAGAGAGAGACAGACAGACAGAGACAGACGGACAGACAGACAGAGACAGACAGATGAACGACTTTCCTCTTATGTGTCTTTCTCGAAAATAAGACAGTAAATCGCCTCTCTTCATCTACAACCAGCGTAATGTTGAGCCGAGCTGTGATAAACGGTAAATTTGCAGTACTTTGTTATGTCAGTGCACTTCTTGCAGACTAAAATGTATTTCTCTATGTATATATTAAAACCCTTCACCTTCAGGAGTCTCTCGTAAACCGTTCACTGCTATGACGTCATTGTGTATTTTAGTCTTACACTCTCAAGAAAGTTCTCTTGAACTTTTGAAAGCTCTCTCGAGCTGATGGAGTTCCTGAAAGCTTTATGGAACCTTCTCATTGGACCTGGCCAGTCACTGACTTGAAATTTTTCTTGGTGTTTTGAGAGTACTGTGAACAATCGGAAGAAAGTTCGGACACGAACGGGTTCACATGATGCATGGGAAGCCGAGAAGCATTCAAAGACTCCATTAAGTGATATGAATCCCTTCCGTTTAAAGTTGAATGTCATGACAATTTTTTCAGTCAAGTTTCATGACTGTGGTGATGTGGTTGGGGTCATTGTCAATATTAGGCTTGATATGTGTGAGCCAGTCCGTCATCGTGAACCATTATCAGACTGACAGACTAACTGTGTCCGCTCCTCCTGCTTTTCTTCAGCCTTGAAAAACACACACACACACACACACACACACACACACACACACACACACACACACACACACACACACACACACACACACACACACACACACACACACACACACACACACACACACACACACACACACACACACACACACACACACACACACACACACACACACACACACAAATGATACAGAATGCCTCAGAAATAACCCCACTCCTCCACCGGTAAATAAAATTCATTAACACATACCCTGTAAGTCTGAAAAACACACAGCCACCAAAACCACTCAAACCTCTCGCCAAACTACCGTACATCCTCCATGAACCACCACCCAGACATCCACCCCTCAGATCCTACCCTACCCAGAGAGACACCTGGGCACTTAGACTAAGATGTGACCCTAACTCTTCCCTGCTACAATACCAGCCACACATAGAACTCCGTAAGAATCCACTATACCCACACTGCAATGCAGCCACCTCCCCCCTCCCCCTCCCACACACACAGAACAACACACTGACTAACCTCAGGCACCTCAGTGTAACAACACAGACTCCCTCAACATGAATCCAGAAAAGATTTTTGGTAGCGCCCTGATGAAGCTGCCGGTTACCTGTGGTCCACTGATTTCACGTCAAGATTGGTCCTTTCCTACGATTACGTATGCTTGCAGACTTAAAGCTGGACGTGTTTGACATAATGAGATCCAGCTTAAATTATATAATTATAATCGCTGGTTGATAGTAAGCTAAACAAAAAAAATATCCTATCAACGAGTTAACATCGTTGAGTAAGTAAAAAAAAAAAAAATGTTTTACCGGGCTTAGAGCCTGGGTATTAGCTTTGCTTGGTGGATCTGTCTAACACCGCACCCTTTCCCACCCTTCCAGATATTGGTGCGTAGTGATTATTTGTTCGAAATTATTCACTCGTGGTAGATAGGTCATTTGTCGTCCAAGGGGCAGCTTTTACATTCTAATCCCCTTCCCCCAACAGCGATCTCTCCTGTACCGAATAATCAATTGTAGCCGTAGCAATAATGAAATATACAAGGTCATTGGACTTTAGTTCACATTGTTTTTGTTTGAAATAACTGTCCTTTTTTCCCCCATTGAGCTCCAGGAAATACATTTCATTCCTTGTAGATCGACATAATTTTATTCAGCTTCGGAAAGACATTTCGAATTGGAAGCGTGTGGTATTGCTTTCATTATTATCATTACTTTATTGTTACAATTCCGAAGCGACTGAAAATTAACATTTCTATCAAGTCATTACCGAGCTCCAACGAGACGCTACCCCTCAATACGATGCTAGTCGCGAAAAAGTGCCATGGAAAGGATACCACGCGGTAGCACTGTCTTCTTCAGTACTGAAGTACGTGACATCAGTTAATGAAGGACGATAATCTTGAAGTCAAGATAAAAAAAAATAAGTAATAAGCATTCTTCCCACGTCAGAAAACAGCTGTGTTGTACTTAGTTCAGGAAAGTCTTTTTGAACTGTCAGTGCTAGATGTGTCCTTCTGAGCCCTTTTGACGATGGTACCGGTGTATAAGTACAGGAATAAAAAAAAAAATACAAACTGTAATTGAGCAGTTGTTTATACAAATTTATATTTGATGAACTCGTAGTCTCATGGATACTATACTATGAAAAGTTTACTGTCTGCGGGCGGCGATGTTTATTAAAAACGATGGCTATTGAGAAACATGTTGATTCAGTGTGATGTGCTGGTGAATGGAGTGACGAGAAGCGGTGGAAGAATTCTGGGAGCCCCAGGACAGTGAAAGAAATGAGCGGCAATTGCGACAGAACATTGGGGAGACAGATGAGCTTTAGCCACGTTGTTGGTATATTGATAATAATAATAATAATAATAATAAATTAAGTGGAAACAAACAGGCTTTAGGGCGCGAAGTAGTTTGTCCATCCCGCTCTGCCACTACCGTCAGGGATTATACTCTTGCTACCATCAAACGGATATATATTGTCAGATTGAGATGTATCCATCATATATATCCTTTCGCTATAAAAGAGCCCATTAAACTGAAAATCCTCGCCCTGAGATAGTAGGAATAAACTGAGAAAAGACGTCTTTCCACTCAAGGTGTTCGCTCCAACGTATGTAAGGTAAAGCCCGTTTCGTCGTGTACCGGTAAGAAGTTTAAAAATGGCTGCAACTCCTGTGACGTGAAAATAAGATAAACCAAAGAAAGCTAACATAAGTATGAGAAAAATATAAAACACTGCGTAAAGAGATTCAGCTGGTGGGCATGAACGTGGACAGTGAGTTGCATGGCAGGTCATCGTTCCCGCCCAGCCATGGGAGTGAGAAAATGGAAGAATGGAAGTAAATGAGTTCAGCAATTAACATTTTCACTACAAAATAGCTACATAGCATCGGATTTCGGTTGATGTCAGACGATTATACTCAAGAGAAATCCACGGAGTGAGAAGTGTTCAAGGCAATCACAATTAATGATTTGACCGAAGTAATAGTACATCGTATTTTATTTTAGTAAAATATCAAAGAGGTGTAAGAGGGACACAGTTCATTCTTTCAGCTCAGGATGCATTCCGTCCATGTAACTCTATATTGCATCATCCCACACCTACACACACACACACACACACAAATGATACAGAATGCCTCAGTAATAACCGCACTCCTCCACCGGACAATAAAATTCATTAACACATACCCGGTAAGTCTGAAAACACACAGCCACCATAACAACTCAATCCTCTCGTCAAACTACCGTACATCCTCCATGAACCACCACCCAGACATCCACCCCTCAGATCCTACCCTACCCAGAGAGACACCTGGGCACTTAGACTAAGATGTGACCCTCACTCTTCCCTGCTACAATACCAACCACACATAGAACTCCGTAAGAATCCACTATACCCATACTGCAATGCAGCCACCTCCCCCCTCCCCCCCACACACACACAGCAACACACTGACTAACCTCAGGTACCTCAGTGTAACAACACAGACTCCCTCAACATTAATCAAGAAACGATTATTGGTAGTGCCCTGATGAAGCTGCCGGTTACCTGTGGTCCAATGATTTCATGTCAAGATTGTCCTTTCCTGCCATTACGTATGCTTGCAGACTTAAAGCTGGACGTGTTCGATATAATGAGATCCATCTTAAATTAAATATAATCGCCAGCTGATAGTAAGCTAAAAAATATATATATATATCCTATCCAACGAGTTAACATCGTAGGGTAAGTACAAAAAAAAAAAAAAAAAAAAAAATGTTCTACCGGGCTTCGAGCCTGGGTATTAGTTTTGCTTGGTGGGTCTGTCTAACACCGCACTCTTTCCCACCCTTCCAGATATTGATGCGTTGTTATTATTTGTTCGAAATTATTCACTCGTGGTAGATAGGTCATTTGTCGTCCAAGGGTCAGCTTTTACATTCTAATCCCCTTCCCCCAACAGCGATCTCTCCTGTACCGAATAATCAATTGTAGCCGTAGCAATAATGAAATATACAAGGTCATTGGACTTTAGTTCACATTGTTTTTGTTTGAAATAACTGTCCTTTTTTCCCCCATTGAGCTCCAGGAAGTACATTTCATTCCTTGTAGATCGACATAATTTTATTCAGCTTCGGAAAGACATTTCGAATTGGAAGCGTGTGGTATTGCTTTCATTATTATCATTACTTTATTGTTTCAATTCCGAAGCGACTGGAAATTAACATTTCTGTCAAGTTAATACCGAGCTCCAACGAGACGCTACCCCTCAATACGATGCTAGTCGCGAAAAAGTGCCATGGAAAGGATATCACGCGGTAGCACTGTCTTCTTCAGTACTGAAGTACGTGACATCAGTTAATGAAGGACGATAATCTTGAAGTCCAGATTAAAAAAATAATTAAAATGCATTCTTCCCACGTCACAAAACAGCTGTGTTGTACTTAGTTTAGGAGAGTTTGTTTGAACTGTCGGTGACAGATGTGTCCTTCTGAGCCAGTCTAGCAATGGTACCGGTGTGTACATACAGGAATAAAAAAAATACAAATTATATTTGGGGTACTTATATGTACAAATATATGTTTGATGAACTCGTAATCTCATGGATAATATACTATGAAAATGTCTGTGACCGATGTTTATTGAAAACGATGGCTGTTGAGAAAGACGTTGACTCAGTGTGATGTGCTGGTAAATGGAATAACGTGAAGCGGTGGAATAATTTTAAGAACCTCAGGACAGTGAAAGAAATGAGCGGCAATTGTGACAGAACAGTGGGAAGACAGATGAGCTTTAGCTACGTTATTTAAATAATAATAATAATAATAATAATAATAATAATAATAATAACAATAATAAAAAAGAAATTCAGTGGAAACAAGCAGGCTTTAAGGATCAAGGTAGGTTGTCCATCGCGCTCTGCCAGTACCGGGAGGGACACCACACAGGTTATACTCTTGCTACCTTCAAACGGATATATATATGTTGTCAGAGTGAGATGTGTCTGTCATATAACCTTTCGCTACAAAAGGTCCTGTTAAACTGAAATCCTCGCTCGGAGATACAGTAGTAAGAATAAACTGAGAAAAGACGTCTTTCCACTCAAGGTGTTCGCTCCAACTTATGTAAGGTAAAGCCTGTTTCATCGTGTACCGGTAGCAAGTTTAAAAATGGCTGCAACTCCTGTCACGTGAATAATAAGATAAACCAAAGAAAATTAATGTAATGATGAGAAAAAATAAAACAATGCATAAAGATATTCAGCTCGTGGCCATGAACGCGGACAGTGAGTTTCATGGTAGGTCACCGTTCCTGCCGAGCCATGGGAGTGAAAAAGTGGCAGGATACATGTGAGTGAGTGCAGCAATTAACATTTTCACTACAAAAGAGCTACTTAGCATCGGATTTCGGTTGCTGTCAGATGATTATACTCAAGAGAAATCCACGGAGTGAGAAGTGTTCAAGGCAATCATGATTAGTGATCTGGCCGAAATTAAAGAACATCGTACTTTATTATAGTAAAAGATCACATAGGTGTGAGAGGGACACAAGTCATTGTTTCAGCTCAGGATCCATTCCGTCCATGTAACTATATTGCATCATCCCCCACCACACACACACACACACACACACACACACGCACACGCACACGCACACGCACGCACGCACGCGCGCGCGCGATACAGAATGCCTCGGTAATAACCCCACTCCTCCAGCGGACAATAAAATTCATTAACACATTCCCTGTAAGTCTGAAAAACACACAGCCACCAAAACCATTCAAACCTCTCGCCAAACTACCGTACATCCTCCATGAACCACCACCCAGACATCCACCCCTCAGATCCTACCCTAACCAGAGAGACACCTGGGCACTTAGACTAAGATGTGACCCTCACTCTTCCCTGCTACAATACCAACCACACATAGAACTCCTTAAGAATCCACTATACCCATACTGCAATGCAGCCACCTTCCCCCTCCCCCCCCAGACACAGAGCAACACACTGACTAACCTCAGGCACCTCATTGTAACAACAGACTCCCTCAACATGAATCCAGAAAGGATTTTTGGTAGCGCCCTGATGAAGCTGCCGGTTACCAGTGGACCACTGATTTCACGTCAAGATTGGTCCTTTCCTACGATTACGTATGCTTGCAGACTTAAAGCTGGACGTGTTTGATATAATGAGATCCAGCTTAAATTATATAATTATAATCGCTGGTTGATAGTAAGCTAAACAAAAAAAATATCCTATTCAACGAGTTAACATCGTAGGGTAAGTACAAAAAAAAAAAAAAAAAAAAAAAAAAAAATGTTCTACCGGGCTTCGAGCCTGGGTATTAGTTTTGCTTGGTGGGTCTGTCTAACACCGCACTCTTTCCCACCCTTCCAGATATTGATGCGTAGTGATTATTTGTTCGAAATTATTCACTCGTGGTAGATAGGTCATTTGTCGTCCAAGGGTCAGCTTTTACATTCTAATCCCCTTCCCCCAACAGCGGTCTCTCCTGTACCGAATAATCAATTGTAGCCGTAGCAATAATGAAATATACAAGGTCATTGGACTTAAGTTCACTTTGTTTTTGTTTGAAATAACTGTCCTTTTTTCCCCCATTGAGCTCCAGGAAGTACATTTCATTCCTTGTAGATCGACATAATTTTATTCAGCTTCGGAAAGACTTTTCGAATTGGAAGGGTCAGGTATTGCTTTCATTATTATCATTATTTTATTGTTTTTACTCCAAAGCGACTGAAAAGTAACATTTCTATCTAGTTAATACCGAGCTCCAACGAGACTCTACCCCTCAATACGATGCTACTCGCGAGAAAGTGCCATGGAAAGGATATCACGTGGTAGCACTGTCTTCTTCAGCCACTGAAGTACGTGACATCAGTTAGTGAAGGACGATAATCTTGAAGTCAAGATAAAAAAAGTAATTAAAATGCATTCTTCCCTCGTTAGAAAACAGCTGTGTTGTACTTAGTTTAGGAAAGTCTTTTTGATCTGTCGGTGACAGATGTGTACTACTGAGCCCTTTTGACGATGGTACCGGTGTATAAGTACAGGAATAAAAAAAAATACAAGCAGTAATTGAGCAGTTGTTTATACAAATTTATATTTGATGAACTCGTAGTCTCATGGATACTATACTATGAAAAGTTTACCGTCTGCGGGCGGCGATGTTTATTAAAAACGATGGCTATTGAGAAACATGTTGATTCAGTGTGATGTGCTGGTGAATGGAGTGACGAGAAGCGGTGGAAGAATTCTGGGAGCCCCAGGACAGTGAAAGAAATGAGCGGCAATTGCTACAGAACATTGGGGAGACAGATGAGCTTTAGCCACGTTGTTGGTATATTGATAATAATAATAATAATAATAATAATTAATAATAATAATAATAATAATAATAATAATAATAATAAAGAAATTAAGTGGAAACGAACAGGCTTTGGGGTACAAGGTAGTTTGTCCATCCCGCTCTGCCACAGACGTGAGGGACACCACATAGATTATACTCTTGCTACTATCAAACGGATATATTTTGTCAGAGTGAGATTTATCCATCATATATATCCTTTCGCTATAAAAGATCCTGTTAAATTGAAAATCCTCGCCCTGAGATAGTAGGAATAAACTGAGAAAAGACGTCTTTCCACTCAGTGTTCGCTCCAACGTATGTAAGGTAAAGCCCGTTTCGTCGTGTACCGGTACCAAGTTTAAAAATGGCTGCAACTCCTGTGACGTGAGAATAAGATAAACCAAAGAAAGCTAACATAAGTATGAGAAAAATATAAAACACTGAGTAAAGAGATTCAGCTGGTGGACATGAACGCTGACAGTGAGTTGCACGGCAGGTCACCGTTCCCGCCCAGCCACGGGAGTGAGAAAATGGAAGAATGCAAGTAAATGAGTGCAGCAGTTAGCATTTTCACTACAAAAGAGCTACTCAGCATCAGATTTCGGTTGATGTCAGACGATTATGCTCAAGAGCTATCCACAGAGTGAGAAATGTTCAAGGCAATCATGATTAATGATTTGGCCGAAATTATAGAACATCGTACTTTATTTTAGTAAAAGATCACACAGGTGTGAGAGGGACACAAGTCATTGTTTCAGCTCAGGATCCATTCCGTCCTTGTAACTTTATATTGCATCATCCCCCACCACACACACACACACACACACACACACACACACACACACACACACACACACACACACACACACACACACACACACACACACACACACACACACACACACACACACACACACACACACACACACACACACACACACACACACACACACACACACACACACACACACACACACACACACACACACACACACACACACACACACACACACACACACACACACACACACACACACACGAATGATACAGAATGTCTCAGGAATAACCCCACTCCTCCACGCGACAATAAAATTCATTAACACATACCCGATGTCTGAAAAACACAGCCACCATAACCATTCACACTTCTCGGCAAAATACCGTACATCCTCCATGAACCACCACCCAGACATCCACCCCTCAGATGCTTACCTACCCAGAGAGACACGAAGGCACTTAGACTAAGATGTGACCCTCACTCTTCCCTGCTACAATACCATCCACACACAGATCTCCTTAAGAATCCATACTGCCCACATTGTAATGCACCCATCTCCTCCCCCCCCCCCACAGAACAACACACTGACTAACCTCAGGCACCACATTGTCACAACACAGACTCCTTCAACATAAATCAAGAAAAGATTTATGGTTGCGCCTTGATGAAGTTGTCGGTTACCTGTGGTCCACTGGTTTCACGTCAAGATTGGTCCTTTCCTGCGATTACGTATGTTTCTAGACTTAACGCTGGACGGGTGCGATCTAATGAGATCCCTCTTTAATTTTATAAAATCGCCAGTTAATAGTAAGCAAAAAAAAAAAAAAAAAAATCCTGTTCAACAAGTTAAGATCGTAGGTAAGTAAAAAAGAAAAAAAAGAAAAAGGAAAAAAGAAATAAAAAAGTTGTGCCACCGGGCCTCGAGCCTGGGTATTAGCTTTGCTACATGGGTCTGTCTAACACCCCACCCTTTCCCACCCCGCCAGATATTGATGTGTAGTGATTATTTGTTTGAAATTATTCACTCGTTGGGTCGGTGATTCGTCGTTTAAGGGAGAGCTTTTATATGCTTATTCTCTCTCCCCACCAACGGTCTCTCCTGTCCTGAATAACCAGTCGTAGCCGTGGCAATACTAAAATGTACATGATCACTGGACTATAGTTCACTTTATTTTTGTCTGAAATAACTTCTTTTTTTCCCCTCTTAAACTCCAGGAAGTTAATTTCACTCTCTGTAGCTCCACATAGTTTTATTCAGCTTTGGAAAGACTTTTCGAATTCAAGGCGTCAGGCATTGCCTTCATTATTATCATCACTAAATTGTGTTAAATCCAAAACTACATTATATTACCATTTCTATCAAGTTAATTCCGAGGTGCTAAGAGACGCTACCCCTAAATACGTCGATAGTCGCGAAAAAGTGACATGGAAAGGATATCACGCGATAGCACTGATTCTTTGGCCATTGATGGCATCAGTTAATGAAGGACGAAAATCTTGAAATTGAGGTAAAAAAATAATTGATATACATTCTTCCCACGTCAGAAGATGGCTGTGTTGTACTTAGTCTAGGAGGGTTTTTTTGAACTGTCGGTGACAGATGTGTCCTTCTGAGCCAGTCTAGCAATGGTAACGGTGTATAAATGCAGGAATAAAAAAAAATACAAACTATATTTGGGGTACTTGTCTTTACAGTTATATATATGATGAACTTGTAATCTCATGGATACTATGATAACACAATTTTACTGTCTGCGAGCGACGATGTTTACTGAAGACGATGGCTGTTGAGAAAGATGTTGAGTCAGTGTGATGTGCTGGTGAATGGAATGACGAGAAGTGGTGGAATAATTTTAAGAGCCCCAGGACAGTGAAAGAAATGAGCGGCAATTGTGACAGAAGAGTGGGAAAACAGATGAGCTTTAGCTACATGGTTGAAGTAGTACTTGTAGTAGTAGTAGTAGTAGTAGTAGTAGTAGTAATAATAATAATAATAATAATAATAATAATAATAATAATAAGCTGAAACGAACAGGCTTTAGGGTGCGAAGTAGTTTGTCCATCCTGCTCTGCTACTGTCTGGAGGGATACGAGACAAATTATACTCTTGCTACCTTCAAACGGATATATATTGTCGGAGTGAGATGTATCCCTCATATATCCTTTCCGTTAAAATGGTCGTGTTAAACTGAAAAATATTGCTCGGAGGTAGTAAGAATAAACTGAGAAAAGACGTTTTCCACTCAAAGCGTTCGCTCCAACGTATGGAAGGTAAAGCCTATTTCGTCGTGTACCAATTTAAAAAATGGATGCAACTCCTGTCATGTGAAAAATAGGATACACAAAGAAACTTATTATAATGATGAGAAAAAAATATATAACACAAGGTAAAGAGATTCAGCTGGTGGGCATGAACGCTGACAGTGAGTTGGATGGCAGGTCGCCGTTCCCGCCCGGCCATGGGTGTGAGAAAATGGAAGAATGCAAGTAAATGAGTTCAGCAGTTAACATTTCCACTACAAAAGAGCTACTTAGCATCGGATTTGGTTGATGTCAGACGATTATATTCAAGAGAAATCAAAGGAGTGAGAAGTGTTCAAGGCAATCATGATTAATATTCCCTTCCATAGGTGAGAAAAGAGTTCTGGATGATGATGATGGTGATGATGATGATGATGATAGTAAAGTGTTTGAATATTGCATCACTCCATTCATAGCTTGGAAAAGAGGTCTGGATGATGATGATGATGATGATGATGACCTAATATTAAGGAGGAATGGCTGCAGGAGGAGATTCGCTACCAATTATATTAAGCCCAGTCCGAGGATGCCCATTAGATATTATTCTCCCTTTACTTTATTCAGCTTAAGATTTTTTTTTTTTAATAAGATAAACTGTAGGCATCCTTAACTCCTTCAGCCGAGGACATCCATTGCATATCATTCCTTCAGACGATTTTATTCAGCTGAGAAAATCCCTCCAGGTGAGCCGTTAACCCCTTCAGCTCGAGGACATCTTTGTATTCTTGTCATCACCAAACTATATTATTGGTGAGATTTGAGGGGCTGGATAGTTGGATGTAATATGCCTTCCTTACATGTATTTTCTCGCGCACACACACACACACACACACACACACACACACACACACACACACACCTAATCGCTGTGGACGGATGAACTCTTGTAATTCGCGGCGGCTGTGTTATTTTACAACAAGAATCTCAACCCAGGCCTTTTTGCTCGTCTTCTTATTACATTATTTAGCGTCAGATATTTTTTGCTTTTATAAATACGGGAACTGTACGTGATACTGATTTTTAAGATGAAATTATACGTAGCGGTGTTTTCGACTCTCTCTCTCTCTCTCTCTCTCTCTCTCTCTCTCTCACACACACACACACACACACACACACACACACACACACACACACAGGGGGGAATTTTTATCAAACTGACCACCAAGAAGTAATAGGTCCACCTTTTTCATTACGTCTCATTGATAATATTGTTTAGGTTTTGTGTGGGAGAAAATGGAACGATGTTTTGATACGTTGTGGTGGATTTGAGAAGTGGAAGCATGACAGCATAGGACAAGAGTGACTGACAAGGAAAGCACCCATGTAAGTCCCTCATATTAACACACGCAAAAGCCGATGTACAACCCAGGTCCCTATTATATGTTTTGAATATTGAACATAGTGGAGTACATAATAAAGACCCTGTTGGCAATGAGGTGTATATAGAGTTTAGTTGGGTGGTTAGACTGAGATGGATGGAGTGTGGTATGATAGGGTGGAAGAAAGCAGTTGTGGTTAATTTAGACGTAAGAGATTAAAAAACTGCAGAATGTGGAAAGGTTGCGACTGGATGCAAGATGATTGTGTGGGCGTAGTTAATATTGACAGAGTGGATTCAGCAGAGCACAGAGGAAACAAACAAAAATGTATCAACTTTTCTTTTAAAGAATATATATATATATATATATATATATATATATATATATATATATATATATATATATATATATATATATATTATTGACTATAATTCTACAGGCTTTGACTTGGGGTATCTATTCTAAAAGTCGAAGACAAGAGCAGTCAAGAAAAAACATTTTTAGTACCTGCATAACTACCATATGTTGCGCTGTGGATGTTTGATCAGTGATCTCCCTGGAAGAATATACATTTGTAAAATCATGTTTTCGTATTTTATCCATGAACACGCTTAGCTTGAAATCAGAAGTCAGACTCTTACCATGATGACATTTACAACTTTGCAGCTTATTGCAGTTTGTACCCTATATTTTTAACTGTTGGAGAATTATAGCTTTGCTTATTTGTGCTTCAAATGAAAGTGTGATAAGGTTGGCAGCAGAAGCGATAAGATAGTATGATAGTATCACAAAAGTGTAATGCAAAAGTGAGAAGAACAGCAGTGATAGGAGAGAAGGGTGCTTCGATAAAACAGGAAGGGATAGTGGTGGGAGAGAGGTGGGCATGTTGGATAGGAAATGACCTTGTAGAGAGGGTAGGATAAATCAGAGACAAGGCGGAGTGTGAGAGGTTATGGTAGGGTGGACGTGGACGATGGTAGGGTGGGAGAAGGTTATGGGACACTAGAGGAGGGAAACAAGGTGTGGGGAACCGAGAGAGATTTACAAGGGGTGAGGGAAATGGCGGAGGTACGAGATGAGATAAAAGAGAGGACAGAGGGCTGGGCAGAAATAGGATAGTTGAGACGGGACAAGGTGTGGCAGCGGGGTGGTAGTTAAAGTAAGAGGGAGGAGGCGTGAAGTTGGTAAGGCTGCAGGAGCAAGAAAGGTAGAACAGGTTAGGAAAAACAGATGCAAATACAGGAGTAGGTTCGTTAGGTTTTAATAGGTAGGGCAGAATAAAGCAGAAAAATCTCCCCCCTCCCCAAGAGAGAGAGAGAGAGAGAGAATTGTTAGATTATGTTAGGGAAACTAGGGTAAGACAAATATGAAAGGTCTAATAAAGGATGAAAAAGTGTGATCGTTTTAGATAAGGGACAAACTAGAAAAGGGTAGGGCAGGTGGTGGGCAAGACAGGACAGGGCAGTGCAGAGCAAACGGTCCAGGACAGAACACGACTGGACAGGACAGGACAATGGATGATTGGGAAGGACAGAGCAGTATGGAGCATGGTAGGAGAGGGCAGGACACTCAAAGCAAAACAAGGCAGGGCAGGGCAGGACAGGACAAGGCAGGGCAGAGCAGAGCAGAGCAGAGCAGGGCAGGGCAAGATGAGATACTTTATAGCTAGATCGAACAGGACAGTGTACGTTAGAGAAAGAGAAATTAGCAGAGGGCAGGTACAGGTTAATTGTACAAGGGCAAGATACGGTAAAGAAGGTATTTCGGGGTAGGGCAAGTCATAGCCAGGAACTTCTGTGAGGAGCAAGGCAAGAATGAGCAGGGTATGGCAGGGAAAAATATTGCAGGGTATGGGAGAGTGTTGCTAAACGGAGGTTATTGCAAAACAGGGGAGGATATTGTAGAACAGGGAGGGTATTGCAAGACATGGAAGTGTACTGCAAGACAGGGAGGTGAACTGCAAGACAGGGAGGGATTTTGGAAGAGAGGGAGAGTTATTGCAAGAATTAAAAAAAAATAGACAGAAACTAAAAGATAAATAAGCAAGAATGAACAAGGCAGGGCAAGACATGGAAGAGCAGGACAAGCAATGTAAGTCAGGAAAGAACACAAGGAAATCACACAGGAGATAACGGCAACAATCTTCCTGATAAACACACTACCCCGGGAATTTTAACAACTCGGGAGATAAGGGGGACCCAAAAGAGGAGCCATGAACTTTGATGGGGGCGTAACTTACCAAGCGTGCGTGATCTGAAAGGCATGGAACAAACCTGAGCCGAGGGTAAGGATATGGGTAAAGGAAGAAGGGCACTCTTTAGGGCGCGTACATCTTCTGGCATACTCTACACTGACTGTAAAAAGCAACCCCAACACGAGAGTATGTAGGTAAAGCTAGAAGGGTAGTCTTTAGGACGCGTACCTCCTCTGACTTTCTCTCAGCCGAATCTGAAAGGTATGGACATAAGCCCGACCCGAGAGAGTATATAGGTGGTAAAGGTAGAAGTGTACTCAGTATGGCGTTTCCTTGCTTTGTCTTTTTCTCAACTGAATCTGGAAAGCATAGAACAAACCTAGCACAAGAGCGTATGTGGGTAAATCAAGAAATGAGCTTTGGCAGGACGCGTACTTCAGACATACTCTGGACTTGTAGTAAAACTCATTCTGTTCTGACTTGCCCTGAGCTAAATCAGAAAGGCATTTAGCAAACCTCACCCAAGAGAGTATATACTGTAGGTAGAGTTGGAAGTGTGATTTGTAGGGTGCGATCCTCAGCTATGTCGTGCCGAATTTCGCTATTAAAGACATTATAAGCAGAACAGGATTATTTGGTGAAAACGAGAATGTAATATAATAATCGTCATCTTAGGGTAGAGGCTAATGGAAGCTATCTTTTTCGCGTAAATTGAATCACATGGTTATTGGGTCAGTAGGAACACACACATATCATTAGTGATCCACCTTCTCGTTCTTTTCCGGGGAGCAGACAGATGCAGACGGTGTAGATTAGAATTAAAATATTCCATCACTGTCAGTACCCTTATGGCCTCTACTTATTGAACATATATTCACCAGGCACCCCATGATTAACCTGATCTCATATTTTTCTTACCTGACCTGTATACCTCTTATATTTTATTGACTCCCCCGACATACCCACCTTCTCCAAGTATAACTACATCCCCACCATACCCTATAATATACCCATCTCATCATATAACATTCACTTACATGTACGATAAACTTACCTTATATTCACCTGACTCCCGTTATACCCCACTGACCTCCCAGTATACCCAGCTGACTAATCGATATACTCAGGTGACCCGAGTATAACCACATTCCCTACAAAACTCTGCATTATACCCATCTGACCTTATAAGCACTTAGACTTCGGATATACTTCGTCTTATACTCACCTATCCCCGCGTATATCCACTTGGCTCGACTATACCCACATCCGTCTGTCCTTACGATAACCACGTGGACGTAGGGTATATTTAACCTTATACCCATCTGACCCCCGATATACCCAGCTGACTCCCCAATATATCCAGAGATCCCCGATATACCCACCTAACCCTCCGATATATCCCTCTCACCCCCGATATATCCAGAGACCCCCGATATACCCGCCTAACCCTCCGATATATCCCTCTCACCCCCGATATACCCCTATGACCCAAAGTATACCCGTTTGACCCCCCCCGATATATCCCTGTGACCCCCGATATATCCCTCTGACCCTTAATATACCCACGTGACCCCAAGTATAACCGCAGCCCCCATATAAGGGTGACCTGGACCCCGTGTCACCCTGTTAAAGAGAAATTCGATACGGTTTCTCTGGGGTCTGGCCAAGTTTTATTCGGTGGGCGGGCGTGAGAGAGAGAGAGAGAGAGAGAGAGAGAGATGAGAATGTAGGAGGAAGGAAAGAAGATAGGAAATATGGATAGAAATAAAGAGGAAGACGTTGAGAGAGAGGGGGGGAGGATGCAGGAGGGAGGAAGGGAGAGAAGATAGGAAATATGGATAGAAATATAAGGGGAAGACGTAGAGAGAGGGGGGGGGGAATGTAAGATGGAGGAAGAGAGAGAAAATAGGCAATATGGAAGGAAATGATGAAGAACAGATTGAGGTAAGAAGAATGAAGGAGGGAAGGAGAAGATTGAAGGGAAGAGAAGATTGGAAATACAGAAGGAAGGAGAATGAGAGTGGGGTGGAATGAGGGAGGGAGAAAGATAAAGGCTATAAAGAAAAAGAAGGAAGGGGAGAGGAAGAAAGAAGAGAGGTCAGAGGTGTGAGGAATGAACTGAGGAGGGAAAGAGAGAAAATTATGAAAAGCTAGAGGAAGAGAGAGTTTGAAGAGAGAAAAAGAGAAGAGCTAGAAAGGAGGGAGGGAGGGAAGAAAATGGAAAGAAATGGTGTTCAGAGGGATGGAGGAAGAGGGAGTGTAAATAAAGAGAAGAGGTAGAAAGGAAGGAAGGGAGGAAGAAGAGATGTATGAAGTTGGGAGGAAGGAAGGAAGGAAAGAAGAAACTATGAAGAGGACAAAAGGAAAAAACAAAGAAGGAGTTGGGAATGAGAAATATAGATAGATAGGTAGATAGACAGGAAAATAGATACACTATAGATAGATATAGAAGGTAAATTGAGAAAGAGAGAGAGAGAGAGAGAGAGAGAGAGAGAGAGAGAGAATTTCAATAATCCCAATAGAGTGGGAGCGGTGAGGAGGAGGAAAGAAAAGGAGGGAGGGAAAAATCCTGATGAAGAGGAAGCAGGAAAGAAGGAAGATAAGAGAGATAAGGGAGACTGATAGGAATTCTGCCCTGGCCAAAAGAATGGGAATTAAAAGAATGCACTGGAGGTAAAGGGAAAGAAAATATTAGGCGATTTGGACAGTGAATGGTTAGATGAGATGAATTGGAAAGATCTGATCAGAATATTGAGAGAGAGAGAGAGAGAGAGAGAACAAGCTGGACACTGCACAAGCATTTGCACAACCATCCCATCACTGACCTCCCCAGAAATCTCAGCAAGAACGATAGATAGATAAACAGATAAATAGAGAGAGAGAGAGAGAGAGAGAGAATTAAAATTGCATGTAGACATTGCAGGATCAATTTTGCATCTCGGTCCTTGCCTAGCCTGCCGTGCATTGGCCACATAATAGTGCGTCCCAGCTCACCGCCTCAATATATCCCAGTTTGTGAAGTGCTGGAGTCCACGGCTGGGGGATTCCACGCCTGATAAAGTGGGATTCGATTGCAAGTTTACAGATTGAGCGGGTCCCTGCCTGGTTTCGTGACACACACACACACACACACACACACACACACACACACACACACACAACTGCATTTATAGTTTACCCTTCTCCCGTTGGAAACTCACGGGTGAATGCACATGTATACCATTGCTTCAGAAGTTAGATTAGCAAGTTATTTAGTGGATGTGTCTAGTTACCAAGTGCCTTGATTGATTAAGTGGATGGCTTATGCGATGTCTGTTTGTCAGTATAATTGTGTATGTGTGTGTCCCTCGTCTGTCTGTGTATATCTGTGTAGATCTGTCTGTGTTTGTGCCATTGATCCATCCATCCATCCATCCATCCATCCTTCAGTCTCTCTTTTCTCTTTCGATCTAGCTTTCTATCGTTTTTTATGTTTAACTATTAGTGTCTTTTTGTGTATGGATAGCTGTCTGTATCTATGTGTATCTGTCTATCTGCATTTAGCTTGCCAGCTAGCTAGCTGTGTCTGGATCTAATATATATATATATATATATATATATATATATATATATATATATATATATATATATATATAGATATAAGTTCGACCCTATAACTTAGTATTATTTGGTCATGGAGAAAAGTTGTCGAAATCGTTGTGGGTCAGGCAAGGATAGTGAGGTCTAATTTTGAGAACAGTAGGTCAAGATCAAGGTCACAAGACAAAGTCAAATCAGACAACTTTTACATGATTTTGACCTGAATTATTGGAAGGTTGAGGGTCGGGTAAGGATAAAATGATTAAAAAAAAAAAAAATAAAAAAACTCGGTCGAAGGTCAAGAACATAGAGCGAGGTTAAATATTTGACCCTTAGACCGATTGCAAGACACGGGTGTTGCACAGGGTATCGTCATCACTATACGATACTGCCTCATGTTGAATATAATCGAATAGTAGCAGAAAAGATCATATAAAAGAAGTAAGCACATTTAACCCTTTCAAAAGTGGAATAATAAAGTGAAAACAATGTCATGGGATTGAAGGGATGTAAGTGTCTAATTTAATATAAGTAATCCGTATTTAAAGAGTCTGATTTGATATAAGTAATCCGTATTTAAAGGTACTTCACTTATCACTATGCCCCTTAAAGTTCAGAATTCACTTCGAAATTCGTTCCTGGAGGCGAAATCACAGAGGAGAAAAAAAAATCACTTACCACAACTTAAAGAAAAGGAAAAGAAGCGAAGAAAAATATTAAGAGTATCGGTTTTGGAATATCAGTGGAGAGAGAGAGAGAGAGAGAGAGAGAGAGAGGGAGAGAGGCAAAAACTGGAAAGCCCTCCCACTAAAGATCACGGAGAGACACGGTTTCTGAGGGAGGAAAAATGTCCTACGTGTGGAGAGAAAAAAAAAAGGAAGAAGAGAGGGAAGTGCGAGGGATTGGAGGAAAGTAGGAGGGGGGCAGGAAAGTGGGAGAGGAAGAGGAAGGAGAAGGAGAGGTGTGGAAGGAAAGATGAGATGGAGAGGGAGGAAGGGAGGAGAAAGAATGAGAGGAGAAAAAAAAGGAAAGACAGACTCAAGGAAAGTAGGGAGAGAGAATGATGAAGAGAGTGAGAGAGGGAAGGAAAGATGAGAGATAGTAAGAGAGGGAGGAGGAAAAACGGAAGTGATTTGCTTGAAAAAATAGAGAGAGAGAGAGAGAGAGAGAGAGAGAGAGAGAGAGAGAGAGAGAGAGAGAGAGAGAGAGAGAGAGAATCATCTGGTTAAAGAGTTGTATTAAGCGAAGAGGGAAATGGGAAAGAAAAGTTACTGAAAGGGAATGGGAAGAAGGTAAGAAAGGAAAATGAACAGAATGAAAAGGAGAATGAGTGGGATGGGGGAAGGGAAGGAGGGAGGGAGGTAAAGAAGGAAGAGAAGAGGGGGGGAGAGGAACATGGAGGGAAGAAACCAGGCAAAGGAGAGAGGGAGGAAAGTAAGGAGGGAGGGAGGCAGACAAAACAGAAGTGGGTGGGAGGAGAAGGAAGGAAGGAGGGAATGAAGGGAGAAATTGGTAGAGATGGTGGATAGAAGAGGGAATCGAAGGAAGGAAGGAAGAAAGAAAGAAGGGAGATAAGATGGGAAGAGAGAGAGAAAACGAGGAAAGAAGTGAGGGACACAGGGAGGGAAGGAAGAAAGGAGGAAAATGAAGGGAGGGCAGGGGGTAGAGTGGGAGTCAAGGGAGGGAGGGAGGGGGAGCCTGAGACACAAGGGAGAGAGATTCCGGGAGATAACTGATCTGCACTTAACGATGTGGGTGTCACAGAGAGAGAGAGAGAGAGAGAGAGAGAGAGAGAGAGAGAGAGAGAGAGAATACAGAGTTATAAGTGAGGAAAGTTGAATGAGAAATGGAGAAATGGAAGACAGAACATGAGTAAGAAAAAAAAAAAAACAGGGAATTGGTGAGATAAGAAAAGGGAGACAGAAAGAAAGAAATTGAATGATAAACAGAGAGGTAGGAAAGAAGGTGAGTGAGAGGATGTTGGAATAAGAAGAGATAAAACAGAAATGAGTGTGTGAGGAAGATCGAAGAGAGGCTGAGGGAATGAGAAAAAAAAATAATGATGAAAAGAGTGGGTTTGTAAGGAAGATCGGAAAGAGGATGAGGAAATGGGAAAAAAAATAATGATGAAGAGTGGGTAAGTAAGGAAGATCGAAAAGAGGATGAGGAAATGGAAAAAAAAAAAGATGAAATGGGAAAAAAATTAATGATGAAATGGGTGGGTGAGTAAGGAAGATAAAAAAGTGGCTGAGGAAATGGGAAAGAAATTAATGACGAAAAGAGTGGGTGAGTAAGGATGATCGAGAAGTGACTGAGGAAATGGGAAAGAAATTAGTGATGAAAAGAGTGGGTGAGTAAGGAAGATAGAAAAGTGGCTGAGGAAATGGGGAAAAAATAATAATGAAAAGAGTGGGTGAGTAGCCTAAGAAAGATTGAAAAGAGGCTGAGGAAGTGGGAAAAAAATAATGATGAAAAGTGGGTGAGTGAGGGAGGCAAAAGAGAGGTCAAGGGAAAGGGGGAAAAAAGTTTATGAAATTGTCTTGCTTAAAATCGTGCAAAATGTTAGTGAATAGCCGGAAAGGTATTATGAAAACTAAAATATAAGAGATATTAAATTTTCAGGGCAACGTTAGAGTGAATAAGAAAACCACAAAGAATTACCTTGCATTTCTCAGATAAAAAGGTTTCATGGACTTTCATTTCCTAACATGGCATTCACGACTTTATTTATTTCGCACCATGAGTCAGCATTAGAATATAAAAAAAGATGAGGAAACAAGATTTGGGATTATATTAAACGAGGAAAATAAAGCGAGAACTGGAGATTGCGTAGGGTGAGTGAGAGAAGAGGTATGGAAATGGAAAGAAAAAACATATATGATGGATAAGAAAAAAAGCAGATTAAGAAATGAGTGAATGGATAGAATGAGAAAATAAAACAAAAAAAAAAAAATAAATAAATAAAGCCCATACAAAGATGTAAAAAAAATAAAAAGGAAGTATATGACAGAAGAAAGTTATGCACAGGATGAAAAAGAACACAATAAGAAGTATGTGAAGGGCAAGGAAGGAGAGATGAAAGGTAAAGTTAGATTATTGGAGAGAGGTATGCATTGTTGTATGTAAAGAAAGGGAGTAAAGAATATAATAATAAGGAAGGAAGGAGGACAGGGAGGAAGGGAGAGAAAATGTAATGAAAGGAATGGAATGGAAGGGAAGGGAAGGAAAGGAAGGGAAGGGAAGAAAGGATGTGATACCGTAATAGGGAAGGAAGAGAGGGAGGAAGGGAGAGAAAATGTAATGAAAGGACGGAAAGGAAGAGAAAGGGAAGGGAAGGAAGGAAGCAAGCAAGCAAGGAAAGTAAAGAAAAGGAAATGAATGAATGAAGGAAGGGAATGAAAGAGAAGGGAAGGAAAGAAGAAAGGAGAGAAGGAAGGAATAGAGGGAAGGAAGGAAAGAAAGGAAAGGAGGGAAGGGAAGGAAGAAAGGAAAGAAGGAAGGTAGAGGAAGATGGGAAGGGAGAGAGAGGACTGGAAGAAGGGAGAGAGCGGGAAGGGGAAAGAGATAGGAAAAAATTGCTGGGGTTTAATGATCTGGCCGAAATTAAAGAACTTCTTACATTATTTTAGTAAAAGATCACACATGTGTGCGAGGGACACAGTTCATTGTTTCAGCTCGGATTCATTCCGTCATTGTAACTTTATATGGCGTCATCCCCCACCACACACACACACACACACACACACACACACACACACACACACACACACACACACACACACACACACACACACACACACACACACACACACACACACACACACACACACACACACACACACACACACACACACACACACACACACACACACACACACACACACACACACACACACACACACACACACACACACACACACACACACACACACACACACACACACACACACACACACACACACACACACACACACACACACACACAAATGATACAGAATGCCTCAATAATAACCCCACTCCTCCACCGGACAATGAAATTCATTAACACATTCCCGGTATGTCTCATAAACACAGCCACCATAACCATTCAAAACTCTCGCCAAACTACCGTACATCCTCCATGAACCACCACCCAGACATCCACCCCTCAGATCCTACCCTATCCAGAGAGACACCGGGGCACTTAGACTAAGCTGTGACCCTCACTCTTCCCTGCTACAATACCAACAACACACAGAACTCTGTAAGAATCCACTACACCCACACTGCTGTGCAGTCACCTCATCCCTCCCCCCCTCCCATACAAACACAGAACAACACACTGACTAACCTCAGGCACCTCAGCGTCACAACACAAACTTCTTCAAGATAAATCAAGAAATGATTTTTATTAGCTCCCTGATGAAGGACCGGACAAAGGATATTGAAATTGGAACGTGGAATGTAAGGGGAGCAAATGACGAGGTGAAAGAGAGAGAGATTGTCCAGGTGCTTGAGGATGCGAAAGTGGATGTATGTGGAATAACTGAAACAAAATGGGGAGGAGAAAGTGTGAGAGAATGGGAGTATGGATGGGGTATATGTGCAGGAGTAGGTGAGAATGAGAGGGCAAAGGAAGGAGTATGTATAGTTGTGAGTAAAAGATGGAAGAGGAGCATAAGACAGTATGGATCAGTTGGATCAAGGATTGTGTGGGTAAAGTTGAAAGTTGGAATACAAATGTGGGCGATTGTGTGTGTGTATGCGCCAACGCAAGATCGTGCTAGAAGAGTGAGAGACGAGTTCTGGACAAATGTAGAAGTGTGCATGGAAAAGTTTGGAAGGAATGAGAGAGTGTTTTTGATTGGTGATATGAATGGTAAAGTTGGGAATGTGAAGGTGGATGGAATAGTTGGTGAGTGGGGTGTGCCTGCTGAGATAGATGAGAATGGGAGTGCGTTAGTGGACATTTGTGCTGGGAGGGGGTTGGTGATAGCCAATACCCTCTTCAGGCATAAAATGATCCACAGGTATACATGGCGAGTGATGAGAAGGGTGGGTGGTGAATTGAGTGAAAGGAAGGCAATGATTGATTATGTGTGTGTGGATGAAAGGATGCGAAGATGTATATTGGATGCAAGGGTTTATAGAGGTTGGGGGAGTGGACTTTCTGACCACTACTTGGTGGTGGCCAGAGTTAAAGTTCAAGGAAGATGAAGGAATAGAAGAAGGGAAAGACGAGAGGAAGGAGTAGTTGCAAGGAGAGTGGAAAGGTTACAAGAGGATGAGAAAAAGGCAGAGTATAAGAGAGAAGTGGAGGAACGATTGGGCAAATATGAGTTGGAGCAGATGGGGGACGTGGAAGGTGTGTGTAGAATATTTACAGAAGAAATATGTGCAGCATGTGATGTGGTGTGTGGAAGGAAGAGAAGACGGAGGGAGGTGCAAGGAACAGCGTGGTGGACTGAAGAGGTGAAACGGGCTGTGGCACAAAAGAAGAAAGCATACAATGAATGGATGAGAAATAGGGGCGTGGAAGAAGTTGAGAGGCAGAAGAGAGAGTTATATGTAGAAAGAAAGAGAGAGGTGAAAAGATTAGTAAGAGAGAGCAGGAAGAGAGTGGATGAGGAATTTGGAAGGAATTTGAGTGTAAAGTGGAGGGACTGTAAGAAAATGTTCTGGAAAGAGGTGAAAAGAGTAAGACAGGGTGGAAGTGGAGTTAGCAGGGGAGTGAAAGATAAAAATGGTAGATTACTAGTGGAGAAGGGAGAAAAAGTGAGCAGATGGAGAGAACACTTTAAGGAATTGTTGAACGTGGAGGATGGAAGTAATGCGAGTATAAGTGGCTGGGGAATGGCTGGAAGAAGGAGGGAGGTGAGAAGACAGGAAGAAATCAGTAGGATAGAAGTTGTGGAAGCAATGAAGAAAGTTAAATCAGGGAAAGCCCCAGGAATTGATGGAGTGTGTGGTGAAATGCTGAAGCATGGGGGAGAGATAGTAGTAGAATGGATGTGGAAGATGTGCAGATTGGCCTGGGAGGACGGTAGAGTCCCGGAGGATTGGAAGTCCGGTATAATTATTCCCTTGTACAAAGGAAAAGGGGAAAAAGAAGTGTGTGGTAATCGTAGGGGCATTTGTCTTCTTAGTATAATAGGAAAAGTATATGGTAGGATACTTATTAACAGAGTTAGAGAAAGAACAGAGAAATTAGTTGGAGAAGAATAGGGAGGCTTTAGGAAGGGAAGAGGTTGTGTAGATCAGATATTCATTCTCAGATCTTTAGTGGAAAAGTTTCTAGAGAAGGGAAAGAAGTTGTATGCGGCTTTCATGGATTTGGAGAAAGCATATGACAGGGTGGATAGACTAGGATTGTGGAAAGTGTTAAGAATATATGGAATAGATGGGAAGTTGTTGAATGCCGTGAAGAGTATGTACGATGGTGCGAAGGCTGCAGTGCATGTGGATGGTGAACTAAGTGAATTTTTCTCTTTGAAAGTTGGGTTGAAACAGGGATGTGTCATGTCTCCATGGTTGTTCAATCTGTACATGGATGGGGTAATAAAAGAGGTACAAGGTAGGGTAGTGGATGTTGGAGTGGCCCTGGTGAGAGAGGATAGTGTTTGGAAACTCCCTGTACTGTTGTTTGCAGATGATACCGTGTTGTTGAGTGAAGACGAAGGGGAGCTGCAAGGCTTGTTGGATGAGTTTGGGAGAGTGTTTAAGAAACGGAATCTAAAGGTGAATGTAGGGAAGAGTAAAGTGATGGTCTTTGAGAGAGGTGAAGTCAGTGAATGTACAGTCGCCAGCAGATGAAATGGAGACACCAGCACACACACCTCTGGGTCGCTTCTACCCGACGAGTTACGGGAGAGTGAGAGAGGGAGGGGGGTGTATGGAGGGGCTGGTGGTGGGAGAAAGATCAAGAGAGGGAAGGGAAGGGAAGGGAGGAGAGGAGGGGCGGCAATAACCATGGCTGTCAAGGTCTTACTTTATCTTGATTATGGATTAATGTTTGATTTTGGGAGAGCTTAATTAATCATGATGTCAATCACATCACTGATAATGGGTTTTAATTTAAAACTGTTTTCACTTGAAGCGAGAGAGTAGTTTGTTGTGTCATAGATGAAGTTGGCACCTTTGCAGCTGAACTGTGGCTTCATAAGATTCTATACAACAGCCAAAGCGTTAACCTAATGGTTCATATTGGCTAAACCCCATTATTTTCACCCCCAGAGTCTCCCATCTCCTTTCTTTCTCTCTCCTCCCCTCCACCCGTGCCAAATTATAATAGGCTTTTCTGTCTCAAAAGTATCCCTCCCCAGGTGCGAGTTCCATTCGAGGGGTTCATTGGTGAGAGGTGAAACTGGAAGAGGTTCAAGAGGGAGGGGGTAACACCTGTTTGAGCGGTGTGGTGGAAAATATTGGGGAATGAGGAGAATAGTAATGTAGTCATAAGCCAAAGGTGAAGAAAATATGTGCACGTCGGGTTAACACTTGTCTGTGATGGTTCTGGTGGCCAACAATTAATGGATGAACATTTTAATAGGTTGATTGTGCTCGTCATTCAGGATGTCAGCATAAATATGTCTTGCTATATGTCATCAGACTCTAGCCATGATTATACACATTTTTTATCTTGGGAATGCTAGGGATCAAAAGCATATGAAACCGAATTAGATGGATTTAACATTTACAAAGCTATGTATTGATTTTTAGTTAAGTCATCATACGTCAGTATTTGTTCGATATTACAACTGTAATGATTACAATTTCTTTAATGGGCTATTTTCAGTGCTTAATGTGTTTTAGCAATAATTATTAATAATATAAAATACGAGAACCACAGGTATTCATGTTTTTATGATAAAAGAAAATTGTGAGGAACGGAGTGAGACAAACCCTCTTGCAGAATATAAGCTCATTTCTGGTGAAGTGAGGGTTCCATTCATGTGAACCGCAGTTCCCTTTATATACACACACACACACACACACACACACACACACACACACACACACCAGGAATGTTGCCAGAATGGGAATAATGACTAACAAACTCGTCAATATGCCTGGCAACCACCTTCATTCTCAGACAGCCAAGACTGTTTCTCCCTCCCCTTCCACTCACCAAAAGCTCTCCCCCAACCCCCCTCCCCCCCCAGCCTACCATCTCCTTTCTTCTTCTCTCACTCCCTGTCCCTCTTCAACTCGGCGTAGCCATTGTGAAACTTTAGGGTAACGATTTAGCTCTTGCCTTCATCCTTATGAAGCCACAGATGAGCTGCGAAGCTAGCCATATCTTCATGTGTAATACAATATATTGCTCTCTCGCTTAAATGGAAAACAACTTAAAGTTACAAACCCATTACCTTATCAGTGATATGTATGACATCATGATTAATTAAGCTCGGCCAAAGTCAATCCTACATCACTAAGATAAAGTAAAACCTGGACAGCCATGGTTACGCCTCTCGTACCCTCCCCTGCCCTTTCTCCCTCCACCAGCCCCTCCATTCCCTCCCCCCCTCCCTTCTTCCTCTCTCACTCCCCTCCCCCCCACACCTAGTAACTAGTCGGGTAGAAGCGACCCAGAGGTGTGTGTGCTGGTGTCTCCATTTCATCTGCTCGCGACTGTACAGCGAGGTTGGATGGTTAGGAATTGGAAAATGTGAGTACGTTTAAGTACTTGGGTAGTGTGATGAGTAAGGATGGAGGTTTGGAGGGTGAAGTGCTTGAAAGGGTACAGCAGGGAAGAAAGGTTGCTGGTTCTTTGAAAGCAGTGATAAGAAACAGGGAAGTGAGCATGGAAGTGAAAAAGTTACTACATGACAGTATTGTGATACCAACTCTAACGTACGGAAGTGAAGCTTGGACGTTGTTGGAAGGACACAAGTCAAGAGTGAGAGCCGTGGAAATGAGTTATTTAAGAGGAGCCTGTGGAGTCACATGGAGAGACAGGCTGACGAATGAGGATATAAAGGAACGTTGTGGTGTTGATGTGGATGTGATAGGAAGCGTTATGAGGAACACACTGAGGTGGTTTGGCCATGTGAAGAGGATGGAGGGTCAAAGACTGACGAAGAGAGTGTATGTGAGTGAGGTGGAGGGGGAAAGAGGGAGGGGGAGGCCGAGGATGAGATGTAGAGATGGGGTGGAGAGGTATATGAGAGAGGGGGGTGAGTTGGGAGCAGGGGAGTGAAATGGCTGGGGACAGGGCGACTTGGAGGCGATTTGTTTGTGGCCACCCCAAACAGGATTGAGGCGTCTGGCAATAGATAGATAGATAGATAGATGAAGTTGCCGGTTACCTGTGGTCCACTGGTTTCACGTAAGGATTGGTCCTTTCGTACTATTACATAAGTTTGATTTTATATAAAATCGCGAGTTGACAGTGAGCTAAAAAAAAAAAAAAAGTATCCTATTCAACAAGTTAATATCGTAGGATAAGTAAAAAAAAAAAAAAAAAAGTTGTGCTACCGGGCCTTGAGCCTGGGTATTCCTTTTGCTACGTGGGTCTGTCTAACACCCCACACTTTCCCACCCCGCCAGATATTGGTGCGTAGTGATTGTTTGTTTGAAATTATTCACTCGTTGGGTCGGTGATTCGTCGTCTAAGGGGCAGCTTTTACATGCTTATTCTCTCTCTCCACCAACGGTCTCCTTTGTCCTGAGTAATCAGTCGTAACCGTAGCAAGAACAAAATGTACATGATCACTGGACTGTGGTTCACTTTGTTTTTGTCTGAAATAACTGTCATTTTTTTTCCTTTCAGGTCCAGGAAGAAAATGTCATTCCTTGTAGCTCCATATAATGTTATTCAGCTTCCTAAAGTCTTCGATTTGAAGGTGTCAGGTATAGCCTCCATTATTATCATCACTTTGTTGTTGATCTCCAAAATGTCCACTAATTACCATTCCCATCAAGTAAATACCGAGGTGCAATGAAACCCTACTCCTAAATACGATGCTAGTCGCGAAAAAGTGCAGTGGAAAAGATATCACGCCGTAGCACTGTCTTCTTCGGCCAGTGAAGTACGTGACACCAGTCAATGAAAGACGAAAATATCGATGTTAAGGTGAAAAAGTTGTTAATATGCATTCTTCCCACGTCAGAAAACGGTTGTTTTGTATTTAGTTTAGAAGAGTCTTTTGCCCCTTTAGCAATTGTATCGGTATATAGATAGAGAAATTTATAAAATCTCGACGGTAAGGTGAGAAAGTTGTTAATATGCATTCTTCCCACGTCAGAAAACGGCTGTTTTGTATTTAGTTTAGAAGAGTCTTTTGCCCCTTTAGCAATTGTATCGGTATATAGATAGAGAAATTTATAAAGTGCAAACTACAATTGGGTACATGTCTTAACAAATTTATATATGATGAACTCGTAATCTCATGGATGCTATACTCTGAAAATTTTACTGTCTGCGGGCGGCGATTTTTATTAAAAACAATGGCTGTTGAGGAAGATGTTGACTCAGTGTGATGTGCTGGTGAATGGAATGACGAGATGCGGTGGAATATTTTTAAGATCCCCAGGACAGTGAAAAATAAGCGACAATTGTGACAACAGTGGGGAGACAGATGAGCATTAGCTCCGTTGTTGAGATATTAATAATAAAAAAAATAATAATAATAATAAAGAAATTAAGTGGAAACGAACAGGATTTAGGGTGCAAACTGAATTGTTCACCTCGCTCTGCCATTACCGGGAGGGACACCACACAGATTACACTATTGCTACCTTCAAACGGATGTATGTTGTCAGAGTGAGACGTATCCGTCATATATCCTTTCACTTTAATAGGTCCTGTTAAACTGAGAAATTTCGCTGAAATAAAGCGAGAAAAGACTTCTTTGTACTCAAAGAGTGGAACAGATGTAAGGTAAAGCCTATTTCGTCGTGTACCACGTTTAAAAATGGCTGCAAAACCTTTCACGTGAAAAATAGGATAAACCAAAGAAAACTATTATATTGATGAGAAAAAATATATAACACAAGGTAAAGGGATTCAGCTGGTGGGCATGAACGCTGACAGTGAGTTAGATGGCAGGTCACCGTTCCCGCCCGGCCATGGGTGTGAGAAAATGGAAGAATGCAAGTAAATGAGTTGAGCAGCCAACATTTCCACTACAAAAGAGCTACTTAGCATCGGATTTGGTTGATGTCAGACGATTATATTCAAGAGAAATCAAAGGAGTGAGAAGTGTTCAAGGCAATCATGATTAATGATCTGGCCGAAATAAAAGAACTTCTTACATTATTTTAGTAAAAGATCACACATGCGTGCGAGGGACACAGTTCATTGTTTCAGCTCGGATTCATTCCGTCATTGTAACTTTATATGGCGTCATCCCCCACCACACACACACACACACACACACACACACACACACACACACACACACACACACACACACACACACACACACACACACACACACACACACACACACACACACACACACACACACACACACACACACACACACACACACACACACACACACACACACACACACACACACACACACACACACACACACACACACACACACACACACACACACACACACACACACACACACACACACACACACACACACACACACACACACACACACACACACACAAATGATACAGAATGCTTTAGTAATAACCCCACTCCTCCATCGGACAATAAAATTCATTAACACATACAAGGTAAGTCTCAAAAAACACAGCCACCATAGCCATTCAAACCTCTCGCCAAGCTACCATACACTACATCCTCCATGAACCACCACCCAGACATCCACTCCTCAGATCCTACCCTACCCAGAGAGACACCAGGGCACTTAGACCAAGATGTGACCCTCACTCTTCCCGGCTACAATACCAACCACACATAGAACTCCTTAAGAAGACGCTATACACACACTGCAATGCAGCCCCCCTCCCCCCACATACGCACAAAGACCAACACTACTGACTAACCTCAGGCACCTCAGGGTCGCAACACTGACTCCTCCAACATAAATCAAGAAAATATTTTTGTCACCTCAAGATTGGTCCTTTCCTACGATTACATACATATGCAGACTTACAGTTGGATGGGGAGTGAAAGATAAAAATGGTAGATTACTAGTGGAGAAGGGAGAAAAAGTGAGCAGATGGAGAGAACACTTTAAGGAATTGTTGAACGTAGAGGATGGAAGTAATGCGAGATAAGTGGCTGGGGAATGGCTGGGAGAAGGAGGGAGGTGAGAAGACAGGAAGAAATCAGTAGGATAGAAGTTGTGGAAGCAATGAAGAAAGTTAAATCTGGGAAAGCCCCAGAAATTGATGGAGTGTGTGGTGAAATGATGAAGCATGGGGAAGAGATAGTAGTAAAATGGATGTGGAAGATGTGCAGATTAGCCTGGGAGGAAGGTAGAGTCCCGGAGGATTGGAAGTCAGGTATAATTATTCCCTTGTACAAAGGAAAAGGGGAAAAAGAAGTGTGTGGTAATCGTAGGGGCATTTGTCTTCTTAGTATAATAGGAAAAGTGTATGGTAGGATACTTATTAACAGAGTTAGAGAAAGAACAGAGAAATTAGTTGGAGAAGAACAGGGAGGCTTTAGGAAGGGAAGAGGTTGTGTAGATCAGATATTCATTCTTAGATCTTTAGTGGAAAAGTTTCTAGAGAAGGGAAAGAAGTTGTATGCGGCTTTCATGGATTTGGAGAAATCATATGACAGGGTGGATAGACAAGGATTGTGGAAAGTGTTAAGAATATATGGAGTAGATGGGAAGTTGTTGAATGCTGTGAAGAGTATGTACGATGGTGCGAAGGCTGCAGTACTTATGGATGGTGAACTAAGTGAATTTTTCTCTTTGAAAGTTGGGTTGAAACAGGGATGTGTCATGTCTCCATGGTTGTTCAATCTGTACATGGATGGGGTAATAAAAGAGGTACAAGGTAGGGTAGTGGATGTTGGAGTGGCCCTGGTGAGAGAGTATAGTGTTTGGAAACTCCCTGTACTGTTGTTTGCAGATGATACTGTGTTGTTGAGTGAAGACGAAGGGGAGCTGCAAGGTTTGGTGGATGAGTTTGGGAGAGTGTGTAAGAAATGGAATCTGAAGATGAATGTAGGGAAGAGTAAAGTGATGGTCTTTGAGAGAGGTGAAGTCAGTGAATGTACAGCGAGGTTAGATGGTGAGGAATTGGAAAATGTAAGTACGTTTAAGTACTTGGGTAGTGTGATGAGTAAGGATGGAGGTTTGGAGGGTGAAGTGCTTGAAAGGGTACAGCAGGGAAGAAAGGTTGCTGGTTCTTTGAAAGCAGTGATAAGAAACAGGGAAGTGAGCATGGAAGTGAAAAAGTTACTACATGACAGTATTGTGATACCAACTCTAACGTACGGAAGTGAAGCTTGGACGTTGTTGGAAGGACACAAGTCAAGAGTGAGAGCAGTGGAAATGAGTTATTTAAGAGGAGCCTGTGGAGTCACATGGAGAGATAGGGTGATGAATGAGGATATAAAGGAACGTTGTGGTGTTGATGTGGATGTGATAAGGAGCGTTATGAGGAACACACTGAGGTGGTTTGGCCATGTGGAGAGGATGGAGGGTGAAAGAATGACGAAGAGAGTGTATGTGAGTGAGGTGGAGGGGGGAAGAGGGAGGGGGAGGCCGAGGATGAGATGGAGGGATGGGGTGGAGAGGTATATGAGAGAGGGGGTGTGAGTTGGGAGCGGGGCAGTGAAATGGCGGGGGACAGGGCGATTTGTTTGTGGCCACCCCAAACGGGATTGAGGCGTCTGTCAATATATATATATATATATATATATATATATATATATATATATATATATATATATATATATATATATATATATATATATATATATATATATACGTGTTGGTAGTAAGCTAAGCAAAGAAAAATGATCCTGTTCAACAAGTTAACATCGCTGAGTAAGTACAGAAAAATATAAAGTTGTGCTATTGGGCCTGGAGCCTGGGTATTATCTTTGCTGGGTGGGTCTGTCTAACACCGCACCCTTTCCCACCCCTCCAGACACTGGTGCGTAGTTATTGTTACGTAATGTTATTATTACATAATTTCCAACCACTTTCTGGTAAAAAAAAAAATCGTATAAATAATCATAGCTTAGGAGGTGGGAAAAGGCGCCGTGTTTGGCAGACCCACCCAGCGAGGCTAATAAACAGGGTTGATTCTCGATGACTTTCCTTTTTCTTTTTCTTTCTATTTTTTCACTTTCTTCTGTGTTGTTTGATGCATAACACTTGAATCCGATGACTTTTTTTTTAAATTTCCTTTTTGCCACCACCAGATGGTTTTATTGAATTTCCGACATGCCTGTAATAGTGAAGGGATAAATGACTGCTTTAGCGAACCTATTCCTTTTAGAGAAATATCTCCTAAGATGAATATAATAGTCTGAAGGCAGCAAGAACAAAAAGAAAAATACGTCGTTGGAGTGAAGTAGAATTTCCTTTTCTTTCAGTGACATTTATCTGTATATTCCCGCTTCTACCTGACAATGTTTCCTAACGTGGGAACAATGTTTACTAGAGTTCTTTCACCTTACCTTCATCAAGATTTTCGTCCTTCATCAACCTAAGGCTGGTACTTCAGAGGCCGAGAAAGACAGAACTACGCCGTTAAATCCTTTCCATAGCATTTCCCCGCGATCAACATCGTACTTATGTGGAAGTCTCTTGTAGCACCTCAGTACTGAATAGCGAGTGATGTTTATAAAAGGTCGTTTTAGAGTTGAAAAATATATAATGATTATAAGAATGAAGACAGTTAAACTGAAAAGTCTCTCCATAAATGAATAAAAATACCTGGAGCTACAAAGAATTTAATTTACATCCTCGAGCTAAGGAGAAAAAGAAAGTTGTTTCAGCTAAAAAGGTAGTGCACTTCGCTACGATGACCTTATGTATTCTATTATTGCTACGGCCACGAGTCATTATTCAATACAGAGATCGTCAGTGGTATAAGGAGATAAGCTTGTAAAACTATCCCTAGGACGACGAATGACCGTCCCCACGAGGGAATAATTTCCAGCAAATAATCACTACGCATCAATATCTGGCGGGGTGGGAAAGGATGTGGTGTTAGACAGACCCAGCCAGCAGAACTAACACCCAGGCTCGAGGCCGGGTAGCACAACTATTTTATATATTTATTTACTTATTTATTTTTTGTACAGTACTTACTCTACGGTGTTAACTCGTTGAATTAGATGACCTTTTTTATTTTAGTTATTACCATTAGGCGATTTCATATAATTTAAGATGAGCCTCTGTACAGTATGTGGAAATATTGATGATGACTACAGCATATGGAACCCGTCCAGCCTGCTGGAGTAGACGGCTGAACTCTGGGAGCTGAGCTGGTTGAGAAGACCTAAGTAAGGTGAGAGGAAGATAGAGATGTACTGAGGAGGCGAGTGGAGGGAAGAGAAGAGTAAAGAGAAGTCGAGGAGAGTAAACTAAGGAGAAGCAGTCCTTAACCTGGAAGATGTGTTGTCCTTGTGGGGACGAGCAATTTTGTAGGATGAGGGTGCGAAGACTTGAGAATTAAAAATAAGAATTGGTCTGCACAAGCGTGTGTGTGTATTCTGATATACATCTAACATCTGCTCACGCTTTATATTTTGTCTCTGTTTAAACCTTCGAAATACGTTTTTTCCCAGCTTTAGGTCATGTGATGAATGAGCTTCTTTCTCCCTTCTGTCTGTTACCTGGCCGCTTCCTGGCTCCCTCTATCTTTGCTCTTGCCGTTTAGATAACAGGAAGTCTTATTCCGAAGGAGAGAAACCACATGCCCGTTTTTTTCAAGTCTGAATGTGAAAAGGTATCTCTGTGGTTAAATTTCATCTCCTTTTCCCAGTCTGTTCACAGTTTTTGCCTTTATTCTGGTTTCTTCGTCTCCTTGAATTTGCAAATATATTTTTTTAAAGTGTCATTTGCCAGCTACGTTTGTGACCACTTCTACTGTCATACTCAAGCATTTCTTTCTCAGTTTAGATACGTGTTGTTATATGAGCCAAATAGTACGGTACTGTTAAGTAAAGTCAGCATGAAAAATGTTAAGTATTTGTTTCACATGACGAAAGAGAAATTCAGTAGTAGAACTGGAACAGGCTGCTAATATGCATGTGCTGTTCCCGACTGATGTTTATAAGTGGAATATAGTTTATGGTCCGATGATGGTGTGAAAACTTAAGGAAACATCATTGTGCTGAAGGGGTTAAGAATACTGTGGTAAGGTCAGAGTGTAGTTTGGATAGGAAATTGAAAGATCTGAATATTTAGAATAAGGGTTGAGAAAATATGCAATCTGTTATCAGAAAAAAAAATGCCACAGGATAGGAAAGGAACTGAATGCAAGCAACGTAGGGCGGTTGTCTGTAGAATGATGGAACGAAGGCTGCCATTGTCTGGGTGTTTTTATTTTATTCTGTTTTAGGCATTTTCATTAAGTTTCCAAGAGGTGATGCTACATGAAAGGATAGGGACCAAACGAAAGCACAATTTTAACATAGCAGGAAAAGTGGTAGAGGAAAAACCTGGAATTGTGGATGCTTTCTGTTTGTGTGTGTGTGTGTGTGTATGTGTGTGTGTGTGTGTGTGTGTGTGTGTGTGTGTGTGTGTGTGTGTGTGTGTGTGTGTGTGTGTGTGTGTATTTCGAAATTTACTTGAAAAATGTTAGGCTGTCTTGGTGACTGGATAGCCAAAGACGTGTGTGTGTGTGTGTGTGTGTGTGTGTGTGTGTGTGTGTGTGTGTGTGTTGGAAAAGAAATTCTGAGTTACAAGCTTTACCCCGTATGTTAACTATGTTGTGTTCTTTGGCTCGTATTTTCGTGGCTTAGGAAGGCGACCTTGCTCCTCATTCTTAATTTAACTAAAAGTCTTTCCAGTGTTACTGAAGCAATCTGTGCCGTTATTAAAGTGAGTGAGTCAGATACAGTAGAAGAGTCAGGTTTAGTATGCAAAAATGTGTCGATAAGGAGAGTGTCACTGGAGAAATCTTCCTTATCCCACAAGATATGGTCGTAGAGCTTGTGGGCCTCGAGCGAACCATGTGTGCCCGTTTATGCATCTCTGTTTAGCTGTGTGATATGGCACAGTTGTTCTCCCTTGTCCTACTTTTATCCCCCTCCACTCCTTACCCTATACTTCTCGCTATCCATTTCCATAGCCATACCTGCAGTGAGAGTCAGTCCTCTAAATTCTGGCCCACCCGCCCATCCATCGCCTTAACAGAGACGGATCACTGCCACTAAATGCCCGCTGAAGCGTATACCCAGATGCCCGTTTATTCAATGACGGATGAAAAATGACAGAATGGCTTACAGGAAATAATAAATTGCCCTTTTTCCGTTTCCCAGCTCGTTCTGGCCATTACTGAATATTGGAGTCATGGCGGTCGGGCGTTTTTATCCGGGATGTACCTCCACATGACATCATTAATCTTTGTTCAGTGTTACCCAGTTATGTTGTTAGCCCATTCAATCAGTGATCCATTTCATGGTTATTGCTTGCTACCTCCAGACTCTTTAAGTCAGCTTAGTGGAGAACCTTAGAACCGAAGGGGTATTTTAAGCTTATAACTCAAACCCCTCCAGTTTAAAAGTCTTTTTTAAGCTGAAGAGAAACGTCTGAAAGTAGCGAAAATGAAATGAAAAGCACGTCCTCTGCTGGAATATATTAACACGTATGGATGTCATGGCGGTGGGCTATATTTATCGGTGACGTCAGCTGCGTATGACGATTATTTTGTTTGGTCAGTTATGTTGTTTATATATATGGTAGGTTCTTGACTAAGGGAAGGGACCCGCTGATTTGCACGATTAAGTTTTTTATAGATCAACTGACATTGTACTGTATAGTATAGTTACTCCACCGAAACTTTGTGAAGATTTTCTCCATTTTGCAGTTTATTTCCTGTGGCTCAGTGGCAAAATAAGTCGATGTCAAGGCGATACATCCTTTCAGCAACACTTTGGCGACTATCATGATATTATATTGTTCGTCTCTGGTTACAGTGCAGCATTCAGGATGGAAAGCTTGCAGTTTTACTTTAAGTTAAAATGGACAGAGATAAGAGAACCCTATATGGAATACAGGAAAGATTACTCAAAGCAATCCAGAGTATGTATGATGGAATACGTACTGTATATCTGTGAAACTTGTCGGTGTATAAAGGGAGGGATTAAGTTTGGAGTTCTTCTGACAAGAGTAAGTAATGAGTGAAAACTGTTGTGACTTCTTGCAGATGATGACGTGCTATTAGAAGACATGGAGTGGAAGTTTGCTTGTGACAGGACTGTGATGGTGTTTGTGAAGGACTAAGTTGATGTGAATGCAGTGACGAACAAAGTAATGGTGTTTGAAAGAGGCACAAAATCTAAGTGCTGGATAAGTCTGAGTAGTACAGACATGGAAAATGCGCGGGTGTTCAAGTACTTCTTTTCTACTCTGATGGTTCTGTAGCTATTTCTTCTGCTGATAAAGCAGATCTCTTCGCACAGACTTTCTCCTCCAATTCCACCTTAGACGATTCCGGTGCTGTTCCTCCATCACTTCCCCCCTCTGACTTCCTCATGGCTGACATTAAAATTTCTTCAGCTAATGTATTTTCTACCATCACTGGCCTCAGTACTAACAAGGCATATGGGCCAGATGGGGTCCCTCCTGTTGTTCTCAAGAACTGTGCTTCTGTGCTTACACCCTGCCTAGGCAAACTCTTTCGCCTTTGTCTGTCAACTTGTACCTTTCCTTCTTGCTGGAAGTTTGCTCTCATTCATCCAGTCCCAAAGAAGGGTGACCACTCCCAACCCTCCAACTATCGTCCAATTCCTTTAACGTCCTGTATTTCAAAAGTTTTCGAGTCAATTCTCAATAGAAAAATTTTAAGGCATCTTTCCTATCACAACCTTCTTTCTGATCGTCAGTACAGGTTCCGTCAGGGACGCTCCACTGGCGATCTTCTCACCTACCTTTCAGACTCCTGGTCATCCTCCTTTCGAGACTTTGGCGAAAGCTTTGCCATTGCACTTGACATCTCAAAGGCTTTCGATCGAGTCTGGCATAAATCTTTAATTTCCAAACTGCTCTCTTACGGTTTCTATCCTTCTATCTGTGCCTTCATCGCTAGCTTCCTTTCTGGTCGTTCTATAGCCGCTGTTGTGGACGGCCATCGTTCTTCTCCTAGATCTATCAACAGTGGTGTTCCTCAGGGCTCTGTCCTATCACCAACTCTCTTCCTTTTATTCATCAATGATCTTCTAAGCCGTACATCTAACCCTATCCACTCATACGCTGATGACTCCACCCTTCACCTTTCCATTCGGTTCCCGCAACGCCCATCTCAACAGTTACTTCAACAAACAAGGGATGAGGCTATGGCACACCTAATGTCTGACTTGGCTCATATCTCTGACTGGGGTAAAAATAATATGGTTTTTAATGCATCTAAGACTCAGTTCTTACACCTATCAACCCGACAAAATCTTCCACAGGTATATCGTCTGTTTGTAAATGAATAAAAAAAAAAAGAACCTTTTTTCCTTGAGAAGTCTCCCATGAACTGGAAAAATTATTGTATTGCTAGAAAGAATGTATTATGAATGATGTCATCATAATGTTTAACTTTTTCCCTACGAGAAGTTTAAGTCGCAAATTATCTGGGGTGGCAAGAAATAAAAATATTGATTTGTTCAAATTTGTTCACTACGAGAAGACCGTAAATCGTAAATACTCACCTTTGAGTAAGAGACACATACAAATGTCATCAAAGTGAAGGGGGTAATGGATACTGGGGAATGGATACCGTGAGTATTCATGGCCGGGCAATGTGGTTTATTGTGCCATATGTCAGTATCATGGCGACTCACTAATGTATGTGATAATTGGTTTTACATTCCAGTGTGTGTGATCTGCCATACTCTGTGCTGCTCTGTTACTCACTACATGTTACGTCTCGGTCATGGAAGGTAGATGGGATACAGTAGTTTGTTTGGTGTGGGAAAGTGTTGCTGCACTTCTGGGTCAGAGGAAGTGTGTGAAATACTGAAGAGTTTGTGGTGTGGCGCGCTCCTGCACCTCCCCATCACTCTCTGTGTCTCTTGTGGGTCGTGGATTTTGAGAAATATGCAGGATTTTATGGGTGATCTTCCGTAGTTCTTCTCTGTCACTTAAGCCTGTTGATTTAGGTTTATGAGGGCTGAATGAAAAAAAAAAGTGTGCAATCTGCCACAGTGCTTCTGTCACTGCATGATGTGTGTGGGCCATGGATGCTGAGTGAAGGATAGAAGACCATGTGTGATCTGCCAAAGTACTGCTCTTTGTCACTCCCGCATGTTGATGCTGGGTCATTTAGGCTGAGAGAAACGGGAGAGTGTGTTTGTGTGGTACAGACAACAATAGGCAACAGTAGTAAACCCTGGCGTTCAGTGAAATTTGACCTGAGCAATAGGTAGCCTACATTTTGACAGATTAATCCAAATATTAACTGTTTTTGAAAGTGTCCTTGCAGAATCATGATATTTCATTTTTCTTCCAACTTTTCTTCCTTCACTGTACCCAAGAGTTTGTGGATTCCCCCCCCCACACACACACACACTCACAGTCCAGGAGACGCCCTTGATAAATGGTAATTACTTTCAGGCAATTAGATTATAGTTATGACGTGCTGAGTTAACCTACCAGAGACACTGAATATCTAGCATTCTCTTACAACCAACGCTGGATGAGATTATATTCAGCTCAGCTTAAGTACAGTGTAGGAGCCTGAGAGTGTTAATACCGTCACCCTTAACCTTCTTGTAATCGGCACAACTCCAGTATATTTTAGTTCACGCCAGACTATTTTTTCTACTGAGAGTGAACCATAGGAGCCTGAGTGTTGGAATAGAAAGGAAGAAAGAAAGAGCATGGGAATACGAAAGGGAGAGGATTATATTGATATTACACTGAGAGTATAATATTGAGATGAATCAGGGAGGAAGAGGAGCGTATGAGGGAGAGGGAGAGAATAATAATTTGTCACACTGCAATCACCGTCTGAGGCAGCCATTACGGAGATTGTGGGGATTTAACCTTTATGGCCATAGTTTTAATCTCAACAGTGATTTTTAAAAAGTTTTCTGCCTCCATGTGATTTTGCTAAGTCTAAAAGAGATGTGCTGAATGGATAAAGCGAGAATGTTTCCCATCATTACACTAAGAGAGGCTTTCACAAACAGTTTAAGACATCTGGTAGTAACAAAAAAAAAGTTGTAATGAAGGAATTTAAGAAGCTGCTCTCATTCATTATTTTCAAGACCATAAGTTCTAATCGCCACCAGTAAAGATAACTAGATAAATAAATGAAATAAAATATAATAAAACCGTAAAATTATGGAGTAAATAATCCCTCCTGCAATGGCTTTTATTTTACTCGTCCAACTTCAAGACCATATATCAAATTTATGAGAGACTTTTCTAACTGGAGGGTTTAAGTGCAGCCTTCATTATACCTTTCAGTATTAGGACACTCCCATAATCTGAATAAATTGGTTGGTATCAGCAAGAATATATTAAAACAGTGTCGTCATAGTGAAGGTACTAAAATCTTTCCCTCAGTCAAAAATTTCGAAAACCGTAAATATACTAGTTGGTACCGGAATAAAGAACCTCTTCGCCAAAATTTAAGTTAAGATTAACACCGTGTAAAAGAGAATATTTAATGAAAATGATAAAAACGAGCCGTGATAAATATAAAGCAGTGATAAGAAACAGGAGAGTGAGCATAGAAGTGAAAAAGTTACTACATGACAGTATTGTGATACCAACTCTAACGTATGGAAGTGAAGCTTGGACGTTGTTGGAAGGACACCAGTCAAGAGTGAGAGCAGTGGAAATGAGTTATTTAAGAGGAGCCTGTGGAGTCACATGGAGAGACAGGCTGACGAATGAGGATATAAAGGAGCGTTGTGGTGTGGATGTGGATGTGATAGGAAGCGTTATGAGGAACACATTGAGGTGGTTTGGCCATGTGGAGAGGATGGAGGGTGAAAGACTGACGAAGAGAGTGTATATGAGTGAGGTGGAGGGGGGAAGAGGGAGGGGGAGGCCGAGGATGAGATGGAGGGATGGGGTGGAGAGGTATATGGGAGAGGGGTGTGTGAGTTGGGAGCAGGGCAGTGAAATGGCGGGAGACAGGGCGACTTGGAGGCGATTTGTTTGTGGCCACCCCAAACGGGATTGAGGCGTCTGGAAATAGATAGATAGATGAGAAAATAAAGCTAAATAAGCCACTAGCCTCTCACCGCCTGGCCTCAGTAAATGAATAGGGGTATGGATGAGGCAATTAAGCTCACACCGCCTGTCCTCTGTAAAGGAATAGGCTGATGGATGAAGCGATTAAATTAATTTGCATAAATAAAAGGAAAATTAAGCACGACAAAAGGGGTAGGGGTCAAAGAAACAAATGGTGTGGACATTGTTCAGGCAAAAGTACATTGTTTTTTCACTTAGTAGTCGGGGCGAATAAACTGAGAATCAAATTATACACGAAAAAGGTTGCGTTAAATGCAGTGTCTGTGGGCTTCATCCCAGCAGAAATACATTAGGTTAATTCGATTTTGTTTGTTTGTTTAGTTTTCCCGTTGGCACCTTCGGTATCCAAAACTTAAAATTTCAACAAGGGAATTCTGGGTAATGATCATAGGAGGGAGAGGGGAGTAGGGGATTAGGAGGGGATGGATGAGGAGAGAAGGTATGGAAAGGTGGGAGGAAATGAGAAGAGGAAGGGAGAGGTAAGAGAAGAGGGGAAGGAGGGGGAAAGGAAGGGAAGGGGAAAGAGAAAGTTGGAAGGAAATGGAAAAGTGGTAAGGGAAGGGGATGTGGAGAGTGGAAGGGGAAGGAAAAGAGGAGGAGTGGGAACAATGAAAGGGAAAGGGACGAGAAGAGTATGTAGATGAGAGCAAGACAGGGTAGCCTATGTACAGTTAGGTGTAGTGTGTTGTGTGTGTGTGTGTGTGTCTCAGATGTTAATTGCGGTGGTCTTCATGGTGTTTTCTCGTAGGGCTCTTAAATGTTGAACACTAGGTTCCTTGGTCCAAGCCTCCGATGCAGAGGAGAGAGCTGGAGACGACACCCACGACTTTGTATCATATCCAAGATACTAATGAAGGGCTGGTTGGTACTGGTGAGGTCCATAGTGTGGATAGACTCAGAGCCGGAAACACGTGAGGACAAGAGGCTATTGTTGGCCAATGGACCTAAATATAATTGCAAGTTTTGTCCTAAAGTGGCAGTTGAGATGGCTCGATGAATCTACCCCGATGTTGCTGAACGAGAAACTGAATTTCCGCCACAGCAGTATGGCGTTCCTTGAGCAGCTTTCGTGTGTACCTGGTTCCTAATGCTACCTGAGGCGAGGCCTGGGCTGGAGAAACATAGTGGGATGTTAACGGGAAGATTTCGTACTTGCAACCATGGCTTCTGGCTGCCCCCGGCTTTCCCACAGCGTTGGTGGGGTCGGCTCTGTTGGAAGCTGAAGCAGCGTCGGCGAGGTCGCCGTGCAAGGAGCGTCAAGGATCAAAACAGGGCCACTATGGGTTTTGAACGACTTGGGACCACGTTTACTCTCCGTTTCTTTTCTCTTCAACCTTCTTCTTGGCTGCAGAGAAAACTCTGCTTGGATGTGGTTAAGTATCACTGATAGAATATATTCGTCTGTAGTCATAGGGAAAAGAACTGGATCGAAAGAAAAGGAAGGAAGAACGAGTTGAAAATAGGGAGATGTATGCATCCCCTTCCTGTTTTATTTTCAATCGTTTGGGCTGAGGAGGGTGGAGAAGTTCATAAATCGTGGTGCAATACCAGTAATGGGATACAGATTGTCATTAGGCAGGATACCATTAATACCTAGTATACTAATTACTTGATACGGTATTGAGTCCTCGATATATAAAGAGAAAGTTACATTATTTTATCCACAACCTTTCTATCCAGCGTGATTGTCCCATTACTTACTCTGTTAGCTACATTTTTGTCTCGTCCTCGTCTTTTTATCTGCTTTCTTTTTCTTTCTACATTTTCTGATCACTTCATGTTCCTCCTTCTTTCTGTTTCCTTGTTGTAGCCGCGTACTGTTCCTGTTACCGCATCTTTCTGTTGAATTTATTTGTATTCACATCCTCTCTCATATTTCTGTTCAAAACCTCTGTCTCTTTCCTCTCTTTACCAAAATCCTCTCCTTTAATTCTCTCTCTCTCTCTCTCTCTCTCTCTCTCTCTCTCTCTCTCTCTCTCTCTCAGTTCAAAGCTTATCTATTCATCCACATTCTTTCTTTATCAACTTCCCATCTCTGTCTGTTTCCTCCATTTTATGCGTTTTTCTTACCTCTTTCTCTCCCATACCTTCCACTCCACGTCTTGCATTGGCTTCCTTTTCCCTTCGTTTGTCCAGTATCTCTCTGTCTACTTCCTCTCTGCCACTTTCTTTTTCCTTTATTTTTGTTTACATCCATCCGTTATCCTCTTAACCCTCTATCGACGTCCTCTCTACTCTTTCTCCTCTCCTCTCCACTGTAACAACTTATTGTTCCAACCATGTTCTTCCAAAGGTTGTTACGAAAATCTTGTTGGTTCTGTCTATCTAGAGGTTTTCTTAACTTTGATGACTTGTAAAACTGTAACGTAATACTTGTCAGGTATATATCCCTTCACTCTTCTGACCTTCAGCAGCGTACTTCAGAGACTTAATCATAAAAGATGCCATATCCTAAAGCAAGATCATTCCTTATTCAACATTATTTCATTTCTAATGCTACTTGGTCATCACTATACGTTCTACAGAATACTTAGGCGTATATCCATTTCCGCTGGCTTAAGTGCGTTATTACGATGTTAATTTTGTTTATATGCTCCATGTCACACGTAAGTTGGTCATGTCCATTTCTTATCAAGGAACTTCGATGAATTTGTGAAGGATGTTATTAAACCCAATGTGACTTAGTTATCAAAGATATTTTTTTTAAATAACAGAACAGAGGTAGGAAAAACAAATGAATAAAGAAATAATACTCCATACACTAAATTACTGGTGTCCTCTGTTCATAAAATATCTGTAACAGTTAGACTTGAACAGCTGTGGGTTGAAGTTTGGAGGGAATCAACTCTGGGGAACCGAGTTCCAGAGAGATGCAGTACGGGGATTGAAAGAATTCTGATAGGCAGAAGTTCTGCAATATGGCTGAGTGACATTCCAGTCATGAGCGCTACCAGATGGCCGTGTAGCACGAGGGAAGGCGTGGAGAGGTGGCACCATGGACACAACTTCGTCTGAGCATTTGCCATAAAAATGTCCGTAAAATAATGCAAGGGACGGAACATTCCTTCTTACCTGTAAGGGAGGTAGTTTATTTGTATTGGCAGGGTTGTTAATAATTCAAACAGCTTTGTTCTGAATTTTGTCTAGTTGTTTTAATGAAACCTCGGCACATCCATTCCACAAGGGTGAGCAGTATTCAAGCTGAGAGCGCACATGACTGTTATAAATCACAGCTAACTGCTCGTCAGTGAAGAAGTTCCGGACTCTGTACATTAATCCAAGTTTCTTTTAGGCGGATTTAGCAAGTGATCTAACATGAGAGGTCCAGCTGAGGTCATTGTTAAGTGAGACGCCGAGAATTTCAATACGTTTGGAGATGGGAATATTAGTAGTACTGAAGGTAATATACGAATCTGTCAATATCTGTCTATTAGTAAATTGTATATATTTAGTTTTACTGGCATTAAATGAGACTTGTTTTGTCCCCATTCACTGATCGTAGATAGGTCTTGATTTATGGAGATGACTGTACGAAGTTGAGAGGCATAAATATTAGACTTTGTAAATGTGTGTCTGAGTGTGAATGAACTATGTAGTGTTGAGTCATCTGCATATGAGTGGATGGGATTGTGGGTGACAGATAAGAGATCAATACCCTTAAAGGCATACGTTTTTGAACCTATCTTGTATAAAATACGTTGAGTGTAACAAACTCCTTTTTTGGAAATTCAAAACACAAGGTTGTAATCAATTTTTATTGGTTTTCTGGCCATGAAAAGAAAGAAAAACTCTTCTACTTTGCTGTTAATTACTTACTTTAGTAATTATTTAAAAAGAAAAATGTTTAATGGGTGACTAAAGACACTTATCAAAAATTGCATTTTTTTTTTTTTTACATAACTGAACAAAAAATTTATTACTTGGCCAGTATGATGATTTAAGATCAGAGATTATAAATGCTGCTTCTCAGGTCCCGTGGCCGTGTACTGTAAGTGGCGCACACTTCTGGCTCTGGAGGGTCACTGTGGGAAGACACCCTGAAAAGGGGTAAATTTTTTTTCATAAAAAATGGACATTTTCACTATACAAATTTTTATGACTTTATGGTTCCCTGTATATACACCCTAATGACTTTGTAAATTTCGTTTGACACTAAACTATGATTTTAAGACCCAAATGATGAGGACTGATACTTTATATGACGATAATATAAGACACAATGTTTAGTTTTCTTTTACTGTCCTACATCCCCTCACAATCGGTACACAGGGTATAGCTGTGGCTGAGACACACTGAGAGGTCACACTTGATGCAGTGGAAGCGGGTCTTGCGGTGTTTCTTGGCTGGGCACTTCTTACAGTAAGATACTGTAAAGCGGCTTTCTGCAATTACCATCTTGTGACTGCGGGGTGGCACTACTTTGCAGAAGTTACTAATGACATTCCTTAGGGAGATGGATAGGGTTGGAGTGTTTAGCCTTTGTTGTGCCCAAGGTTTTGCGAATGCCATTACAATTTCTTGCATGAACTTTCTTCTGATGAGAGGCTTGCCACCAGATGCAGATGTGTTCACACAGTGAATAACCCATGCGTTGATGACAGCTGTATTCACCATACCATAGAATATGCACAAGGGCCATCAGTGTGCACTTCTCCCACATGAATATAGGGCACACATTTGGTCAAAAGAGTCGACACCACCCTTTGTAGAATTATAGAATTCAACAATCTCTGGTTTCCCAGTCTTCCCTAGTGATGGTGATGAGTGCATGGAGGATAGCAGCAACACATTCTTCTTCTTTTTTTATGTTGCAGGGATGTAAGACACCAGAGTAAGGTTGTCTGAGAAGAGGAATGCACTAGACCCTAGTTCACGGGAAGGTATTTCTTTCATTTCGGCTGGCACTTCATTCTTATTTGCTCTAATAGTCCCGACAAGTGTCATCCCACAGTTGTCTAACAGGTCCTTCACTAGGGGCACCGACGTGAACCAATTATCCGTTGTGACATTCCTGTTTGTATGGTGATAGGGCTCAGTGAGAAGCTTGGTGTAGTAGTGGCCAAGTGACATGTTACCGACAGGCCGGGTATCTTCCTTCCCTAGGTATGGGATTGCAGTCAGCATATATTTTGAAGTGTTGTCACATATGGTTACCAGTTTCACTCCATACTTAGTTGGTTTGCTGCCCCTGAAACCCAACAGTTGTTCATCGACTGTCAGATATTCCCGTGGTGAGTATAGCCTTCGGCAATTTTCATTGAATATGTCGAAGATGGTTCTGATGAGTGCAAACTTGTCTGCAGCCCTTCTCACCTGCCTTGTCGCTGGATCATCAAAGCGCAGGCACCTATTCAGGAATTCAAATCTTAGCTGACCCATCGCACAACGGTACAAAGGTGACCCAAGTTCTGGTGACCACATCTCCTCGACTGACAAGTGGTTGTCTCTCTGGCAGCCACTAAATATAAGGATTCCCAAGTAGGACAAAAGTTCCTGTCTCTCCAGAGGCTTATGCACTGCTGATCTTTTGCCATAATGTGCTGCCTCTAGTTCAGTCCTGACATTAGTCCACCTAACAATTTCGTCGAGTATGTTGTCTGAAAACAGCAAACGAAAGGCCTTGTCAGGTGTGTCTGCCACCCTTGCTTCAGCTGTGGGGCCTGGGTTGATTCTGAGGATGTTGCATGTAGAGGTTTTCCGGCTGGTTGATTGTGGACGACAGCTCCACTTGAAGTTGGACTTGGAGAACACTGTGGAGGTGTTGAAATTCACCACAGGTGGTACAGTCCTTTGCCCTCGCCTTCGCCTGACAACATCTTGGTCTGGGTCTCCTGCTTCTTGAATAGCAGCAGGCTCATCAGTATCACTGGTATCACTGTCGGCGGAAGGCACAGATGAACGACGGCGTGGTCTCTTAGCAGGAATGGCAGTCGATGGTCCTGCTTGCGTGGAATGCCCAGGTAGGTCAATGGCAGGTGGCATGGGCCGGCTTTTTTTTTACAGGGTGTGGAACTCCATACCTTCTGCCTCAGTCTGGTAAGCCCCCCCTCCTCTCACTCGACTATTCAGTAACAGTAGGAAAATACTCTCTGTCATTGTCGCTGTCATACATTTCTCCTACATCTAGCACATCTTCCTCCTCGCTGTTCTCACGAGGTTGAATCACATTTGATAATGCACTGGTGTTCACAAGAGTCTCTAGTTCTGTGTCTGACAGCAGTGTCTTTCCTTTTCCTTTTCCTTTTCCCTTTCCTTTCATTTGTCCTTTTCCTTCCATATTTTCTTTATACTCACTTTAGTCTTTTCACTTTAGTCTTTTCGTCCACTTTTATCTTACAGTCTTTATATAATATTACTTATAATCTGCAAATAAAAGAAATAAGCATAAGGAAAAAGCAAATAAAATAATATAGTATATAAAGTATAATATAAAGTATAGTATATGTAGTATATATATAGTATATCTATGATATATAATGTAAATAATATATATAATATATAATAACATAAGAAACATAACATAAAAACAGTCATGCACATATATTTCCAAAAAAGGATTGTCACACTCCTAAATTAGTTATACTTGTAGAGCATACGCTGAGTCCTAAATGAGTTAGACCTGCACAGTATACGATGAGTCTGATGGACTAAAAACGCAAATAAATCCCACAATGGGAAAACAAGAGGGAGCACACTAACTTCACACAACAGGCCTAGGCAAACACTTCACATACCTGGACTGCCTGGCCAGCATCTTCAAAGGAAGACAAGGTACCACATGTTAAACAAAAACCCAACCCGGAAAGGGGAAACGTATGCCTTTAAGGGATATGAACTAGGAACAGGGTTGGGGCAAGAACTGATCCCTGCGGCATGCCAGCATTAATTGATTGGAAATTGGAATGTACGTCATCTACTTTTACTCTTATTTTCCTGTCACTAAGATATGAAGAAATCAAAGGAACAAAAGACGTTACTCCATAGCAAGGGAGTTTGGACAGCAGGGAACGGTGCCATACTCTATCGAAAGCTTTAGAAACATCAAGGGCTACAGCATGAGTTTCCCCATGTAGGTCAATTGATTGATGGATGGTATGAGTTAGGAGATTGAGTATGTCAATGGTGGATCTTTCTTGGCGAAAACCATATTGTCTATCACTAATTAAGTTGTTGGATTCAAGATGTTTAACAATGTGCTTATTAATTAAAGTTTCAAATACCTTACCAAGAGAAGATGTGACTGCTATTGATCTGTAATCAGAGGGGTCGGAGGAACGTCCTTTCTTCGGAATTGGGTGGATATTGGCTTCTTTCCATGAATTTGGGAATGAAGAAGTACGTATGAATAGTCTGAATAATTAGCTAGAACCGAGGCAAGTTCAGGGGAACACTTTTTCAAAACAATTGGCGGAATTCCATCTGGGCCTGGAGCTTTGTTGGTGAATGAATTGCCTAGGATGGATTTTACGTATCTTGTCTGTATTTTAAGTGGTACAATTTCGGGAGAGTCAGGTTCTAGTACTGAGACATTCTGGCTGGCATCGTCAATGGTAGAATTTCTGGCAAATGTGCTGGCAAAAAAATCTGCTTTCGCACGTGGGTCATGTTGCCATCTGAAGATTTTAGTTGGGGAATGGATGATGACTTGTTAAAGTTATTATTGAAAGAATTAAGAGTTGACCTGAATATTCTATTGTCATTAGGGTTGTTAAGTAGTCTTGGTGCCTGCTTTTGAAGAAAGTTATTTTTAGCTAGATTTATTACAGCTTTTGGATGATTTCTTGCAATTTGAAAATGAGAGAACGATTCAGATGTTTTTGATTTTAAGTTAGAGTTATATGCTGACTTCTGGGCTGTTGCTCTGGCACAGTTGCCATCAAACCAATTTGGAGAGTTCGATCTTTTAGTGAACTGTTGACTTGGTATGAATAAATCTATACCAGGTAGTATTAAGTCGCAAATGTGGGACTGGGTAGAATTGGAATCACTAGAGAAGAAAGACTGCCATGGAATGTCAGCAAGATAATTTCAACATCCCAGTCTGCCCTATAAAAGTGCCATCGGGTCACCCTGGCAGGTTCAGAATGGGGAGGTTTTGGGGGGTTAAATAATGAGGCTTTGATGAGATTGTGGTCAGAGGATCCAAGTGGTGACAGTGCCTCTATCCTGTGTTGATCTGGATTATTTGTCAAGAATAAATGCAAGAGATGGGCATTATGGTCAGGATTATCAGGCGTTCTGGTTGGTTGCTTTACTAGCTGGGTGAGATTAAAAGATTCTGCAAACAGCTCGCACCCTAGACCAGCGTCGTCAGTCCTGGCAGAATGCAATAACCATTCAACATTATGTATGTTAAAATCACCCAAAATGGTAATTTCGGTGCTAAGGGCAAGGTTAAGGTTACTCAACTGTTTGGATATGGAATCAAATACACTGGGTTCCAAAGAAGCATTGGGGGAGCAATGGACTACACATATATATTTGATAATATTATGACAATTTAGTTTATACAATGAGTAATCAAAACTGGATGAAATGAAGTTTGTAATTGTGTCAGCTGCATATTGGGATTTGATATAACAACAGGTGCCCCCCTTGGTACGGAAATTTGTGATGAGATGGTAGCCGGGAAAAACAAAATTGGGATATATCAGTAGAGGGTGAGATTTGTGGTTCTGTGAGGAAAACGGCCAGAATGGAAAAGATACTAATTATATGAAGATATATGTGTGTTATACTCTTCTTAATGTTAAAAGCATCTAGAAACCTCTGTTGCATTAGAATGAAAGTTTTGCTTTTCTTAATTCGTTGTCATTAAATGAAAGCGTTTGAATTGCCTGTCTGATTCATATATCTGTTCCTCAGTCCATTCTGCTACTCCGTCCAATGTGCTCAGTGATGCGTTCCAACTGATCATGCCTACTGAACCTAACTTGTTTTCGGTATATCTTACTTTGGCTCTTTAAACTGTGAGGTGTCTCTTACTGTACATTACATGATAAAGTGTATTTGTTAATCGGAATAGAAAATAAAGATGTCCTAGGATTAAGTCTGTTTTCATGCCATTCCTGTTCAGCTTGACCCTTTGACCGAGAAGTACGAATTGTGCGTAAGTTACACACAACAGCAAATGCTTAAATATGTGGGTGTCATTAAAAAGAAAATGAGGACTCATGATTTGTATGGAAGCTACGGCCAGGGGATTTTATTCAGCTGAAGAGAACATGTAGCAGCCAAAGAATTTACAGAGAATCCCACTGAAGTACCCGAATTCTAAGTTAAACTTTCTCACCAATTCGTGTATATATATTTTTTTGTCCTAATCTCATTGTCTGAAAATATCCTTCAGGTATACAGTGAATAACTTAGGAGAAATTGTACTGTATTTCCTTGCACAGCACACCTGTAACTCGGTATTCCCTCGGTATTTCCTCTTGTGGAATATTTTAGTCGAGATGATGTGTCTGTAATAGTCTTATAATACGTACTTATGCAGTATTTCCCTTGCATGTTTTGTCCTGGAAATGTTATGATCTTTGTTGCGCTGATATCTGAAGTAGATATTCTGGTGTTTTCTTATTCGGTTATTAACTTTGACAAATTCTTCAATTAAATTATCTTTGGAAGCATAAGCTGACTAAAACCGTGTACCTTTACCAAGACTTACAAAAAAAAAAAAAAAAAGATATTGCAGCGTAAAGGTTAATGAATATAGCTTTTGATTTCTTCATTACAAGATGTTCCTCCAAAGCTGAGTAAATCCATCAGGCGCTAGCAGGGATGCTGCATAAAATGTAACCATACTGAACAGTTCAAACTAGAGAGAAAATGGAACACACGCATCTCAGAACATAAAGCTGTTAATCCTTTGCTAGTGGTAAATGCAGAGTCTTCAGCTCAGTAAAATGGGTCTTATTCTTATCAATTTAGACAGTACTTTTGCACCTCTTCTTTACTGCAGTAGTACATGTCTGCATATAACATGATGTTGTTTACTGTACGGTATTCATAGCATTTATGTCTGTATCAAAAGACATAACATACACAATATTAAGGAGTGTACATAATATATTGTTAAGAAAGGAGTGCCACGGTCACATAAGCCTACCAGAATACAAACTTAAATTAATGGCTGTTGAACAAGGCAGTAAGGTCTGTGGTCTTGCTTACTCTTTGTAATTGTGGAAATGTTGTGGCCTCTCATATGAGGCTCATTAATTCTCCCTTGGCACTCATTTAGTACTTTTCCATAGCAGCTTAAGAACCGAGGCAATATCTAGCTATTTTACTTTCGTTCGCACATACAGCCGTTTTGTAGGTGCGTCATTCCACGTCTACCTGGGACGTCATTTAATTTTCTACTACCTCATTAGTTTGTAGTTTGTGGGCCCGATTGCCTTTCTGTCCGTCATCAGACTTCTCCAGAATGACCAGACGGATTTGTATTGAATCTTGACATGCACTACTTTCCCCTCCTGCCACCTCTCGTAACCCCTCAATGTGACACAAAGAAGTTTTAACCCTCATCGTACTGATCTAATAAATTTCTTGTCACCATAAAATTACCCGACGATTTTGTTATTTTAATTCTTTAACCCGCCCCATCCCGACCACTTTTGTACCACTGACTCCCCCCAGTCCCGACCAGTTTTGGAAAAAAATTTTTTTGGCTCAAACCACCGCTTTTGGTGAGAAATATCGAAAATTCATAGAGAAATCGCTCACCTGAGGTTTAAGATACTTGATACAGGTAGCAGTACTCCTTACCTTACTGGATTTTCTATCAGTCTGGCTCCAAAGAAAACGAGTTCTATGGGAGGGTAACTATTCCACACCACTCATAAATGGTATTTATTTATTTATTTGGTATGAACTTATATGTAGTACAAGAGTATGTTAGTTTTCACACAGTAATATAGGCAATATAAGCATTGTTTCACTCACCAAACACATCAACATACCTGACCTTTTTTGGCGACATTACCTGATCCTCATTTCTGGCAGTTTCTTCCTTTAATGTTACGTAAACTTTGTCCTCCACATTGTCATTGATTGGGGAATCACTCTGGCCCTGAATTTCATACTTTGGCACAACATTTCTTTACTCTGGTAACAGGTGAATTGCTGAGACAATGGCGTGTGAGGGGGGGGGAGGTCATGCAGGGTAAGGCATTGTCCCTGCCTGGCATCTTGTAGAGGGTGTCCATGTATACATACCAAAAATCACGCGCAAAAATTGAAATTGTGCAAATTAGGGACCTTGCAATTGATTCGCATATATATACATCAACGGGAGTGGCAGTGACAAAACATGTGGACGTATATACATGTCAACGGGATGCAGCGGGTTAAGTACGATATGTTGAATATCAAAGTTGGAAGTTTAAGTTAAGTTCTCTCATTATAAGTACTGCCATTTAAATATTATCTTGGTTGGTATTTTATCAGTTGTGGGTAAAAATGAATTTTGAAATCTTAAAATGACATACATATGAGGGATGAGCATTTCTACTTAAGCAATGTTTTTCTTGCTACAGCATTTAATATCCTCTTGTTGTTTTTGTTGTTCTTTGGAAATGATAAAAACATGATTATATTCTGTTATTAAATGCATTTTACTTTTGCAGGTAAATTGCGTTCCTCTCAGGCTGTACTACAGTCCAAGCCTTTTAAGTATGATATTACACTTAATGAGTACGGATATTGATGTGGGCTCTCTTTGGTCAACTTTTATTTGAAAGGATGATTTCTGGCAAAGATATACAAAAAATGAATGGCAACTCCTCACACTGTCATCTGTCACGGTCACCATTCACACCCCTTGTTACCCCTCACCCTCTTGTCATCCCTCACACCTGTCTTTACCCACTTATCCCCCCGTCACCCTTTACACGGCCTGTCACCCATTATCCTCTTGTCATCCTTCACACCTCTCTTCACCCACTCATCCCCCTGCCACCCCCTGTCACCCCTCACTCCTCATGCCAATCCTCACACCCCCTGTCATTCTAATGTCGTTCCTCACACCCCCTGTCACCCCTCACAAACCCATGTCACCTTTCACACACCCTGTCACTCCCCACATCCTGTAACCCGTCGCGCCACCCCATCACCGCCCTCCTGTTGTTTTCACTTTGTCCTCGTAAAACTTTTTCTTTATATTTCTTCATCTTCATCCTCCTCATTTCCATCCCTCCTCCCCATCGCTGCCTCACCTTTCCTCTTACTTCATCCTCACACCCATCCACCCTTAATTCCCTGTCTCCACCTCATTCGCACATCCTTTTGTCTCATCTCCCTGTTTCTCACGCATCTTGCATATGGTCTGGGAATGCAATATTCCCTCATGAGATGAGCTCCCGTGGAATAAGGACTTCACTGTGGAGGAGTCTGTTAAACTGAGCAACACTCTAAGAGATATCAAGAATATAGCAGTACATTGTCGTGGTACTGAAATGGTTGATGAAAATTATAATCGTCGACCTTTAGCAAGGCGAAGTGATATAGTTTTTGTCGGCGTGTGTGTGTGTGTGTGTGTGTGTGTGTGTGTGTGTGTGTGTGTGTGTGTGTGTGTGTGTGTGTGTGTGTGTGCGTGCATGCGTGCGTGCGTGCGTGTGCGTGCGTGTGTGTGTGTGTGTGTGTGTGTGTGTGTGTGTGTGTGTGTGTGTGTGTGTGTGTTTTCCCAAAATTTCTTGAAAAGTTGTGGAGGAATTTCCATCAAGCTTTCAGGAAATAGCCACTATATGGATGGACAGAAGTGATTAACTTTTGTTGAGGATTTGATCAAAGATGACCGCATAGTAGCCGCCATATATCAAACTGCATTTAAGCCGATATCTCAGCAACGGATAGAGATATTTTCTTCGAATTTGGTGTGTAGTTAGCCTGTACATTAGCCAGAAACATATTTTGGATAATTTGAAAAATTCACGAAAGGGCGCATTTCGTCGTTTTCCTCTTTCCCTTCAAATCAGATATTATCATTTATAGAAGTTATTGTACGATCATAACTCAAAAAGTTGTGAATGACTTTTCACCAGACTTTGCAGAAGTGCCTCAAGTGCAGTCATCCTTAAATTGACAAGAAATAGATTGTCACTGCTGCATTCAAATTGGCGGACGATTAGCAGTGGGCCCCCGAATGCTTTTGTTTTAATTTCTAACCTGTTTTGGTCGGAATCTCTTATAAGTTTAATAAAATCGACGGGCGATGTCTCTTTTTGTCATGATCTGTCTTCCCAGGAATACCTGGCTTCAACTGCAGAATCACCTTCGAAGATGTTAGATGTACTGAAGAAACTCAGTGCTTTGTTTAAGCCTGCTTAGTTGCTCAATTACTGCAAGAGCCTTATTTGTTCCTGTATGGAGCACAGCTTTCATGTGAGATGCTCACCACTTAAAGCACTTCACGGTGACGCCAAAGACTTTCTTTTTTATCAGTTTTCACCTTCTCACGAAATACTTTCAACTCTATTTGCCACAACGTTTCGTCTCTCTCCCTCTTCAGTCGCATTTACTCTGCTCACTGCTGTTTTTGTACTCTTTGCCTGCATCCTTTCTCGATTTTTGCGGACACACAGCACGTGTCAAGCCACACATTCTTGCCACTTGTCTTCTCACCTCTGTAAATGAAGTGTTAACCAGATCTCTTTCAAGCAAGGAACTCTTCACTTACGGAACTGTTTTCCTCAGTCAGGGTTTCGCGCTGCCCATGTCTTCCAGTTAGGTGTTTCAGAATTAATGGATTTTTATTTGGGCGTTTTGTTCATCTTTCAGTGACTGGTGAAATAATGAAAGCAGTCAACTGTTTCTCCTTTCTTATTGCAAAAAAAAAAAAAATACAAGCAAAGTCCATTAGCCTCTTCTATACCGTGGCTTTTTATTAGCATTATGGCTAAGCCAGATGGTTTTTTTGTAAGTCAGAGGATACTGAAGCAATGGGCCCTGCAATATTCAGTCTTGGTAGGGTGGGCATGTACCAGGGCCTATTTGATGAATAAGGTTTCACAGCCAGAGGTAGCCTGACTTCTGAAATACAGCATCTACTAACTGTGATCCGAATCTGGGTGCTGGGTAAGTTTTAATGTTTGAGACTTAGAGGTGCTTCGCCCAGTTACTGGTGTATAATGTCCACAAGCTGTGGTACTGTGTGACAAGAGTGGCAGAGTGGCTATAGGAACATATAATCATTGTGCGGACGGCCTTTACCGTAGGTCGATCATATGTGGGCAGCTGCGTGACCAAAGGTGAATTCGATACTGGGATACAACATTTTCAAGTTGCTATGCATGAGGGAGATTGCCTAGACTCAGGAAAGCAATAAATATCACATTTCCCACTGACATATTTTGTTATAAGTATCACAGTCAATACGGTAGTGACAGACAGGAGATAAGGAATCTGCAAAGTGTATTGCATGGGAGTTGGGTGGGAACTCGAAGTTTGAAAAACAATAGTTTAGGTCTTTACCACTGGCCTGTTCTGTGTACAAATTTGCACACTCAGTGGTGGTCTGGTTATCAGCATACATTTTTCATAAGGAGCGATGCATGGTGTGTTTCAAGGCGGGGAGGGGACGAGAGGAACTACGAGTATCAAGTGAATTAGGTTTCCTTTGCCAGAGACCCGTTGTGTGTGTAAAATTGTCCACCGGATTGACGGTGGCGGTGGTGGCGTAACACCTCTAGAGCCATAATTATCTTTCCACTCCACAATAATAGGGCTAGGATTTAGGGAAAGTTTAGACTGCAATGAAATAAGTGGAAATTATTGTGTAATAGACACGACAGAGAATGTTCCATTAATTTACATTACAGTGACAAAGTTCAAGAAGAATGAAGCTTGACAAGAGTAAAACAAAGCTGATGATGGGTATCTTTCTCGCAAGGAGAAAATAGCAATAAAGAATTGAGTGTCTTGGAGCGCAAGATTGGACAGGGAGGCGCTATGATCTCGATGCTCCTGGGTCATGAGCCGCCCTGTTGGACATGCAGACAGGGACGGAAGATGGAGACAGAGAGAGAGAGAGACAGAGAGAGAGAGAGAGTAAAGAACACAGCTTGAACCGACAGAGAAATATAGTCCTACGGCTCGCAGGGGCGTCTTCTCATGTCCAGGGCTGCACGTGGCACAAGGGCCTGTAGTCTCCGGGCTGGGATTAGGGGTGTGGCCCTCAGGGCTGGGGTCAAACAGGTCCAGGAGTCTCTGGCTCCTGTCTCGGCCAGAGGTAGAGGTCCTTCACCATCTCTTGGGCGTGGAGAGGTTGCACCTGGGGGTCCTGGGGAGGGCCTGGAGTGGCTGAGGGCTGTGGTCCCCAGAATCAAGGGGGGCCGTCAGGCGGGGGCTGTGGCACCGTCCTGTGCAAGGGCCCGACAGGTGAGTTTTCTCCAGGGCCAGGCGTAGGGACCGGAGGCCAGGGGAGGCCGTCAGGCCTCGTGGGGTCTCTCTGGCCGTAGGGCCCGGCAATAGGCCGTGGCTGTGTGGGGGAGTCAGCGCACCTCTGGTTGCCTCTCCAAAAGCTGTTGGCCTGTCTCTTCTGCAGGAGGGGTGAGCGGCAATCAGCCGTCTTGGGGGCAGCACCTCTAGAGCGGCAATCGGCTGTCTCAGGGGCTGCACCTCCAGAGCGGCAATCGGCCGTCTCCTTTGGCAGGAGGAGTGAGTGGCAATCGGCGGTCTCAGGGGCAGCACCTCCAGAGCAGCAATCGGCCGTCTTCTTTGGCAGGAGGAGTGAGCGGCAATCGGCCGTCCCGGGGGCAGCACCTCCAGAGCGGCAATCGGCCGTCTTCTTCGGCAGGAGGGTGGAGCAGCAATCGGCTGTCTCGGAGGCAGTGCCTCTGGAGCGGCAATCGGCCGTCTCCTTCGGCAGGAGGGTTGAGTGGCAATCGGCCGTCTCAGGGGCAGCGCTTCCAGAGCGGCAATCGGCCGTCTCCTTCAGCAGGAGGGAGGAGCGGTAATCGGCCATCTCCTGGGGCAGAAGAGATGAGCGGCAATCGGCCGACTCAGCAGAAACACCTTCAGTGCGACGCTTGGCCGACTGACGAAGGCGGGAGCGGCAATTGGCCGTCTCCAGAGGGGCACTGTCGGAAACTAAAATATCAGTTCCACCCCAGTCTGATTTGGCAGTCCCGCTCCCCGAAGGTAGTGTCCTCCTTCTGCAATGGTGGGGGTGCGACGGTTGAGTGTTATACGGGCGCACGGCCCGAACTGGCTTATGCCGTTGTCGTATTGGGTCCCTTAGTGTGGGTGTGGCTACTCCGTGGGGTCCGGGTAGGGGTGTCGGTGTGTTTCTGGGGGCACTGCGCTGTTCCTCTCTCTCTGGGGTTCTGGGGGCACTACACTGTTTCTTTCTCACCATGTTTCTGGGGGCACTATGTTGTTCTCTCACATCGTCTCCAGGGGCACTGACTTGCAAGCCACGCATTTCAGGTATATTGGATTTAATTTTCTTAGTTTTGTCTCGGTATCATTTTTCCTTCCTCTACCCATAATTCTGCTTTTCTGTTTGTTTTTCTCCCTTTTCCTGTTGCCCCTTTCTCTTCAGTTTTTCTGTATACCCTTTCTCCTCTTTCCATTTGTTTATCTTTTCTCTCCCTTTTTTCTGTTTGCCGTTTCTCTCTTTGTTTTCTGTTTACCCTTTCTTCCCCTCTTTGTGTGTCTGGGATCATCTGTCTGTACATCCGGCTGTCTATACAGCTAGCTATATTGGTAGTTTTATTGGCCCATAATATCAGAGGTTATGACTGTATGGTTCTTATTGTAGCATCTGCTGCTCTGTCATCGTGGGTCCAGTTCCTAATCGTTATGAAGCTACGAGCAATTGCAAATCATTTTCTAACACGAGGTCATTTGTAGCCAACTGTAACTCGGTATTGGACCCAAGTTGACATACCGCATGTTACTCAAAATTGATCTAAGAATATATGTCTGATTTTGACACACTTCACGGGCCACGTTGTATATGTCTGTCTGATGATAATTATACCAATTTTGTATTTCGTTTATCAGTATTCTATTATCGTATGACTAAGTCTGTCTGACTGTTTGCCTATCCCTTTACCTGTACATCCATCTGTCTACACATCCAGCTGTTCACAGCTGTTCATGGTCAGTTTGCCTGTATACACCAATCTGTGTATATAAATCTACCTATCTGTCCATGGATATATGCCTGTCTGTCTTTCAATTTATTCATATGTTTGTGTATGAGATCCATAATGTTCATCTGTCTTTCATCCATCTCTATCATTGTTCTGTCTACTTTGTCGCAGTCAACATGTTTATCTATCTATCCAAACTTCTATCATCTTTGTTGTCTATATTACGTCTGTCTTTCCATAGGTCTATCTATCTGTCTATGTTGTCTCCCCCTGTGCCGTTAAGCAACCCTTTAGAATCCCGCCAGGCTGTCCCTTCTGCTCCGATGACTCGCAGGAGAGAGAGAGAGAGAGAGAGAGAGAGAGAGAGAGAGAGAGAGAGAGAGAGCCTCCTTGTCCATCATGATGCGTGAGGTACTGAGAGATTTTCAGTAGTGATGTACTTTGGTTGTAGGCTTCTTTCAGCACAATTTTTTTTCCCTTTCACTAACGCCGCACTATCTCCCTTTATGTTCTTTTTTTCAATTTTCCTCTCCTGTGCAGCAAAAACGGCTGAATCAATTGCTCTGCAGATGTTCCTGTATGTAGTCGTCAAAATGTACTAGTGCACCTGCGTACTGATGTTGAGATCCAACAAATATTTTTTGAGATATTGCGAAAAATCAAAATGGCTGCCTCATGAATGAAAGTGCTAAATCGGAAGGTATTTGGCCGATTTTGACCAGACTCGGTGCAAATGTAGTGCGTCATGAGTGAACATGAGTTGCATTGTATGAATTACCTTGACCTTGATCTCAAGGTCACAGGTCAAAATCCGTAAACACTTCTGACTAAAAAAATCCCTTAATATTAGGTCTAGAGTGATAAAAGTATTTTGATCTGAAATATGGATTCTTTGGACATTGCCTCAGCAATTTCAGAATTCTAGTTATTATTATTATTATTATTATTATTATTATTATTAAGAACTTGCATTCTGTGGAGTTCTTATTGATATTGAAGATTTTTTTTTTTTGGAGGGGGGAGGGGGGGAAATCTTGAAGGCTAGCATTCCAAGACTTTTCGAGACAGAGACCAGAAATTTTCAGGAGGGAAGTATCTTGGCTGCAGGCTTCTTTTGACACAGAAAAAAAATTTCCTAGCACTAGCGCCATCTGTTACTTCAATTTTTGCTCTCCTGTTCAGCAAAAGCTACTGAATCGATTGCTTTGCAAATGTTCCGGTATGTAGTCGTCAACATATACTACTGCACCTGGGTATTGATACTGACATCCAACAAATACATTTTTGAGATACTGAGGAAAATCAAAATGGCCCCCTCATGCCTGAAAGTGCTAAATGGGAAAGTATTTGCCCCTTAGAGAACTCTAGATTCCGCTGGGTTCCTACGCGTTTATGGGTGAGTTGTTAGTTGATAAAATTTATTGAATGAATTATCACAGGCTGGAAGAATTTCAGCTCTACTTCACATAGGAGTGAATTTATTAGCTTCTGCTTAGCGTGACGGTCGGGTCTGGCCGGGTCGCATATTCCCGATGTCTATTGCTATTCGGCACTCGGAGAAATTAGAACCAATCAGCGCACGCAGTGAGTGCGGGGGTGTTGAGGGGGGTGGTTCTTGTCAGCTATCCCCGCACAAGTAAAGAAAACTAGTTTAACGGGTATCTTGCTTCTCCTGTGGGCAGATACAGTAGGTTAGGTTAGGTTAGGTTGGGTTATGTTAAGTTAGGTTAGGTTACGTTAGTGACTGGTCACTAACCTAACCTAACCTAACCTACTGTATCAGCCCACAAAATGAGCAAGTTATCCGTTAAATTAGGTTTCTTTACTTGTGCGGGGATAGCTGACTAACCCCCCCCCCTACACCCCCGCACTCACTGCGTACGCTGTTTGGTTCCAATTTCTCCGAGTGCCAAATAGCAATTGACCTCGGAAATATGTGGCAGGGTCGCTCATTTTCCAAACTTTAATGAGAGTGAACATCGCTCGCTCGCTCGTAATCCAGAGGTTTAAGAATAAAGTAGCAAAGCAGCCCCCCCCCCCCCGTCCCCTTCACTCATTTCATTTCCTTCTGATAGCTAACCATATGATAACATACGTATGAAACAATGAAAGTATAGCTTCAAAGAGAGAGAGAGAGAGAGAGAGAGAGAGAGAGAGAGAGAGAATTTAAAAGTTTGCAGCTACATTAACGAAGATGGGTAGGTGTGACAAATTAAGTGTCACATTAAGAAAACAGTGCAGGAAGGTTGTATGATGTAGGTAAAATACATCAGGCGTTAATGAAAAGAAGTGTAATTAAAGGAAGTGTGTAGCGTGGTAAGAATACAGTGGAGGTTAATGTAATAAAGGCTGGCACTGGAGACAATCTGGGCTGGGAAAGGGGGAGGGCAGAGCATAAGAGGGATAAAATGGGATTACAATTATGAGCTTTTATGAAGGAAAGTGCACGAACAGGGTAAATGTGGATCTGGGTGTGAGTGTGGGTGTGGATTTGAGTGTGAGTTCGAGTGTGGGTGTTGGTGTGTCTAAAAGGAACTGAGTAAAGTAACGGCGTCTGATTATTTTTTAATTATTATCAGTGACTGCTATTTCCTTCAGTAAGGCTTGTGATGAGAATAATACTGGATCAGAGTTCAATGTATTTGCCTCGCTCATCGAAAACTTTTTCTTGTTTCCTTTGGTCGATGATATTCTGCATGGGAGAGACGATCGGGATCGGTATAGCCTTCATTCAACCCGTTACTAGTACAATAAACACAGTCTAAGTAAAATCGCAGGACACCGGTAACAATAAACCCCCAGCAGCTCGCCTACCTCCGAGCCAGTCAATTTTCCCCTGAGAGTCCAACCTGAATCCAATTATATTATAATAACACCATCCAAACAACATCATTATAGACGTTTTGTAAGGCAGAAACACTATTTAAAGCTATAATGAAAGCGTTGATGCTTACACCATAGTGTAATTGAACTGAACCTAAAATGTAAGTGATGTACGGCACCAACACTTCGTAGGGAAAAATATAATTTGTGATGTGAGAGTTGGGATTAAAATTATTACATCCAGGTGTCCTTTTTATAATACTGTCTTATGACCATTTATCTCTACGGTCTCTAGTCAACGTAGAAGAGGTTTTTCAACTGAAGATATTAGATATAGCCCCGTCACTAAAGAAAATCCTTTTTAAATATAATGAAACCGCTTAGCTAGATTTTATAAATAAATTTGTCATCCAGGTGATGAGTGAATGCTACCGTGTGTCTTAAGGTTATTTCCTTGGCCACTTCTACCTCTGCTAATAATAAGCTTTTGTTATACTAACACTGTATTATGTTAAATGCTGCTGTGTTCTGTTCAAGTTACATATTTTTAGATCAGGTGATGTTTCTTCTAATTGATTAAGTTTACAACCATAGAAATAGTAATATCGCCGACTTTTCCATTTTTCCTTCAGGAAACATTTAAAAAAAAAATCGATCATTTATAATTAAACTGTCATGAAGTTCAGATCGAGTTGTTAACTCCTACACCGCATAATTACCTAATGTTTGTCCCGTACAACTAATTTCCAAACCAGTAACAAAGAGGTTATTAAACTTGCTCACAAAAGGTGTTAGAAAGCTCTGTCTATCTGTCTATTTCCAGACGCTTTAACCCCATACGGGATGGCCACAAACAAATCGCCTCCACGTCACCCTGTCCCCCGCCATTTCACTGCCCTGCTCCCCCTCTCTCATATACCTCTCCACTCCATCCTTCCATCTCATCCTTGGCCTTCCCCTTCTTCTCTCCCCCTCAACCTCACTTACATACACTCTCCTCGTCAGTCTCTCACTCTCCATCCTCTCCACATGGCCAAACCACCACCTCAGTTTCTCCTAACGCTTCCCATCACATCCACATCCACACCACAACGCTCCTTCACATCCTTATTCGTCAATCTGTCTCTCCATGTGACTCCACAGGCTTCTCTCAAATAACTCATTTCCCTTGCTCTCGCTCTTGACTTGTGTCCCTCCAGCAACGTCCAAGCTTCACTTCTGTACTTTAGAGTTGGTATCACAATACTGTCATGTAATAACTTTTTCACTTCCATGCTCACTTCCCTGTTTCTTATCACTGCTTTCAAGGAAGTTGCTGACATAAAAATCGCCAAAACGCCAGACTGGTGTTCAGATGTGGTAAATATCCCTGGGGAACTGTCGCAGAGTAAATATATATAATTGAAGTCTAGCCACAAAATTGCCAAAACTAAGGACTTTTGAGTCATCTCCCCCCTAACGTTTAGATTAATGTAAAAAAATGAAGTCAATAAATGTATAAATAACGTATTCAGCATTTGCAACAACACAGATACATTCTTTAATATGTAGAAATAAGAAGGGAAGATTTTTTCTATACGGAGTTCTGCTATATGAGTGGGGAAGGAGGGAGGGAAGAGTATATGCTGATGCGATTCTCTTTTAGGTTATGGGTATTCTCCAAAAACCTGCATACACATTATACATGTACTCTTCTCACATATAGATGTTCCCATATACAGTACATAACACATCTACACACTGGACGTAATTTTAGTGAATTAATGGAGGTGCATGAATGAATACATATTTGTGTACGATTTAATCCTAATGGCTTGGCTTGAAAATCCAGGAAGAACTTGACCGAGTTGAATTTGAAGAGGTAATACTGTTCCTAGAGCATTAAAAAAAAAAATCATCATACTAAAATTTATGGCACTACCTACTCAGCCTATATTTTCACAATACTTAAATATACCCCGAGTCATAACAGCCATTTCCATCTCCATTCGTAAGTAACCAGTAGAACACATAACAAGACGATTGTTTGATGGACACAACGCTGACACACACACCTTAATCCCCAAACCTCTACTACCCTCCACATGTAGAGGTGTATGATATGTAGGATGACTACCGGGCCTTGGGAGCAGGCTGTGAAGCCTATGCCCAGAGTCGAACACATACAAAAAAAAAACACACACCCATACTCCCACACCTCTACCACCCTCCACCCATACTCCCAGATGTCTACCACCTTCCACCTATACCTCCACACCACTACCACCCTCCACTCACACCCTCACACCTCTACCACCCTCCATCCATGCCCCCATACCTATACCATACCCCACCCATACTCCCACATCTTTACCACCTTTCCACCCATACCCCTAGACGCCTTCCACCTTCCACCCATACCCCCACACCTCTACCACCCTCCACCCACACCCCCACACCTCTGCCACGCTCCACCCACACCCCCACACATCCACTCACTGTCACTACATAAATGATTGCCACCTCCTTCGTAATTCATTGTTTTTACCCAGGATGGGTCATGCCTCATATATATGGGTGAGCAGCACTTGGAAATTCCCCGGGCTATGTGAGATAACACATCCCTGCCGCAGCCCCAGTCTCACGGGAAACCAATCACTCACTGTATTTCCCACTCTTACACACGCTCTACTATTTACATAAAAAACTTTTCACTCCTATTACCAACCAACCATCTAGCCCATACAGTCTCAAAATAGTCCACAAAGCCTCCCAATCAATTCTATCATACGCTTTGTCAAAATCCACGAACATCCAAAACGCATCGTTACCTTACGCCAAATACTTTTCACACACCTGTCTCACAGCAAACACCTGATCTACGCATCTCCTCCCTCTCCTAAATTTCACTGCTCATCACCAGTCACTCCCTCTGAACCCCCTCTAACTTTTTTAATCAACACTCTGCCATACACCTTACCTATAACACTCAACAGACTCATACCCCTAAAGCTAGTACATTCATACTTATCACCCTTACCTTTATACAACGGAACCACACACGCACTTGCCCAGTCAATCGGCTCCATACCACTCACACAACACACATTCAGCATTCCTACTAACCACGCAACAATAGTCACTCCACCACCTTTCAGAAGTTCCAAAGATTGTATAGAGAGAGAGAGAGAGAGAGAGAGAGAGAGAGAGAGCGAGAGAGAGGAGGGGTATAGTTTCCTTTTTGGCACTAAGAATGCAGTGAATATTCTTGAGCTAGTATTTTTGGATTTTTCCGAGCAACGTCGATAACAGTGATACACTTGGGCTCAGGCACTGCGGCACTAGTGGTGTCGGCTTCACTTGGCTCAGGCATTGCGGCACTATTGGTGTCGGCTTCACTTGGCTCAGGCACTGCGGCACTAGTGGTGTCGGCTTCACTTGGCTCAGGCACTGCGGCACTAGTGGTGTCGGCATCACTGATCTGCGCACGTGTGCAACTATTTCAATCTTGTTTTGTTGGGTTTGGGGGACAGTGTTACTTATTTTTGACGCGACTTTCTTTTGATTCCAGCACATAAAGTTCGTGGCCGGTGTTGTTTAGCGCGGCCTCTCTTACAGATATTTGGCGTACAGCCAATCCTTTGCCAAATTATTTAATCCATGTCACTAAGAGATGGTCATCTTACTGTGAGTCAGAATGATCCGTTCGTAACAATATTAATACAAAAAGGCGTCATTGTAGTAATGGGTCTTCCTGTTTGAATATAATTGTTTAATGGGAGCAAAAACATATGAAAAACAGCATCGTATGACAGTGGTTTAATTCTTATTCATTTTTAATAATATACCTTTGTAAAGCTAATCTTCAAATGAACATAACCCTAAGGGATGGTATGTCCGACACTGGTTATACTGACCTGCAGCAAGACCGCAGTGAGTGTGATGGAGAGGAAGACATCAGAGAGACAGTTCCATGAATCAACAAAACACAACCCCTCAAAAGAATTTTTTTTTCTTTTCAGAGTCAGAAAATCTTTTGGGAAAGATACAGAAAGACCAAATCGGAAACAGTAAGTTGGTATTGTGTCACACGGCCCCAGCACAAAGAGCAGGATTGGCTATTTTCTGCGAGGGACCGTGACGGTGACGGGAACAATGGACTCGGAATATCACACGGCGTACGTACGGACGGACACTCACCCATGGCCAGTCACAAACAGTCCCGCAGTGTTGAACCTGCTAGTGTATTTTAAATGACAGTTTAGGTGTCAGCTTTGGATAAATTTTTTGAACAAAAAACCTTAGCAAAAACACCGATGTACACAAATATTCCTTGACAAAACCACCCCATAACTACACGAAAAAAAAAAAAAAAAAAAAGTAATATCAACATCCTTGACAAGAACACCATTTAAAAATCACCCGTGAACAGGAACATACTGGAACAAAAACATGGCGTGACAAAAACACCACTGAACAATAATATGACATAAAACTTGACATGTACGCCTCTTGACAAAATGCTCCTTAACAAACGAATTCCATGACAAAAGCATCCCATGGCAGATAAGACAAAACAAAAACTTGACAAAAACCCATCAACAAAAACACCCTTTGTCAAAAACACTCTTTGACTAAAAACACCCTGCGCCTAAAACCACAAAGGCATCCCTTAACAAAATAACCTTTTTAAAACGATTCCTTGAGAAAAACACCCCTAAACAAAAGCATCCCAAAACAATTCCTCAACAGAAACACCCAACAACAAAAACGCCTAAAAACACTCCATAGCAAAAACCCTCCATATCAAAAACACCCCATTACAAAACACCTCATAACAAAAACAGTAACAAAAACACCCCTCAACAAAACGACATCTCAACAAAACGACAGCTCAACAAAACGACACCTCAACAAAACGACACCTTAGCAAAAGGACCCCTCGACAAAAGCACCCCTCAACAAAAACACCCCCAACAAAAACACCCCGCAACAAAAGGACCCCTCAATAAAAGCATCCCTCAACAAAAGCACCCCTCAACAAAAACACCCCCAACAAAAACACCCCGCAACAAAAGGACCCCTCAATAAAAGCGTCCCTCAACAAAAGCACCCCTCAACAAAAGCACCCCTCAACAAAAGCACCCCTCAACAAAAGCACCCCTCAACAAAACACCATTCAACAAAAACACCATTCAACAAAAACACCAATCAACAAAAACACCAATCAACAAAAACACCAATCAACAAAAACACCAATCAACAACAACACCACTCAGCAAAAACACCACTCAACAAAAACACCACTCAACAAAAACATCAATCAACAAAAACACCAATCAACAAAAACACCAATCAACAAAAACACCACTCAGCAAAAACACCACTCAGCAGAAACACCCCTCTGCAAAGACACCCCTCGACAAAAACACCCCTCAACAAAAACATGCCTTAACAATAACATTGGTTGAAAACCTCCTTTCACACAATCACGGTTAACAAAAAACCCACAAGAAAAACTTAACATACACCCTGTTATCTATACATCTCCTACGAACGCATGACAAAATACTGTTTAAGGAAAAAATATGGCAATATTCCCATAACCAAACAGCCTTGACGAAAACCTTGACAAAAACTTCCGTTAACAAATCACCCTTTGACAGAAACAAGACAAAAACCCTATGTGACAAAAACACCCCTTAAAAAAAAAAAAAAAAGGCTGTTGACAAAGGACCCTTAACAAGAACGCCCATTAGTAACGCTAAAAATCTACTTGACAGAGCACTACCATATATCTGTTTATGTCAGTCAGTCTGTCTGTCTGTCTGTCGCTGCCAGGCAGTCTGTCTGTTTCTGTTTTATTTTTATTTTTTTATTATTTTTTTTTTTAATACCCAGGCGCCTTAATCCCGGAAGGGGCGACAACAAACAAGCTCTCTTTTTGACAAAAATATTGTAGGACTGATATGACCTTTGACAAAAACATCCTCTAAATACACACCTTAAAACGCATCCTTGACAAAAACGCCCTTCGATAAAAACACTAACAAAACGCTCCTTAACAAGAAAGCTAGAAAACTCTTAACAAAAACACCACTTGGCAATCACACCCAAATGCTGAGAAAATCACTTTTTGTGAAAGCATCCCATAATCCCTTCACTATGATGACTTTTTAATTAAGCTTCATTTGCATCCAGAGATTTTGTTAAACTTCATTGCAATTTTATTTAACTTTGCTTAAAATAAAGGATGTAAAGTTATAACTAATCCCTCTAACTCTCAGATCTCTCCTAAATAATATAATCGTCTGAAGATAGCAAGACTAAGTTATATTAAAAGTATTTGAATTCATTTAACAAAAATAGCCCTTGTAAAAAATGGATGCCACAAAGTTGGGTTCCTATAAATAGCTGCTTCCCTCTTTCCCTCTCTCCCCTATGCATCCCCGCAGGCTCGTACCATAAAGAACTGACTTGGACATATTTATATACATTGTTGGTCTCTCTCTCTCTCTCTCTCTCTCATTTTTTTTTCTTCCTGGTCCTTGTTCCACCCTCATTGTTCGCACTCACTCCTCTCTCCTCTATCATCAGCGTGGTTTATCCTTTCTGCTTACATTACCTCACATTCTCTGGCCTCAATACCGCTTGTTCTATGTTTTAATCTTATCACTTGTTCTAAGATTAATTAAGGCGTTACTCTCTTGTTTTCATCGTCGTTTCCCTGTACTGATTCAGATGTATTGTACTGGTCCAGGTCTCTTGTATCTGTCCATATCTTATGTATCTCTCAAAATCACTTATATCTGTCCATATCTCGTGTACTCGTCCAAACCTCTTTTTACTGGTCCACTGCTCCATGTCTCTTGGTTCGTGTTTCATGTGCGGGGTCCTTGTATCTTGTTCATGTTTCGTATACTAGCCCACGTCTCTTGTACCTGTTCAAATCTCTAGCACTGCTCTTGATCTCCTGTAACAGTCCACGTCATTAGTACCAGTTAAGATGTCTTGTACTGATCCTTGTGCCTTGTTTTAGTAAAAAAATTTGGTTTCTGGCTGGGTCCGTCATACTAGTCCAGATTTTCCAGATTTCGTTCACTGGTTCAGGCCTAATGTGCCGGTCCAGGTCTCATACTTGTCCAAAAATCATGTACCGCACAAAGCCTCGTGTATTAGAACAGGCTTCGTGTACTCGTCCAATCCACGCATACCGGTCCAAGCCTTGTGTACCGGTTCAAGCCTCGTGTACCGGTCCAGTTCGTGGATGCTCGACCTGGGGCCATCATAAACGATTCAGTAAAAGACCTTAACAAGAACCATGCAATTAATGGGTCCGCGGTGTGAAAATAGTGATGCCAAACTGGATTCAGCGTCTTGGCCTGAGTGGTGCGTTAATGGGATCACGAGGACGTGTATGGGGAATTAAGGGGCTGATCTGTTGAATGGAGATGTATGGGATAGGTTTGGAGTGAAGTAGGTCATGCACTGTGGGAAAGGGGGAACGTATAGGAGAATATGGTTTAATTGATTTAGTGGGAGAAAAAATGGAGTTCCCCCGAGCTAAGCCCTGTATTGGACTATATAGCCCCGCTAGGGTTACAGGAGCGAGCTACCACTCCCGGCACGGCAGCCCGGGCGAGGCTCGAACTCGCAATCCCCCGATTACGAGTCCGGCGCGCTACCACTGTGCTACCGCGCCACCTAATTGATTTAATGTATTGACTCAGTGGAAATCTGTCTTTGGTTTGATATGGTATGACACTAATGATATAGGCCTATAAAAATATTAGGTGTGATGGTTGTAATGTTTGGGTGGTTGGAAATGTATTGAAGATGTACGGGGGAAATGGGTGATTCATGGAGGTGAATGGAGATGTCTTTGAAGTGTCTGAGGTAAAGTGGATGTCGTTTGTGGGTAAGGGATATTTTTTGTTGTATGCGGGACTAGATGTGGGGAAACTCACCGCCCGCCCACCCTGTGTAGTGCTCCCTACAGGTGACTATGGGCTGAGTGAAAAGCCATAAGGTTTCATGCATTCCAGGAATTTATCATCCCTTTATGTGACTATTTTGTAGAGACAAGTATCATCAAAGCATGGTACAAAAGGAGCAATCATAGAAGTAAAAAATTAAGTAAAATCGACAGAAATACTGCATCATGATGGAGATAAGGAAGCATTTCAAACATGCAATTAGTTTTACACTTAGATAGAAGCAGGTGTGCGTCCATTCCCGTGACTGAGTGAAACCTTTAATTTGAAGAGGCCAAAAGCGTCCTCTGAAAGAAAACTGACACAAGGGAGGGTAAGTGACAGTGTTTGAGAATATGCGAGTATTAAAGTGACTTGAGTGGTGGTGGAGTTAAATATAGAGTTTGGATGCTGGCCAAAGGAGTGGGGAGTGGGAAAGAGAAGTGGTGAGAGGTGAAAGGGGATAGGAAGGGAGAGAAAAAGGAAGGGAGGGATATGTGAAAGGGAGGAAGTGGGCTGGAAGGGAGACGGAAAAAGAGAAGAAAAAGAGAGGTACAGGAGGAAAGGAAGGGAAGAAGGAAAGGGCGGGAAAGGAGGCAGAGAAGGAGGGGAGGGAAAGAAGGAGAGAGGGATTGTATCAGCTTTTACCGCTGAAGAAAAAATATATGAATGTAATCAATATCGCAGGAGTGGAAAATTGGAAGCGAATATGGGAAAAGGGGTGGAAAGGGGGGAAGAGGATGGAGGCAAAGAAGAATCAAAGCTGCGAATAGGAAAGGAAGTGGGGAAAAAATGTTACAGGAAAGGAAATTGTACGAACAAAGGAAGATGTGGAGGATCTAGGAGAAATAATAGGATTGTAAAGAAGATATGAAAAGACCAGCAGGGAAGGAAATTGAAAGCCTTGAGGGTGCTGAAAGATGAGGAAAACAAGCAAGAAAATTAAGCAACTGGTTGGGGAAAAAGAATGCAGATTAGGAAGAGGGAGGAGAAAGGAGGTAGGGATGTAACAAAGAAACCAACTGGGGATCAAACGAAGAGAGAGAGAGAGAGAGAGAGAGAGAGAGATTTAGAGAGGAAGAAAAAAAAAACGGAGGCTAAAAACAAAGAAATAGCAAAATAAAGAACGAAAATGGAAGATGAGAGAATAGTAACGAAAAAGAAGAAAAGGAAAGAAAAAACAAAGTGACTAATGGGGTAGAAAACTGAAACGGTAGGGAGTATATGGAAATGAACAAAAGCCAGATAATAATAATAATAATAATAATAATAATAATAATAATAATAATAATAATAAAAAGGAATGAAAGAGGGAGAAGAGTGCAGAGAGGTGCATGTGAAGAGATGTGATGCAGAGGAGAAACAAGAGACCATCGAGGACGAAACTTGAGAGGGGAGAGAGAAGGAAAAAGGCTGAGAGTAATGGCAGCCATTATAAAAAAAGGGAGGGGGGGGAAGGAAGGGAGGGAAAAAAGAAACAAGGAGATCATTAAGGAAGGAAATGGAGAGGAGAGAGTGAATGAGGGTGAAGAAGAAAAAAGGTGTGATTGAAAGCAAGGAAATTAACCCAATGATAGAGAGGGAAGACGAAAGGAGGGAAGAAATAGCAGAGGACGGAGGTAAAGAAGAAACAAACCAACAAGGGGGGAAAATGGAGAGGGATGAGAGAGTATAAAGGATGCGAGTAAATGAGCTGAGATTAAAAGCAAGGGAGTTAAAGAATGAAAAACGGAGATGATCGAGGGAAAGGAAAGAGAAGGGAAAATGGAGGCCCAAGAAAAAACGGTGAGATCAGTATGGCAGAAAAAGACAAAAGAAATGTTCAGTAGAGGGAAGAAAAAATGACTAAAATCAGTGAAGATAACAGAATGATATAGGGAATGAAATATAGATAAGAAGAGGAAAGGGAAGGGATGGGAAGTACTGGCAAGAATTATGGACGAGCAAGGAAGCAAAAAATGAGGAAAGGAGAGAGCGTATGAGTGATTAAAAAAAAAATAACTTTTACTAAAAGCAAAAACGTCTACAGATCAAAGTGTGTGTGTGTGTGTGTGTGTGTGTGTGTGTGTGTGTGTGTGTGTGTGTGTGTGTGTAGACATAGATTCATGAAAGAGATGAAGTAAAGAAGAGACCTAGCAACATAAGCTCGTCTCATGCACTGAATTTCAATCAAGAAAGATACGACAATCCTTGTATCCGCAACCCCTATCTCCTCTTGCCTCCCTCCCTCACTACATCTTTCCTCTGTTTCCCTCTCTCTACCTACCTCACCCCATCGCCCCTTCTACTACTCACTTTATTCCCTCCTTTGCCTCCCTCATCCCATTCCTCTTCATGCCTCCTTCCCTTCATGTCTTCCTCATCCCTCACTCACTACTCTTAGTCAGTCGGAGCCTCGGAGGCACCAAAACTTGTTACTTCACAACTCTGAGCTCCGCCCATTATAATTTTCAACCAAATGGGATGCATCAATACTTGTCTCCCATCACTTTGACTTTCCCACTCTATTATCAGCCACTAAGAGGCGCCGAAGCTCCTGGCGACACTCCCTTAAGCTCCACCCACTATCCCTACACAAACACAGACGGAGGCATAGCATCTTTGATAAATTAATTGGATATCAGTGATAGAAAGAATGTACCGGTATATGAGGAGGCTTGACAGTGGAAGGAAACGAGGAACATCGAGAAGTTGGTGGTTGGATATGGTAAGTGAATGTAATAGTAAGGGTAGAAAGGTGGGGATCCATAAGAATTGATGAAAGATAAAAATGGATGGATGAAAATTGTATGGAGATGCACATAGCTTGAATAGTTCCCCATTAGTTAGCCTTGCAGTCGATCGGATCTTTGAACTGTGTGCATTACGAATTCTGTTTATTTATTTATTTATTATTTTTTTTTTTTTTGCCTTTTGGCCTGTAGAATGGAAACAAAAAGTCCAAAAGCTTGAATGATTAGTGAAAGGATAATTATATGACCCATCTCTTCTGGCTTTTGCGTTCATTTCCTGTTCCTACCAACCCTGTCTATTAGATAGAAACGAGGCAAAGATGATGCTGATTATGGTAATGATGATAACTAAGAATAACTAAAGATGCCTCGTGATTGAACTCCAACTAAGACTTATTCTGATGATCTGTGTTTTGTTATGTCTATATCACTGCTAATAAAGCAGTCAGTGTCCAGCCATGGACAAAAGTTTGCCAACGGTTCCCTGCCTGCATTGTGTCCTGACTTCCATATTTCTCATTCTTCCACAGCCGACAGGAGTATCCTTCTTTCCCACACTCTTTTGTTGTGTGCTTCACAATGCCATCACATAAATATAGTTTATTTAACACCTTCCATTGCCAAGACTGGCAGAGAAATGTCTGTGAACTTTTGTTCATCATTGTGCATGAGAAATAACATTGAAATATTAGCCCTAATTAGTAAAGGCTAACATTGCACATGAGTCTTAAAAGTAATTATATAGGGAAGCTCTCTAAAAAGCTTTCTATGTTTTTGACATTACATGTTCGTTCATGTTGATGCTTTCCTTACAAGAAAGAAAAAAAATGCAATTCTGTAATGCTCTTTAACCCATACTTCGGATCCGCTAATATGAAATCTTAATCCTTTGACTGCATAGAGTTTCAGTGAATTAAATGAAATAATTAGTCGTAAGCTGGAATGATCTACAGAGTTTACTATTTTCGGTTCGAAACGTTGATTGTGATATTTTTTCTCCATTTGGTGCCTCATGTTTCTCTCAAGTGTAGAAAAATTGTCTGACGTCAGCCAAAATGAAATGGATTAGTATATCTGTTTGTCACCCTCTTCTTAGCACTGTAATTTGACTCATTTATGACTGCCTAACAGTCTAGCCTGGGTTGGTGTAAAAGCTGTGTTTATATAAACAACTACAACATGATATAATAAAATCGTTCACCCAGGAACACAAAACTTCATTAGGTGAAAGGAATAACAGCCAGTGACGCACACAACACACACTCATAGTAGTGCAGACCCGCGGTGACTACACTATCGGCAAGTTGGGACACTTGACTTTAGAGCCTTACCAATACACTTGAAAGCCTTCGACCACTGCTTTAATTGCTTCCCTTCGAAGGGCATTCATTTAGCTTGCGTAAATCGCATGTTAGAAAACAGTAGGGTGCCATGGGCAGAAATAAATAGATTAAAACATGGTTGTGATCCTCCCTCATGAAACTATTGCCGAGGAGCTAACTGGGGGACTAATTACCAGCAGTTATAAAATTCCCCGTCCGACTCTATCCTGTCAGACTAACACCAATCACTGTAAACAAACAGTAGTGAAGGAAGCACAGGGGAGTTGTTAGTGTGTTTATGACGGTGACACTACCATAATGTCCTCTCAGGGCCCCCACTGCCAGGCCATCATCACCACTGTCAGGCTTTTTACTCACTGATTTACACCTTCACTACCATGAATTTTCCTCTAAATTAGGAAAGACTTAAAACTGGAGGGGTTGCCATAGCCTTCATTAGCTTTTTCTGTGTGAGAGATCCTTCTTAAGCTGAATAAAATTGTATGGTGGTAGAGAAAACAAAGCAGAAATACTTTCAGAGTAAGGAAGTAGTTGTGTTCTTATGGGTCCCTCTGTGTGTTGATGAAGGCCACACTGTTACTGTGGCCTCATACGACACTATCACCACACCTGCCATTAGGCCTATTGCTATCATCCTTTTTTTATATTATTGCATAAATTTAGTAACCTTTTCACTCTGATGACGTGTTGTATATTCTTATCCATAGATGATTTTACCTATTTTTAGCTGAGACTTTTTGCACTGAAGGAGTAAGATACAGTCGCCATTAATTATGTTACTGTGAGACATCTATATTCGGCTGAATATTATCTGTCGGTAGCACAGATGAACAGCTAAAAGACATGCTGGTAATTACAGCGTTAACACTGTCACGAGGTTAGGATTGAGTATCGGTTTCATGCATGCGTTTACAACCAATGTTAGTGTTATCACTGTTGGCGCCAAATTTTTGTCCTCCTCTCATTCGCGCGCGCGCGGGCACACACACACACACACACACACACACACACACAAAGCGTCTCCTCCAGCCGGACTGATGTAACCTTCAAAGTGTTACGAGCACTGTCAAAATACTTGGCGGCCTCACAAAGAGATGGATTCCATTTTACGACTCCGTAAACGTGGAGTATGCTTGTTGATCTCGCTTATTTTGTATTTTTCTTGGCTTTCTGCAGAAATTCACTGAATAAATGTGCTCCGAGAAAATTATTTCGTGTGGATGCTTGTTCAGTTTTTATCATACATTTTTCTCCTCTTTACAAAGATTTTTTTTTTAAAGTTTGCTTTGTTTATTATTTAATTTGCGTCTGTTTTTACCTTGCACTAAGACTGTTGGCCATTTTGCACTGGATTTGTTGAAATGAGTGTGTATGCATATATGTATCTATCTGTGTATGTATTGTAATGACAAGCTAACACGCGCCAGACATGGCCGGGTAACTTAGCAAGGAGCGCTCAAGCCTTGCTATGATTTACGGAATATTTAGTGTATTCGGCAGTACGGTGTTCCTGTCTGCAGCAAAACATCCTATCATCGTTACTCCTCCCCCCACAAGAAAATTACCTACTACAAATTACTTGTCACTTCCCATTAAGTGCCACCTCCCCCTTCCATGTACTAACTATCAGCCTCACACAAGTCTCTCTAACTAATTATCATCCCCCACCATCATACCTGACCAACTTGTCACGTCCCCTCTGAAACACATGGAATATTAACTCACAGGCGTCTGTGTACACATACACACGCTAATGACCTACTGTACATCACTATAATGATAAAATGCAGTTGGGTAGCATCATGCCATTATCACATGCAAATGGTAGGCTGGCGTTTACAAAGAGGGGTCTTTTGTGGTAAGGACCGGTAGTTTAAGGGTCGTACTCCCGTGGGCATAGGAGGCTCCCTGACAAATCTTTACATGTGGCACGTTAACCCCTTCATTGCGATGACGTCTTTCAGTGCATTCATGCCACTATCAGATTATTTCATTCAGCTTGGGAAAGCTCTCTAATAATGAAGGAGTAAATAAATACTTCGTATAAGCCCAGTACGGTAGGTCGAAAAGCCACGTTATGCTAAGTAAAATCTTCGGAACATAAAGATTAAAATAAATGATGTCCTTGGGCTGCTGAAGGGATTAATATTCTCGCTGGCGTAGGAGGCTGTCTACCACCTCTCCTTACCATACTGTCCTTACTGGTGTATCTCAGCATGTGATACCTTAACCCATTAGCTCCCAGGGTTCCTGTGTGAATTAATGTGCTGCCCTCCGCCTATTGGCTCATAGTCGCGAAGCTCATAGGTCCCTACATCGGGGTTCCATTCTTTATTAACTTTTGAAAATGCGCAGTTCCGTCCTGTATTGAGGACACTGGGCCCAAAGGAGTTAATATTATCGTGGGCTAAGGAAAATCCCTGGCACCATTTCCTCCCCACTTTACTTCCGTATTTGGTTCGTTAATGTTCTCGCATATAACTTTACGCAAACCATGTCATTATTCAAAATATATATAGAACATATAAGAGATTGCTTTTACACTGCACAGTATATTGATAAGAGTATAATGGATCATACTAGTTAATTGGGGTGAAATGGCGTCTTGGTGGCAAGTGAGGGATTTGTGTTCCATCTCGCGTAGAGAGGATTGTTTATAATGCTTTCCTCCACCCGATACGTTGCCGACGCCTGGTGGTCTAGTGGTAGGCAGTTAAATTAGTGAGGAAGGCTGTACATTACGAGCAACGGCTCGAACCCTTTTGAGGTGACGGGGGGTTTTGTGTTATGTAAAATGCAGAGAGAATACTGGGACGGTTCCTTACCCATAAATGGTCTGGTTGTACGATCACTTGCTGGCAGCTGTAGGTCAGAAACTGACAAATGCCTAAATACTTGTAGGCATACTTAGCAGATGTGCCATTGCTAAGGACAGAGAGAGAAAAAAATGTGGGAGATGAGAGGGGAAGAGTATGGACAGGCGGGTGAAGGGTGGGGCGGTATTAACAGTACCTCATTAAGCCTGAAGTTAATGAATGGAGTTTTTATTCCTCGACTTAACAAAAGCATAAGGCAAAAATATTACCATGTCTAAGCGGATCCTGTTTAATATTGTTACTTGCCATATATTGCTCTGTTTACACTGCCTGGCTCATATTGTGATAGTTTGTATAAATATTTCATTACTAACTATAATCTTACATGGTATAATTCATCTTCCTTAACGGTTTCTACAGCTCTTGTCTTCATCCATCCCTGACATTTGTTTTTATTCATGTACCACTTACGTACTCCCACGTCAACACTTAACATACTTGTATCGTTGCATTGCTTAGTATGCAATATTTTTTGCCAATATGTTTATTGTTCTGTACCTACTTAACATCTGTCTAGCATACTGTGTATTTATCTGTCTATCTCCCTGTGTGTCTGTCTGTCTGTCTATCTATCTATCTGTTTGTCTATCTATCTATATAACTATATATCTATATCTATCTATATATCTATCTACCTATCTGTCTGTCTATCTATATATCTATCTATCTATAATTTTTCATAATCAGCAGAGCCAAGGTTCACCAGCGATCCTTCTATAGCATAATTTTTCATCAGTAATTTTCTTGTATCAATTTTTTATCGTCATAATTAGTACCATGGATGGGATGTTAAGGGAAGGGATGTATAATAAGAAAATACGATATTGCGTCCAATACATGATGAATGAGTGTATGTGGTTTTAAGCCTTCATTAGAATATGTACTGTACTGTACTGTGATAGACAAAAAAAAAAAAAAAAAAAAATCCACCCAATTTTGTCAGTGGGGAAAAGGGTTGAAGTAACGGTAATTATTTCAGTGATTACCGTATGCACGAGGATTTTCGGTCTTCATTAAAAAATGCCAATTGAGGATTGGTTGATGATGATAATGACAATGATGATGATGATGATGATGATGATGATGATGATAATGGTAATGTTTCTTCACCTTTATCAAACACACACACACACACACACACACACACACACACACACACACACACACACACACACACACACGGTGCTCCGTTGTGTGATGTGTTGGCTGATGTGGAGTGGCTTATTTGAATCTTCGTGTTGAAATTAAAGTTTGTTGCCTTCCTTTCCATGGCTTACAAAAGTAAGTGTAGGGTCCAACGAATAGACGCGTCATATGTAGCAAGGTAAGCATAACGTGACACTGATAGCAAAAACTCTAAGGGTTCATAACTTGTGTATATGTGTGATTGTTGCCCATGATACTTGCCGTGTGCATCCGTATACAAAGGTGGGTTGCCTTTCTTACGCTATACTCGTAAGTGTGTCAGCTGAGAGGTGACTGATTCACACTGTAATATAACGATTCTGAAACATATGGTCATATTATATACGTACTTTCAGAATGTTACCCAGATGAAGGGAAAAAAAAAAACATAGATAGGCCTGTGTGAAGTGGTGGAGGCATCGTTTTCAGCCACATGTGCTCAGACGGACGTATGGAAGAACTGTTTCGTGCATACAGTAAATATGTATTTAATCATAACTACTTCGGATGACGCTTACAAACACACACACACACACACACACACACACACACACACACACACACACACACATTGTTGTACAGTAGATTCACTGGCTGGTTTGGAAGCGCATCGTTTGATTCTTATTTTCGTAAAACTTGTTGGATTTTTCCTACGTGTCCATGATTACTACAGAAATTACAAGAAGTGCAGTGCAATAAACTAATAAACATCTTCATCTATACATTTATTATATGATTATCTCTGGCAAGACAAATTATACATGACATACTGAGAGTCAAGCCTCGATTAGTACAAAACATGTGTATACGTGCGTGTGTTGCAATGTAATAATCGTTGTTTCGTACAGTGAACCACCGTCCTGAAAAGACTCGGTCCTCATCTCTGGCCCCTACCCGAGTGCAGTAGAGATTCTTGTTTCCAGCTGTACAGCTTAGAATGTCATTAATGAATAGAAGGAAGAAAGCTGGTGACAGGGCAAAGCCCTGAGGAACTCCGCTGTTGATAGGCCTGGGAGAAGATCGGTGGCTGTCTACAACAGGAGCTATAGAACGACCAGAAAGGAAGCCAGTGATGAAGGCACGGATAGAAGGATAGAAACTGTGAGAGGACAGTTTGGAAATTAAACATTTATGCCAGACTCGATCGAAATCCTTAGAGATGTCAAGTGCAATGGCAAAGCTTTCACCAAAGTCCAGAACTGAGCATGGCCAGGAGTCCGAGAGGAAGGTGAGAAGATCGCCAGTGAAGTATCATTTGGAGGAACCCATACTGATGATTAGGAAGTAGGTTATGATACGAAAGGGGCTTTATTTATTATTTTTTTTGTTAAGGTAATTTCAAAAACTTTAGATATACAGGATGTTAAAGCAATTGGCCGATAGTTAGAGGGTTGGGAATGGTCACGCTTCTTTGGGACAGGCTGAATGAGAGCAGACTTCGAGCTAGAAGGAAAGGTACAAGTTTACAGACAAAGGTGAAAGAGTTTACCTAGGCAGGGTATAAAACACAGAAGCACAGTTCTTGAGGACAACAGGAAGGACCCCATCAGGCCCATATGCCTTGTTAGTATTGAGACCAGTGATGCCAGGAAATACATAAACTGTAGAAATTTCAATATCAGCCATGAGGAAGTCAGAGGAGCGAAGTGATGGAGTAACACTCTGGAATCGTCTAAGATGGAATTGGAGGAGAAAGTCTGAATGAAGAGTGTCATGAGTTGGCGCGATCCCATATTTAAATAAACTCGTGACATTGAACTTTCGTGGGAAATCGCGAATTCTAGTGGAATCCCAGTATGTATCACTCAGTCAACTGCCAAGTAATCACCCGATCGGGAATGTTTTCAGTACAATTTTTCACTGTTCCATAAGTGATCGTCTTTGTGCACGACATTAGCACCTCCGCTGAGTGATTTGTTATGGGCATATATCGCTCACACTAAATTCGTTAACCGTTAGCAAGTGCAGCCCGCTTTTGCCTCTCTCTCGCACAATTTGAACTCAGTCAGGATTTGAGCATCGTGGAAGCAGGTTCGATTGGGCCCAGTGTGGAACAATGCTGCCGTTGCCCAGTGAGTTCCTGAATTCCCACCTAGCATGAATCGGCGAGAGGTTCAGCGTGGCAGCGTCCTTCCTCAGCAACGAGGCCCAGTTCCCTCTTAGCCCACTCTCTGACCAGTATTTCCTTTCGTTTTTCCTAGGCTTAAGAGTTAGCTTTTCAGTGAGCGAGTGCATGTGTTCTCCTTATTTTGATTTCATTTTGAAACATGTAACGTAAATTTATCTCATTGTAATCAATAAATTTACAGTTCTTTTCTCTTGAGCTTAATGTAATGTAAACTCATGTTTTATTTCTCCACATTAAGTTTATTTTAGTTATAACTCCTAGTTTGCATAAACGCTTTATATTATTCATAACTGGTACTTAGGCCAGTCCTTTTTATTAAGCTTAAAATCCGTTGTCCAACCAGGAGTTAATGCACCAGCAAGAACCTGTTAATCAATAAAACATTAGATATTGATTGTCAGGGGTGGAGTCACTTTCTCCAGAGGCTAACAGTACCAATAAACAGCACGTGTGAGTAATTAGTCTCTGCTGTGTACTGTTGAGAAAGTTTATAATTTCTCGTCCTTGGAGAATAGGCGAAGTAAGCCGGAATAAAGTAATCTTTGCTTGATTTTCACAAGTCAATTCTTCGTCCTGTTCTCAAGTATTATTGAATATTATTCTTTAATATTGCATAGTCTTAAAAACCCTGTGACATTTGGCGACCTCATTCCAGGATAATAACTCCTAGCTCTAAAGTTATTCACGAGATAATACTCACTCACTCATACTTAGGTATTTATCATTAAAGTCTATAGGCACTATCTTACTGGTGATTATTAATTAACTTTTATTAATTTACATAATTGTTTTCACAGTCAGTTGTTTATTTAATTTTCTTTCTTTACCAGTTTAATTAGATAAAACTGGCCACCACTAACCTGTGCCTATATTCTTTATTGTTGATTATTGGCGTCTTTCTCTGCAAAATTGCAGTCAGTACTGAGTCTCTAGTTCACATAGATTGAGTTAGCATCATGACTAACGTCTATGTACAGGAAGCAGTGGCTCAATCGGTAGAGAGTTGGCCTGCAGTCCTGACGGACCCGGGTTCAAATCCCACTGAGGCAGGGAACAGTTTAAGGATTTGAATTTCATAAAATCAGACTTTACTAATCTACCAGAAGGCCCGCCTACATGTCGTAAAAATACCCCCGCTAATACCAATACACCAGTCCTGTATGAGACAGCCCTAGCATGTATTCAGTATGGACGGTGGGTGTTAGCGCCGAAGTGGTGACATGTAGAGGTGTGCGGTACGTAGGAGGACTACTGGGCCTCGAAAGCAGGCTATGAAGCCTATGCTCAGAGTCGGTCACATAAAAAAAAAAAAAAAAAAGCTAAAGATATGGGGCTTACTGACCCCGAGAAAATAAAGGACTATGTCCTCTCTTGGTTTAATTATGAACAGCAACGCGAGAATGATGCTCGTGAAGAGCATCGAATTCAGCGTGAGGAACGTGAAAAAGAACGCGAACACGAGCGAAAACAACGCGAACTCGAGATAGAACATGAGTGAAAACAACGCGAACTCGAATTAGAACATGAGCGAGAACAGCGTGAGGAACAAGAGAGAGAACAAGAACACAAATGTGCCGAGCGAGAAACATGCGAAAAACATGAATGTGAAATGATGAAGCTCAAGCAAGATTCCTTGGCTTCAGACACATCTGGTGCAGCTGGCCCAAGCTCCACGAGCACTATCCCTGCACATATTATGACGACCCCACACATCAAGCTTCCCCCATACAAGGAAGGCGAGCGAATCGAGCCATACATAGCTCGTTTTGAAGACATGGCTCAACTGTACCAGCTGGATGATGCAGCTAAGTGCCTTCAGTTTCTTAGCCTGTTTGAGGGCCCTGTCCTCGATATTCTCCACAGAATTTGTGGAGGCAATCTCACGTATGAGATGATGAATGCCGCACTCGTCAAAGCTTACGGTCTCACAGTTGACGATGCCAAGAGTCAGTTCATAGGGCGCGTTTACAGGAAAAAGAGACTACCGTTCAGTTTCTTGACCGGCTTACTGCTTACTTAGATGAGTGGATGGAGAAAGATGAAACTCCTTCCACGCGTGAGGGGATAATTGACCTTATGCTGTGCATGCAGCTAGAAAAGTCGTGGCCTACTGAACTTATGGCTCAGCTTAAGATCTGCCAGGTAAGAGATGCCAGCCATATAGCGAAGAAGGCTGATGCATTCTTCACTGCCTACAGGTACGAAACTCGCAAGCAGCATACCTGGAACAGGAAAGCTGATAAATCTGGGAAACCGTCTCAGACTGAACCCCAGCAACAAGGCCGTTCTCAGAATAATGGCCAAGGTCCAAAACCGCAGAGGAAGGACCAGGGGCAAAACACTCAGAAGCCTGAGTGGAAGAGGTACAACAGGTACCCTAACCAGCAGCAGTATCAGCCATGCAACCGACCGTCGGGACTGTCCTTTTCAGCACCAGCCCCTTGGAGGCAGGAAGCGAACGCAGCCTTCATTCCTCAACAGCAGCGCGGTGGTCACGTCCCTACTAGTACGGGTACTCCCCCACAATTCTCTAGTCCCACAGCGACAGTGAACCCTCCTCCACAAGAGGCCAATGCTCCGTCTTCCCAGAGAGTGCGTACAACCCCTCAAGTATAAAATTCTCAGGGCACCATGTTTGCCGCATCATTTATTCAGCAGCCTAGTCAGTGGCTGGCTGCTTCCTCCACAGGCCCTCTCACAGGTGACAGTACCTTCCTTGTTCAGCCAGGGTTTGTGGGAGACATTCCTGTGAAGGTCCTGAGAGACAATGGTTCCTCAAGTTGCTCTGTCAGGCAGAGTCTAGTTCGGCCTGAGGAGTATACAGGTTGACAGATCCAAGCTAACCTTATTGATGAATCAGTGAGATTTTTCCCTGAGGCACGTATCCAGGTGGCATCTCCATTTTACACTGGCACGACAGTCCCAGTTGTCATGCCAGAACCTTTATTTGACCTAATAATAGGCAATATTCCAGGTGCCAAGTATAGTTGCACTGAAGATGACGCTACTCAGACTTCGGCTGCAGTAACACGAGCCATGGCTGAGGCTCCAAACTGTGTCACCCCGGTGACCATTGAATCACCGCATGATCTGATGTGTAGCCAAGTTGTTGTTCAAGAACAACATTCTGACCCGACACTTGCTGTCATGCGAAAGAAACAAAAGGGTAGAGTGATAAAGTATTCACGGGGAGGTCAAGCCAAGTTCCTTCGTAAACAAGGATGGCTGTACCGTGAGTCACGAACACCCCAGGGCGAGGTTCGACTGCAGTTTGTTGTTCCCACCAAGTACCGCCAAGCAGTGTTAGAATGGGGTCATTGTTCAGCCTCAGGAGGTCACATGGGCAAAAGGAAGACCCAGGGCCGTATCCGAGCTGACTTTTTCTGGCCAGGGATGGGACGAGAAATAGATAGTTTTGTGCGTTCCTGCAATGTGTGTCCACGTACCACTAATCAGGGACATGTCCTTCCTGTGCCGTTTGAACCCACACCCATAATCTCTGAAGCAGTTGAGAGACAGGGCAGTGGCGAAGTGGATGTAGACCTGACGTCTCGCCCGTTGGCCCCACAGGACACAGTATGTCCAGGGCTTGTACATACATATGTACTGTAAGTTAAAGGGGAAGTTTGAGAACCCTGCAGAGACAGTACAAGGCTGTGTATGAATTACCTTGTGGATGTCTCGAGCTGTGGGCCTCTCTGAGGATTCCCGGAGAATGCACATTATCCACATGAGTGTTCACACTCATGGTGGGTGTTATAATGTGACCTCCCCGAGATTGTTTAGGGATTCTAAGCTTCCTGTCATTAATCGTAAGTGTAGTGTTAGGTTAACCAGTAAACTGCTTGTTCTAAGAAATTTGTAAATTCAAGAACTGGCACGTTGTACGAGTCTGCTCGTGACATCATTTGGTGGGAAACCGTGAACTCTAGTGGAATCCCAGTGTTTATTGTTCAGCTTAACCGCTACGTATTCACCTGGTCAGGAGTGTTTTTCAGAGCAATTTTTCAATGTGTCATAAATGATCGTCTTTGTGCAAGACAGCACTTCCGCTGAGTGATTTATTATGGGCGTGTTTCGCTCATTCTAGCCGTTAGCAATGCGGCCACAACACTTGCCTCTTTCCCATGATTTGAAGTCAGTCAAGGTTTGAGCGCCACGAAAGCAGGTTGGGTCCAGTGCGTAGCAGTGCCACTGTTGACCACTTTCTGAATTTCCACCTAGTGTGATTGGCGACAGCCTTAGCGAGTGCAGTGTCCTTCCAGTATCGACACCCAGTCATCCGCTTAGTCCACTCTTTGACCAGTATTTCTTTTCATTTTTTCCTAGGTTTAAGAGTTAGCTTTTGAGTGGGCGAGTGAGTGCGATCTCCTTATTTTAAATTCATTTTGAAATGTAACGTAAATTTATTTCTTTGTAATCAATAAATTTAACAGTTCTTTTTCTCGAGCTTAATGCAATGTTAACTCGTGTTTTATTCCTCCACATTAAGCTTATTTTAGTTATAACTCCTAGTTTGCATAAATGCTTTGTATTATTCATAACTGGTACTTAGGCCACTCCTTTTTATTAAGCTTAAAATCCGTTGTGCAACCAGGAGTTAATGCACCAGCAAGAACCTGTTTATCAATAATAGCATTAGATATTGATTGTCAGGGGTGGAGTCACTTTCTCCAGAGGCTAACAGTACCAATAAACAGCACGTGTGAGTAATTAGTCTCTGCTGTGTACTGTTGAGAAAGTTTATAATTTCTCGTCCTTGGAGAATAGGCGAAGTAAGCCGGAATAAAGTAATCTTTGCTTGATTTTCACAAGTCAATTCTTCGTCCTGTTCTCAAGTATTATTGAATATTATTCTTTAATATTGCTTACTCTTAAAAACCCTGTGACATTTGGCGACCTCATTCCAGGATAATAACTCCTAGCTCTAAAGTTATTCACGAGATAATACTCACTCACTTATACTTAGGTATTTATCATTAAAGTCTATAGGCACTATCTTACTGGTGATTATTAATTAACTGTGCCTTAACCTACAGTACTTATATTAATATCGGGGAGCTGAGAATCCTTGTGCAAACTCGGGTCTTCCATAGCCTCGAGTCGCCCCTGTGGAGTTCTCACTTCCCCCTTTTCCTACAGTACTTATATTAATATCGGGGAGCTGAGAATCCTTGTGCAAACTCGGGTCTTCCATAGCCTCGAGTCGCCTCTGCGGAGTTCTCTCTCGAACTTCCCCCTTAACCTACAGTACTTATATTAGTATCGGGGAGCTGAGAATCCTTGTGCAAACTCGGGTCTTCCATAGCCTCGAGTCGCCTCTGCGGAGTTCTCTCTCGAACTTCCCTCTTAACCTACAGTACTTATATTGGTATTGGGGAGCTGAGAATCCTTGTGCAAACTCGGGTCTTCCATAGCCTCGAGTCACCTCTGCGGAGTTCTCACTTCCCCCTTAACCTACAATACACGTGTATGTACAGGCCCTGGACATACTGTGTCCTGTGGGGCCAACAAGTGAGACGTCAGGTCTACACTTTTAACTGGGAACCAGGCTGGTCCTTGGATTACTCAAATCTCTGAGGATGCCTATCATGGAACCCAGCATACAACAACTGCCCATGTTAGTCAGCAGTTAGCAGGCGAGACACCAGGTCTGCACCTATGTTATCACTTCCCTTGATGTATCTCACAACAAGGTTAAACTGCTGTAAATACAGTGTCCAGCGCGTCAATCTTGCATTAGCCGTCTTGGTCGTGCTAAGACTAGTGAGTGCATATGGTCAGTTTCCAGAGTAAATGATGCCCCAAATAAATAATAATAATATTTTTTAACACCATCAACCACAGCCAAGAGTTCTTTCTCAACAGTACTGTAATTCCTCTCGGCGGGTCTTAGCCTACGGCTGTGGTATGCCACTGGGAAGATTCCCCCTTCCGATTCCTGCATCAATACGGCACCTACTCCATCGTGTGAAGCATCAGTGCGCAGTATGAAAGGTTTGCTGGAATCAGGCAACTGCAAGATAGGCTCCTTGCACAACATATTCTTGAGGGTGGCAAAAGATCTCTCTTGCGCTTCTCCCCATTCAATGGTGTTTGGAGCATATTTCCGTAGCACTTCGTACAACGGTTGGGCAATGAGAGCAAAGTTGGGGATAAAACTCCTATAATATCCCACTAGGCCAAGGAATGCCCTAACCTGTTTCTTGGTCACGGGTCTCGGGGCTTCTCTAACCTTCCTGATCTTGTCACCCTGACACCTGCAGTGATTATTGCCAACAATATGACCGAGGAACTCCACCTAACTGTGAGCAATTTTGCATTTGCTAGGCTTCACAGTCATGTTGAAGCTCTGGAGTCCACTGAAGACAATTTCCAAGAGTCTGAGGTGCTCCTCCAATGTGGCGGAATGAACGAGGACATCGTCAACGAACATCTCTACTCCTACAATACCATGGAGCACTTGTCTCATGGCATGATTGAATACTGCTGGGGAATTGGTAAGTCCAAATGGGAGGACTTTATACTGGTACAACCCCCTAGGAGTAGCAAAGGCAGTGAACTGACGATTCTCAGGATGAAGGGGACTCTGGAAGAATCCCTGCGCTAGGTCGAGCTTCGTGAAATATCGTGACCCTGCCAGCTTGGAGAAGATGGCAATATGGTCACCCATTGGCTCAGCATCCACTTTTGTGATTGCATTGAGCCTTCTATAGTCGCCACAAATCCTGACTCCACCATCTTTCATGCAGACTACTACCATCGGACTACAGTAAGGAGATGAGGACTTTTCGATAATGCCTGCAGTCTCCATGTCAGCAATTTCCTTATCTACTGCACCCTGTAGTCGCATGGGAATCGGATATGGCTTAACCTTTATAGGAGCATTGCTGGTCAACTCAGTTTTATGACACGCAACCTTTGCAAGTCTAGGTTGGTCTGAGAAGACATCAGCATACTGACAGAGCAGTGACCATAAGGCATTTTGGTCTCCTACTGCTAAGTCAGGGTTAAGTAAAACATCTCCAACAGTCTCTTCCTGACGGGACTGAGCGGTTAAGGGTTCGTCATCATGGTCATCAGCTGGGATCACCGCGGCTGTCCCGGTTTCTTCCAGTGGCTGGTCACTATCATCAGCTACTCGTAGGCCAGTCTCCTCAGGGTCTGACTCATGGTAAGCCTTCAACATGTTAATGTGGAACCTTTTACAAAGATTCCCCATATGAATTATGTAGTTGAGGTCTGAAATGCGCTCTACTACATCAAATGGACCCTTCCACTGCACCAACAACTTGTTCTGGGCAGTGGGGAGTAATACCAAGAATTTATCGCCTGGACTAAACTTCCGAAGCTTTGCCTTCTTATCGTAATAAGCCTTTTGAACTTCACACGCCTTGATCAGTTCTTCCTTAGCTAACTCGCACGTCGACTGGAGGCAGTCAGCCAAATCAAGGACGTAGGTGTAGGTGGTCTTGACTTCAGGGTCGGGTTCTTCATCGTCCCATAACTCACGAAGGACTTGAAGTGGGCCCCGGACCGACCTTCCATACACCAGTTCAAAGGGTGAGAATTTCAATGAATGCTGTGGGGCTTCTCGATAAGCAAACAGAAGAGGAGCAATGAACCGCGGCCATTCCTTTGGCTGCTCGACGGTCATGCGCCCCAACATCTTCTTGAGAGTTCCATTGAACCTCTCACACAACCAGTTACACATGGGATGATACGGCGTAGTCCGTAAGCCTCGGATGGACAGCAACCTGAACGCTTCGTTCATCATTGCTGAAGTGAACTGCAAACCCCGGTCGCTTAAGACCTCCTTAAGGATACCTACATGACAGAACACTTCAATTAATGCCTCAGCAACAGTGACGGCCTCTATATTCTTAAGGGCCACGGCTTCAGGCCACTGTGTGCTGAAATCAACAATAGTGAGGATATACTTTGATCCATCACTAGCCCTAGGTGAGATTGGCCCAACTATGTCAACTGCTACTCTCTCGAATGGTTCAGAGATTATGAGCATTGGCTTCAATGGCGCAGGATGAACACGTCCCCGGTCAGTGGTATGCTGACACACATCACAAGAACGTACGAGCCTCGTTATTTCCCGTCCCATTCCTGGCCAGAAAAAGTCACCATGGATGCGGTCAGAGGTCTTCTTTTGACCCATGTGACCTCCCATCGCTGAACAATGACCGAATTCAAACACTGCTCGGCGATACTTTGCAGGAATGACAAACTGCAGTCGAACCTCACCCTGGGGTGTCTGTGACTCACAGTACAGCCGTCCTTGCTTACGAAGGAACCTGGCTTGTCCTCCCCGTGAATACTTTATCACTTTACCCTCCAGCTTCTTGCGCACTGAGGCAAGTGTCGAGTCAGTCTGTTGCTCTTGGACAACATCTTGACTACGAATCAGATCTTGCGGTGTTACGACGGTCAACGGAGTGACGCGATTTGGAGCCTTGGCCATGGCTCGTGCAATCGCAGCAGCCGAAGTCTGAGTAGAAACATTTACGGCGCAACTATTTTTGACACCATAAATGTTTCCTACTATTAGGTCAAATAAAGGTTCTGGCATGACAACTGCGAGTGTCGTACCAGTATAAAATGGAGATGCCACCTGGATATGTGCCTCAGGGAACAATCTCACTGATCCATCAATAAGTTTAACTTGGATCTGTCGACCTGTATACTCATCAGGCCAAACTAAACTCTGCTTAACAGAGCAACCTGAGGAACCATTGTCCCTCAGAACATTTACAGAAACACCTCCCACAGACCCTGGCTGAACAAGAAAGGCAGTGTTGCTGGTGGAAGGGTCTGAGGAGGTAGCAGCCAGTCATTCATGAGACTGCGGAACAACCGATGCAGCAAACGTGGCGCCCTGGGAACTAGGTGTCTGAGGAGTCGTACTCACCATCTGAGGAGGTGGAGCATTGACTACCTGTACAGGAGAGTTCATGGTTGGAGGGGGACTTGTGAACTGTTGGGAAGTACCTGTACTGGTACAGATGGGACCACCGGGTACTTGTTGTGGAATGAAGGCTGCATTTGCCTCCTGCCTCCGATACACTAATTGACCTGCCTAAGGGTTACGTGGCTTGTCCTTGTATTCCTGCTGCTGCTTGGGGAACTGCTGCTGGTTGGGGTGTTTGTTGTACCGCTTCCAAGCAGGCTGCTGTGTATTTTGCCCCTGGTCCTTCTGCGATTTGCTTGGACCTTGGCTATTACTCTGAGAACGGCCTTGGTGCTGGGATTCAGTCTGAGACGGCTTCCCAGACTTAGCAGTATCTTTTCTGCTCCAGGTGTTTTGCTTACGAGTTTGATAACCGTATGCAGTAAAGAATGCGTCAGCCTTTTCTGCCATTTGGCTGGCATCTTTCACCTGGCAGATCTTAAGCTGTGCTATGAGCTCAGCAGGCCACGACCTCTCTAGCTGTGTATGCAGCATAAGGTCAATTATCCCCTCACGCGTGGAAGGAGTTTCATCTTTCTCCATCCACTCATTTAAGTAAGCAGTGAGACGATCGAGGAACTGAACAGCTGTCTCCTTGTCTTGGAGACGAGCTCGCATGAACTGAACTTTGGCGTTGTCTACTGTGAGACCATATGCCTTAATGAGTGCAGCTTTCATTATCTCATACGTGAGATTGTCTCCACGAATTCTGTGGAGAATATCGAGGGCAGGGCCCTCAAATAAACTAAGAAATTGGATCCGCTTAGCTGCCTCATCCAGTTGATACACATCTGCCATGTCCTCAAAACGAGCTATGTACGGCTCGATTCGCTCGCTTTCCTTGTATGAAGGAAGCTTGATTCGTGGGGTCGCCAGGACATGTGTAGGAAGAGCGCTAGTGGAGCTTGGATTAACGGCACCAGATGTGTCTGAAGCCAAGGAATCTCGCTTGAGCTTCAGCACTTCAAGTTCATGTTTTTCGCGTGCTTCTCGCTCGGCATGTTCGTGTTCTCGTTCTCTCTCTCGTTCCTCACGCTGTTCTCGCTCATGTTTTAAGTCGAGTTCGCGCTGTTGTCGCTCTTTTTCTAACTCAAGCTCACGTTGTTTCTGCTCGTATTCGCGCTGTTCTCGCTCGCGTTCATGTTGTTCACGCTCGTATTCGCGCTCTTTCTCACGCTGCTCTTGTTCATATGCACGCTCTCTTTCACGTTGTTTGCGCTGTTCTCGCTCATATTCGCGCTGAATCTTACGCTCTTCACGGGCATCATTCTCATGCTGCTGCTCCTGATTATGCCGTGAGAGTATATACTCTTTAATTTCGGTTGGGTCTGTAAGACCCATATCTTTGGCTTCCTGTAAAAATATGGTGGTAGCCATGACGCTAATTTACTAAGCAAACCGAAACTGAGTACTGACTGCTTCGCAAACGAATGCTAATGACACAAGTAAAGAGTACAGACACAAGCTAGTGGTGACCAGTCTTATCTAGTTAACTGGGAAAGAATAAAGCAAAAATGCCAATAACTGAGAAGACTCAATAATTAACATAATGGGTACGGCGGCTACCCAGGAGCAAATAAAATCGTCTAGCGTTACCAAAAATAAAGTACTAAATAGAGTTAAGTACTCTATTGATTAATAAAGCAAAAATTAACTTGCTAAATCAACGGTAACCACCAGTAAACTTGTGCCTATAAACTTTAATGATAAATACCTAAATATGAACGAGTGAGTATTATCTCGTGAATAGCTTTAGAGCTAGGAGTTAATATCCTGGAATGAGGTCGCCAATTGTCACGGGGTTTTTAAAATATCATGGGGTTTTTAAAATAAATGCTAAATATTATTTAATTGATAATAATGTTCAATAATATTGAAGAGCAGGGACAATGATTGTCTTGCTAAATCAAGCAACGATTACTTTACGCTGGCCTGCTTCGCACGATGCTCTAAGAACGAGAATTTATAAACTTTCTCAACAGTACACAGCAGAGACTAATTACTCAATTGCTGTTACTGTTAGCCTCTGGAGAAAGTTACTTCACCCCTGACAATAAATAACTAATGCTAATAATAGTATCAGGTTCTTGCTGGTGCTTAACTCCTAGGAGGCACAACGGATTTTAAGTTTAATACAAGACTGGCCTAAGTACCAGTTATGAATAGCAAAACGTTTATGCAAGCTAGGAGCTATATGGAAAATAAGCTTAATTGTGGAGAAATGAAACAAGAGTTTACATTACATTAAGCTCAAGAAAAAGAACTGTTAAATTTATTGATTACAAAAATAAATTTAACGTTACATTTCAAATCAAGTTAATGAGATCGCACTCACTCACTCACACACGAGCTAAATTCTTACGCCTAGGAAAAACACCTTAATCAAACTCTTAAGACTAGGAAAACGAAAAGAAATACTGGTCGATGAATGCTGTGTATCACCCAATTCAAAGTTGGGAGCTTGGAGCTGTGGTCTTGTGGAGCTTGGGTTGACCTCTCACACTGCTGGAGCACAGAACCTCTCTCCGTCAGAGCAAACACTGGACTGAGTAAACTCGTGAGAAAGAAATGGGAGCGATAGGCCGCATTTTTTAACGGTCGAGTGAGCGAAACGCGCCCAAAACAAATCGCTCAGCGGAAGCGCTAATGTCTCACACAGAGACGATCACGTATGACAATGAAAGATTGATTTGACAAAGCTTCCGTCCGAATGAGCGGTTAACTGAACGATACACAGTGAGTTTTCCAGTAATAGTTCGTGGCTTCTCACAAAACGGAAATGTCGCGAATTTGATTCGTGACAGAGAGAGAGAGAGAGAGAGAGAGAGAGAGAGACTCCCTCTGAGGGTATAAAAGTATAGTAAAACCTAGTACAACAAAAATGGCGTGTGTTGGAAGTTTGATCATTACTGTAGTTAATAACAGCAGACCCGCCTCCCAGGAGCACCTACTTTTTTTTTCACAGTCTTTAGTAAAGTAATAATAACATTACTATGATGCCACATTGATATAATTGCTGCCAACAGGTGATTTACTCGTATCCCAGATTTGGGAAGACATCTTGCTGTGAAGTATCAGTAGACATGGCCCCAGGTTCATCTGTAATATGAACCCAGCGAACTACAGGCTGAAGTTGTCCCTCTCCTCCAGTCCACCGACATATCCTACTTTCAGGGGATAGGGAGGGAGATGAAAGACATTTTGTATAAGTGAGCAGCCAATCCGCCTTGTGTTGGTGCCACCTCTGTGTGTGTGTGTGTGTTTGTGTGTGTGTGTGGACAGATTAACTCAGTTTTTATCCAATTTTAACAAAACTTGGTAGAAGAGTTGAGGAGTATGTAATGAGGATTTTATTTTTAGAACAAAAGGTCATATGTCAAGGTCGCCTGGCCAGGTCAGACATTCACCTGGCAGAATCAACTTAATTGTTATACAGTCTGGTCCATGCGTGATGAAAGGGTTGAGGGTAGGGCAAGAATGAAATTATTTAATTTTGAGAACATTTAGTCAAAGGTCAAGGTCATAGAGCAAGAAGCTACGACTCTGGGTGTTTGAGCGTTAACAATATACTTAATGCAGTTTTGATTCAGTTGTAATAGGAGTTGGTGGAAGGATTCAGGCTTTTCAGTGAGTAAACCTGGTATTTTCAAGAACAGTTGGTCCAAGGTTATGGTTAAAGGGAAGGTCAACTAAAACAGTTTTTATCCTATTGAGAACATACTTGGATGAAGCGTTGAGGATAAGGGAAGAATAAAACGATGCGATGTTCCAAAGATTCGCTGAAAGGTTAAGGTTACAGGGAATGGTCACCGTAGCACCTAATTTACGAAGGAATACAGATGTAGAATGTGAGTACGAAGAAAAAAAGACTTTACATTATTGATGTGGATCAGTGAAATATTTAGCATTCCAGGGCATTACGAAAATTTTACCTGTATCAACTGGACTGGCTATAAATCTGTCGCGAGGTCCGTTGTTTACAAGCACTTTAATAATTGAGTAAAATGGCTCTCTGCAGTGTATTTACTGCAATGAACCAAGCCTAATGAATAATCCAGTTGCAGTTTTATTCTGCAAATAAAACATTTCACTTAAATTCGGTGAGCTTGGGTAAAAAATCCCTCAAGTCAAGTCCCTCATCTTCCAATTGTTGTCCTCCGTATTGGTGACTTGGAGGAATGAGAGAATTTCTTCATAGTTGCAAATGGAAAAACTACAGCGGGAACATGACGAGGCCGATAAGTAGATAGATAGGTAGATAGGCAAACAGATAGATTGATAAATCGATCGATGACTGGTTCGTTACTACATACTACCAAATGAGAAGATTGTGCCTAAAACACGAGTAGACAGATTGATATTGCCAGTCTGTAATGAAAATAATAATAAAACAATGCGGCAAAATTTGACAGGACAGAGAAACATCTGAGGTACAAAGACTGAGAATGGATTAATGAATATACAGTACTGGAAAGAGAGAGAGAGAGAGAGAGAGAGAGAGAGAGAGAGAGAGAGAGAGAGAGAGAGAGACAGACAGACAGACATACAGACAGAGAACACGTCCCTTTTAAAGAGGGAGAGCACGCCAGGTGACAGGAATACCTGAGGAACGAAGGGAGAGAGCTAGAAGCAAAATGAGCAGTGGGGATGTTAGATGTAGAAGAGAGAGAGAGGAAGATACAAAATGGAAGGCATACGACAGGGAAGTGTTAAAGAAAGTTGGGAATACCTGAAGTAACATAGGGATAGAGAGAGAGCGAAAAACAAGGCGAATGTGAAGAGAGATAATGATGAAAGGAGTAGAAGCGAAAAGGGAGATCAGATTTATGGGAAGTTTATCCCGGAAGAGAGGAAATGAAGAAGTAGAAACATTGATGGAAAGAAAGAGAAAAAAAATGATGTATGGAGGAAAAGAGAGGAGTCCGAGAGGGAAAAGAGTCAAAACGAGAGAGAGTAGGGTGAAGAATGGAAGAAAGGAAATGAAGATCATGGAATAAATATTTAAAAAAGGAACGAAGTGTCGAAAATGGTGAAAAAAAGACATTAATGTTTATAGGAGAAGAAAAAAATGGAGGGAAATCGTAAGAGAAAGTAAGGGATTTGTCGAAAGTGAGGGATGTGTGTGTGTGTGTGTGTGTGTGTGTGTGTGTGTGTGTCTGTGCATGAAGGTGTATTTGAAAGAAGAGCGTGAGACTGCATGCAAGAAGGAGAACAAGTCTGTATGTGAGGGAAAATACTTGAGGTCTGTAAAGGAAACAGAGTTTGTTGGATTAGAAAACAGGGAAGGATTAGGGTTTATCAGAGCAAATGTGCGTGAGTGAGAAATACAAGGTGAGATACCTGTGAATGAGAAAATGAAAAAGGTACTGTATTAGTTTTATGAAGGAGTTGATCATGATAATATGGTTGGGAGAGGGTCTGCGTGTGTGAAAAACTGTGAGTGTGTTGGAGAGAAAAAGAGAACTATGGTGCACATACGTATGACAGTAAGAGAGTGTATGCTTGTGAGTGAAGAGGGAAGACATCTGAAAGCAAGATAAGTCATCATCATCATCATCACCATCATCATCCGGACCTCCTTTCCCACCCAAGGGCAGGTAAACAAAAATAAAAAACAATAATAAATTCAATCAACGGAAAACAATGGGCAAATGAATTGTGGGAGAGCGTGGGGTTGGAACGTGAGACAGGAATAATGAAGATGAGGCTTACAAAAAAGTAAGGTGTATCTGTGTCATAATGGAGATAGATAGATAGATAGATAGATAGAGAAAGAGAGAGAGAGAGAGAGAGAGAGAGAAGGGGGGGAGGAAGAGGAGGAGGAGGGGATGAAAAGTTGGACAGACAGCGGAAGTGTAAAGTTGAGAATGAGTTGGGGAGGGAGAAAGGACAGTGAACTGCCCCCTGTACTTTATCGCGTTTCTTAGAAAAGAAATTGTATCGCAAATCTAGTGGCCTGATTTCATTATCATGATCCAGAACTTGTCTGCTTAATTGTGTACTGTATATTCGACAAATTCTAGTACTTGATCTTGTAGTTTTTCTGGAAGGATTTGATTATTTTTTTGTCTTAACCGACTGAATCCGGTGACGTGTAGTCTGTTTTATGGTCGTTTCCACCAAACTGTGTTATTCAACCAAGAGTTAGGCCAAATTGAAGGACTATAAATTGTGAAGCATCTGCCAGAATGCTCTAGATATGTGTCTCTGAAAAGTACTGGGAAGAAGATAATTAAACCATGATATCGTTGTGTGAAAACATGAGCTGAACATCAAACTGTGTTATCTTATTCCGTTTTCTAAATTTCCCTCATTCTGTGACACCACCATCTTTCTTTTTTGTTACAATAATTGACTACTGTATGGAGAGTCCGACCTCTCTATGATCACATTTTTCTCCATCTGGTCTATCTGCTTACCTACAGCATTTTGTAAACTTTGTGGTACGGAGTGTGGTCCACATCTGGCTGGCTTGTGATCCGTTAGGACTATCTTATGAGTAGTAACATTAGTAAGTCTTGGAGTATTTAAGAATACTTCCGAATATTGACCTAACAGTCCACGTACCTCTTTCTTCTCAGTAAGTGATAGTTGATTTGACAGGGTTACATCACACCAAGCCCTCCTCCATGCACTTCTTTAAATCCTTCAACCTCACCCTTTCCTACCATTCAGAAATGCCCTCCCCCATGTACTCTTATTTACCTTTCCATCTCACTCTCTCCTACCATTCCAAACTGCCCTATCCCATGCACTCCTGTCTATCCTTCCATCTCACTCCCTGTATCCCAGCCCTCAGCAGCTGTAACCTTAATAGAAATCAGTTACTCCAGCAGTATTAAATATACAGGTACATATGCAGGTCATCCAACTGTTCTCCCAACAGTTGCAAGGAAGAACGAAACAAAGGCCTGGGGCCTGCAAATTGCTCCCTCCAAGAAAAAACAAAAACAAAACAAGATAACAGAGAGCCAAATTCAAGATCCATTAATTTCAAGATGCCTGGACACACTGCGTTTGAAAGACTGGAGATCATAGACAGTAGGAAAAACAGACAGAGGGAGACATGAAGCACTGGCAGTAGAGGTTAACTCTTGCATTAGAGAGCTGGACGGAAAAGGGCAGGGGCGTCATTTCAATTTTCCTTGGGGGGGGGGGGATAGGCTATTTAGGAGGCCCCCCTACTCCCATCTCCCCACATGGGGGGGGTAGCCAGCAAACAGTTTGAAGCCACATGCAAAGCTATATTTAGAGAATTAAATCAGTAAACAAATATATATACTGTATATAATTATTTATTAACCCTTTACTTACACACACTCTAATGGATATTCTAGCACTGGCAGTATTTCTGTGTAAAGTTGAATATGTAATTTAAAGTGCATGGTAAAGTACATATCACTGCATTATATGCTAATGAACTTGGATAATAGACCAAATAGCAATTACAATATTTGTATTGGTTAAAGCTTAAACTGACTTCATTCTTATAGTCTAATGAAAAAATAATGAATATAAAATTGAGAATGAAAAGTTGTAAACTTGTAATTGAATTAAAAATGGAAAGCTTTTAGCTTACTAGCCACAAAAATACCATGAACCATATAAAGTAATGCGAAAAATTAAGCTCTACACTAAGAGGTGGGAGAAATAAAATGATAGTTTTTAAATCTGAAAGACGCTCAGGTAAGAATTGTATATTATTTTCAGAATTCATTAGAGGAAATTGAAAACTAAACTACGTATATTTATTGCATTGAATAATGAATAAACTACTGCAACAGTGGATATCTCCGTGATCTCTGCTTTGCAAAGTTATTTGTAGTGTCCTTTGTGGCCTACGTGCCATGGTGAATAATGCCGTATATTCTACCTAAAGCAACTTTATACTGTGCCAATTCCAGGAGACCATTATAGTATGAGGATGCAAGGAACAGCATGGTGGAATGAAGAGGTGAGAGAGGCTGTGGCACAAAAGAAGAAAGCATGTAGTGAGTGGATGAGAAACAGGGGTATGGAAGTTGATAGACGGATGAGAGAGTTATATACAGAGAGTAGAGAGAGGTGAAAAGATTGGTAAGGGAGAGTAAGAAGAGACTGGATGAGGAATTTGGAAGGAATTTTAGTGTAAAGTGGAGGGAACGTAAGAAAATGTTCTGGAAAGAGGTAGAGAGTTAGACAGGATGTCAAAGGAGTTAGTTAGGGAGTGAAAGACAAAAATGGTAGATTACTAGTGAAGAAGGGAGAAAAAGTGAGGAGATGGCGGGAACACTTTAGGTTATTGTTGAACATAGAGAATGAAAGTAATGCGAGTGTAAGTGGGTGGAGAATGGCTGGGAGAAGGAGTGATGCGAGAGAAGAGAGGAAGAAATAAGTAGGATGGAAGTTGTGGAAGCAATGAACAAAGTCAAAATGGGGAAAGCCCCAGGAATTGATGGAGTGTGTGGTGAAATGCTGAAGCATGGGGAAAAGATAGTAGTAGAATGGATGTGGAAGATGTGCAGATTGGCCTGGAAGGAAGGTAGAGTCTCGGAGGATTCGAAGTCAGGTATAATTATTCCCCTGTACAAAGGAAAAGGGGGAAAAGAAGTGTGTGGCAATAACTGGGGCATTTGTCTTCTTCGTGTAGTAGGAAATGTACAGTATATGGTAGGATACATACTGACAGAGTTAGGGAAATAACAGAGGAATTAGTTGGAGATGAATAGGGAGGTTTTAGGAAGGGAAGAGCTTGTGTAGATCAGATATTCATTCTTAGCTCTTCAGTGGAAAAGTTTCTAGAGAAGGGAGAGAAGTTGTATGCGGCCTTCATGGATTTGGAAAAAACATATGACAGGGTGGATAGACAAGGATTGTGGAAAGTATTTAGAATGTATGGAGTAGATGTGAAGTTGTTGAATGCCGTGTAGAGTATAATACGGTGCTAAGGCTGCAGTGAGTGTGGATAGAGAACTGAGTGAATTTTTCTATTTGAAGGTTGGATTGAAACAGGGATGTGTCACGTCTACGTGGTTGTTCAGTCTGCATATAGAAGGGGTAATAAAAGATACAAGGTAGGGCAGTGGATGTTGGAGCGGCGCTAATGAGAGAGGGCAGTGTAACTCCCTGTACCGCTGTTTGCAGATGATACTGTGTTGTTAAGTGAAGACGAAGGGGAGCTGCAAGGCTTGGTGGATGAGTTTGGGAGAGTGTCAAAGAAACGGAATCTAAAGGTGAATGTAGGGAAGAGTAAAGTTATGGTCTTCGAGAGATGTGAAGTCAGTGAATGTACAGTGAGGTTTTATGAGGAGGAAATTGAAAATGTGAGTGCGTTTAGTACTTGGGTAATGTGATGAGTAAGGATGAAAGTTTGGCGGGTGAGGTGCTTGGAAAGGTACAACAAGGAAGAAAGGTTGCAGGTTCCTTGAAAGCATTGATAAGAAACAGCGAAGTGAGCATGGAATTGAAAAAGTTACTACATGTCAGTATTGTGATACCAACTCTAACGTATGGAAGTGAAGCTTGGACCTTGGTGGAGGAACACAAGTCAAGAGTGAGAACAGTGGAGGTGAGTTATTTGAAAGGAGCATGTGGAGTCACATGGAGAGACAGACTGACAAATAAGGAAGTGAAAGAGCGTTGTGGTGTGGATGTGGATGTGATAGGAAGCGTTAGGAGAAACACACGAGGTTGTTTGTCCATGTGGAGAGGATGGAGAGTGAGAGACTGACGAGGAGAGTGTATGTGAGTAAGGTGAGGGGGGGAGAGGGAGGGGAAGGCCAAGGATGAGATGGAGGGATGGTGTGGAGAGGTATATATATATATTTGTTTTCTTTTTATTTTATGTGAGGAAGAAAGAACCAAAGGCAAAGAGCCTGCAAAACTATTCCTTCCAAGAGAAAAAAAAATATATAAGAGAGAGCCAAATTCAAGATCCGATCATAGCCAGATGCCTGGACACACTGCGTTTGAAAAACTGGAGATCATAGGAAGCAGGAAATACAGACAGAGGGAGACAGTTCCAGAGTTGACCTGTTGCATAAATGAAAGACTGGGAGTAACGGTTAACTCTTGCATTAGAGAGTTGGACAGAAAGGGATGAGAGTTTGCTGCTAGACGGGTGCTACGCGCCCGTCGTAGAGGTGAAGGAATGCATCCAGACAGTTCAGAGGAGCAGTGACCATTGAAGTAGCGATAGAAAAGAGATAAAGATGCAACAGTGCGGCGAAGAGACAAAGGTTGAAGGGAGTCAGTAAGAGGAGGAGAGTTAATGAGGCGAAAAGCCTTTGACTCCACCCTATTGAGAAGAGCTGTATGTGGGGAGCCTCCCCACACATGAGAGCTGTACTCTACACAGTGGCGGATAAAACCCGTGTATAGAGTCAACAATTGTGCAGGGGTAAAGAAGGAACGGAGTCGGCTTAGCACACCCAATCTCTTGGAAGCAGATTTTGCAAGAGATGTAATATGATCTTTCCAAGACAAGTCCCGAGTAAATGAAACCCCAAGCATGTTCAAGGATGATGCAGGATTAAGCTGAATATTATCAAACATTAGTGGGTATACCTGTGGAAGATTTTGTCGGGTTGATAGGTGCAAAAACTGTCTTTGATGCATTAAAAACAACAAGATTATTTTTACCCCAATTAGAGATATGAGCAAAGTCAGACATTAGGTGTGCCATAGCCTCATCCCTTGTTTGTTGAAGTAACTGCTGAGATGGACGTTGCGGGAATCGAATGGAAAGGTGAAGGGTGGAGTCATCAGTGTATGAGTGGATAGGGTTAGATGTACAGCTTAGAAGGTCATTGATGAATAAAAGGAAGAGAGTTGGTGATAGGACAGAGCCCTGAGGAACACCGCTGTTATTAGATCTAGGAGAAGAACGATGAGACGGGGGGGGGGGGGGTGAGCTGGGAGCAGGGCAGTGAATTGGAGGGGGACAGGGCACATGGAATCGATTTGATTGTGGCCACTCCTTACGGGATTAAGGCGTCTGGCAATAGACAGATAGATAGAACTATGTTCATACGTACTTTACCAGCCCTTACAGAATTAACTCCCCGTGGTGTCTGCTGTCTGACTGGCTGGCCTCTGGCTTGTGTTGCCTATCGTGTCCAGACCACGTTACCAAGATATAAAGCAAACATTCGGACTTTTAATTCCGATGTCGAACCACAAAATAAAATAAAACCATGCTTTCGTGTATGATTCTATTTTTCATTTTTTTTGTATAGCATACATGTCACTTAAGTGTTTGTGGCTTAGATTTTGTCATATATATTTTGTAAAAAAAAAAAATGGTACTTGGTTCTGATGCCACCCTGACCCCCCCCCCCACCGTCCCCTTTTTCCTGACGGTCCCATGGTACCTCCCCTCCCCTCTGGATCTTTCCATCTCCCACTTTGGGAACCACTGATCTAAATGGACTCTTAAGACTCCTACCTACAGTTACGTACTCCTAAGATGAAGAAAAACTTATAATGATAGCCAGAATACAATAAAAAAGGCGGCTCGATACTGAAGTTAACTGAACAGGGGTCTAGGAACATACAGTATTTACACTGATATCCTTTAACATACCTAGTAAATTATTGTGATTATTACAAACACACACACACACACACACACACACACACACACACACACACACACACACACACACACACACACACACATATTTCACTCAAAACGTACTGAGGCTAAATACAAATTATTTTTAATTTTATGATATTAACTTTATATTTTTTTCATTAATTGTAGTTGATTTGGAAGGCCCCCTCAGAAACCTTGGGGGGGCGAGCGCCCCTCGCTGCTCCCCCCCCCAAATGACGCCCCTGGAAAAGGGATGAGAGTTTGTTCCTGGACGGGTGCTACGTGCCCGCCATAGTAATGGAGGGATGCAATCAGACAGTTCAGAGGAGCAGTGAGCATTAAAGGAGCGATAAAAAACAGATAAAGATGCAACAGTACGGGAACGAGACAGCGGTTGAAAGGAGCCAGGAAAAAGGGAAGAGTTAATGAGATGAAAAGCCATTGACTCCACCTTGTTGAGAAGAGCTGTGTATGGGGACCCTGCCCACACATGAGAGTTGTACTCTACACAGGGGTGAATAAAATCCGTGTGTAAGTCAACAACTGTGCAGGGGTAAAGAAGGTACAGAGTCGTATTAACACACCCAATCTCTTGGAAGCAGATTTTGCAAGAAAGGTAATATGTTCTTTCCAATATAAATCCCGAGAGAATGAAACCCGAAGTTTGCTTAAAGATGATGCAGGCTTGTGCTGAATATTGTTTAAAATTAGAGGGTACTCTGTAGAAGATTTTGTCTGGTTGAGATGTAAGAATTGAGTTTTTGATGCATTAAAAACGAGGTTATTTTTGCCCCAGTCAGAGATAAGAGGAAAGTCAGACAGCTGGTGTGCCATAGCCTCATCCCATGTTTGTTGAAGCAGCCGCTGAGATGGACGCTGTGGGAAGTGAATGGAAAGGTGAAGAGTGGAGTCATCAGCGTATGAGGGGATAGGGTTAGATGTACAGCTTAGAAAGTCATTGGTGAATAAAAGGAAGGGAGATGGTGATGGGACAGAGCTCTGAGGAGCACCACTATTGATAGCTGTAGAAGAACGGTAGCCGTGTACAACAGCAGCCATAGAACGACCAGAAAGGAATCTAGAGATGAAGGCAAAGATAGAAACTGTAAGAGTGTAGTTTGGAAATTAATGATTTATGCCAGACTTGATCGAAAGCGTTTGAGATGTCAACTGCCATGGCAAAGCTTTCGCCAAAGTCCCGAAAGGAGGATGACCAGGAGGATGATGGGTAGGTGAGAAAATCACCAGTGGAGCGTCCCTGGTGGAACCCATACTGACAGTCGGAGAGACGGTTGTGATAGGGAAGATGCTTTATTTTTTTTTTTTTTAAGCATAGACTCGAAAACTTTTGAAATACAGAATGTTAAAGCAGTTGGGCGATAGCTAGAGGGCTGTGAATGGTCATCCTTCTTTGGGACAGGCTGAATGAGAGCAAACTTCCAGCATGAAGGAAAGGTGCAAGTTGATTGACAAAGACGAAAGACTTCACCTAGGCAGGGTGTAAGCACAGAAGCACAGTTCTTGAGGAAAACAGAAGGGACCCCATCAAGACCATATGCCTTGTCAGTATTGAGGCTAATGATGGCAGAAAAGACATGAATTGAAGAAATTTTACTGTCAGCCATGAGGAAGTCAGAGATGGGGGGACAGCACCCGATTCATCTAAGGTAATTTTGGAGGAGACAGTCTGCTTTATCAGTAAAATAAATAGCTACAGAGCCATGACAGTGGAAAAGAGGAGGGAAGGATGATGAGATAAAGTTGTTAGAAAGGTTTTTGGCAAGGTGCTAGAAGGAGCAGGAAGCATTCGAGTTGGAAGGTTCAGAGCATTTCGTACGGATGAAATTATTTTTAGCAGAACGAGGAACAGACTTAACATGATTCCGGACAGAAACATAAAAAAGATGAGATTCAGGGGTAGGTTCGCTCCAGTACCTTTTGTAGGCCTCATTGTTGTGGACATCATTAGAACAAGCGCGATTAAACCATTATTATTTTTTTTTTACGTTAGTCAAAGGATATGTGAAAGGAATGTATGCTTCCATGTCCAAGAGAATTACCTCTGTAATCCACAAGACACATTCAGATGGCTTTCGGCCATGGAAGCAATAATCATTCCATGGAAGATCAAAGAAGTTCTGCTTGAGGGCCTCCTAATTGCCACAACCGACATCTCTTTGGAGGGTCCAGGGTGTACTAGAGCATTAGGACAGCTTAAGGTGACAAAGTTGTGATCGCAGGAGCCCAGCAGAAAGGAAATATTTACAGTGTAAACAAAAGGATTAGTTGTAAGGAAGAGGTCATGTATGCTACTAATATGTGGGGTGGAAGGGATCCAGACACAGGATAAGGAAGGCAAGCGAGTAGGAAAGATACCAGAAGAATGTCCAGTGAGATGGACCATGCACCTGTCCAGTCATTATTCAAATTTCGAAATTCTCGGCACCACCACACAGGCCTAACATTCCTCGCGAAGAAAATGTTCCTCCTCTTCATAATGCTTGTGGAGTCGAGATCAATCCTTTGACTGCAAAGTTAAAGAGAAGGTTTTATTTTATTTATTTTTTCATATCCTTCTCCATGCAAACTTCATCCATCCAGTTAAATGATCTATCATTTCTTTTGTGTCTCTTTCTGCATTGCTTAACCACACGTTTGGTTAATCACACATTCATTAATCATATCCATCTTAATCAGCTTGACCTTCCACACCACCTCCTGCATTCATACCCACTCATCATATACGAATGTATATCGGTACCCTTTTCACAGCCCTCTTCATTATCCGTTCTCTCAGTGTAGCCAGACACCTCATTAAGAAGAAAATAAAACATTATGAGCAAAATATAAGATATTATTTTGTCGGTGCGTTGGGAATGTAAGTAATGTACAGTATACAAACAGGGTCTGTGTTTAGGAAGAGGAAGAAACTAAAGATAAGTTAAAATGAAAAATACAAAGAGTCTTTATATTCAGCATGGAACTGGGACTGTGTGTCTGTCGACGTTTTTATTGTTAGTAAAGTAGATAAACTGTGTCTACGTTTAATGCTGACCTGAACAAGACCCGCCACGCCCTTAGTAACATCACCATCTGTCCTTGGTGTGGGCCCGGGTGAATTGGAGGATGGGAGGTGGAAAGGGGTGAAAGAGAGGAGGTAAACGGTTGGAAGAGGTGAGAGAGGCGGTGGAGAGGATGGTGGAATGTGGAGCGGAAAGGTGGAGGTTTGGCTAGGTTAGATCTGATAGATGGGTGATGTGGAAGAATGGATGAGAAAGGATAGAGAACTTAGAAGCTTGGAGTGGAAGAAATGTGATGGAAGAAGCGACGGAAAGGAAAGTGGAGGACAAAGTTAGCTTACGTTGGAAGGGATCGACTGAGGGGTGGAGAAAGGTGGAAGAACTAGAGTGGAGGTGAAATGTTTGGATCTCAGAAGGGGTAGGAGAAGGGGTGGAAGAGGGGATCGCATTTTGGAGTGGAAGATGGAAATTGGGTGGATATGGGTGCCGTAGAGGGTGAAAAAAGTGAAAATAAGTGAAGAAGGGTGGAGAGTGGGAAAAGCAAGAGAAGAGAAATGAAAAGAGTTGGAAAGTATAAGTATGTTGGGGGAGGCGGTGGCTGAATCGGTAGAGAGGCGGCCTGCAGTCCGGATGGACGCAGGTTCGAATCCCGGCTGGGGCAGGGAACAGTTTAAGGATTTGAATTTCATAAAAAAAGCAGGCTTTCCTGATCTACCAGACTACCCGCCGACATGTCGTAAAAATACCCCCGCTAATACCAATACACCAGTCCTGTATGAAACAGCCCTAGCATGTATTCAATATGGACGGTGGGTGTTAGTGCCGAAGTGGTGACATGTGGAGGTGTAGGAGGACTTCTGGGCCTTGGGATAGGCTACTGCCCCCGAGATATAGGCCCTGAAGCCTTTGCCCAGAGTCGGACACATAAAAAAAAAAAAAAAAAAAATGAAAGTCGAAAGAAAAGCGGAGATGAAGAGTGTGAAAGGAAAAGTGTGTGTGTGTGTGTGTGTGTGTGTGTGTGTCCCATGAATTTGCAAAAATTTGCGCTGAACTTCTCTATTACCGACTTGGAAGTGCGCTCACATAAAACATAACATTGACGCAGATTCCTTGCACGAATCAACCACGCCTCATTTTCTTTTGGACGTCTCAGATCCAGAGTCTTTGAAAACACCAACTTGAGAATCGTGCCGAAGGTATCAGTATGTATGGTTGTATATCTCTCCACCTTCTTACACGGTGCTGAATCTCTGACTACGTATCAGCGTCACATTAAACAGCTTGAGTCGTTGCACATCCGATGCTTATAGCGTGTTGTGGGATTCACATTGGAGGATAAGTCCCTCACCCACAAATTCTCCTGCAGGAGAAATCAACTAGCAGGCTAAAAAGCAGCTGAGATGGGTCGGACACGTGTTCCTTATGCTTGAGCATCGCCTTTCCCGCCAGGTTCAGTATGGGCAACTCCCTGCAGCACACCGCAATCCGGGGGACAGAAGAAGAGATGTAAAAATGATATATGGACAACTCTGAAGAAATGGAACCTCACATCAAAAGATCTTGAAACCAATGCCTCGCACAGAAAATATTAGCGAGTCTCTGTAGCGAAGGCAACGGAGGTACAGTACAACCAAAACAAGTTCTCCTATGGTCCGTCTATTTTATGAGGCGCGTTTGGGCGTTGTCCCTCTTGGGAATTTCCTAGGCCGCCTGTCTGCCAAACACCTGTCTGTCTCATGTCAGCTATTTACTACCTCTAAATGAAGTTTATTTACGGTATATATATATATATATATATATATATATATATATATATATATATATATATATATATATATATATATATATATATATATATATATATATTTAATTCTTTAATAAGGCTATATAGTGTTATAAATGCCTCTTTTTTTTTTTTTTTTCTTTTAATAACAATTACTTTGTATAAATACCGCAACACTTGGCATCGTTGCTTTCCAACGTTGCCATGAGTGTAAGGGTAGAGTGACCGTGTTAATCCAGGTCATTTCCACACTGGCCGCCACCTGAGATGGATGCTCTTACTCCTGCTACTCGCTCGCGTGTGCTCCACAGTAAAGAAAAAGAACTTATTTACAGCATAAATAAGTATTTTTTAGAAGAGAAGGCAAACAGAGGACCTATAATTGTTCCCTCAAAAGCTGTTGATAGACCTCCTGGGAAATCCTCTATAAAAAAAACGCGCCTTGACTTTTACCTCAAAGGTGGTGTGGAAAAAAAGTCGAAATTATAGAGAACAAATAAAACATCATACTTGATGGAAAGTATCACATTCATAAGAAAAACATAATGTTGACAGACAGACAGTAACAGAGAGAGAGAGAGGAGGGAAAGGGAATGGAGATAAGGGGGATAGGCGGACAGCGAGGGAGGGAGGTTGGAGAGGCCGGAAGGCAAGACGGAGGGAGGGAGGGAGGGAATGTGGTGGAAATCGAATAGTAGCGCGACAAGACAGTCAGGATGCTTTTCCTCAACCTCAAAGGTGGTGTGGAAAATAAATCGAAACTATAAACCACAAATAAACCTCACACTTTAAGGAGAAAATCGCAGTCATAATAAAAAATAATGTTAGAGAGACAGACAGACAGACAGAAACAGAGAGTAGGGGGAAAGGTCATGGAGAAAAGGAATGAATAAGAGCGCAACAAGACAGACAGACAGTCAGTCTGGAGGCTTTTCCTCAAATTCTGAAAATTCATAAAAGTGTATAGACTTTTTATAGTAATAAATCTATAAAAAATGCAATTTCTATATGCAGAGAGAGAGAGAGAGGAGAGAGTGGTGTGCTGGGAGGGAGAGTTGTCATTTACGCCTTGTTTCTAATCCGATTAAGTTGCCCAGTACAAAGTATGGCAACACTGTGGGACGGGGACTCCCCAAGAGGGACAACGCCCAAACGCTCTTCATAAAATAGACGGACCATAGTAAACCTAGACTTGACATGCTGACTGTGTGGTAAGGTTTGTGGATCTAGGATTGGTCTACACAGTCCCACATGTTGCCACCAACGAAAATGATAACCACACCATTTCTGTGGGTTTAGTAGACGTAGTCTTCTGTATCAGAAGGGCATCTCTAATGCAATGTAATGTGTGTGTGTGTGTGTGTGTGTGTGTGTGTGTGTGTGTGACACTGGTAGGTTCAGCGAAACAAAAGTGAAGAGGCAGATAGAACTGAGAGGAGGAAAAACATAATAGATCGTGAAGATTGTGGTGCGGAGAGGCAGGGTGAGAGCAGAGAGAACAAAGTGATGTGAGGTGAGGCGAGACTGAGGTGAGGTGAAGATGTCAGTTGACATGAATAGGAATTGTACTAAGGAAACTAAACAGCAGCAACTCAGTTCGTGCTTTGAAGATTGTTTTTTGCAGAGAAGATTGTGGCTGTAGTAAGTTTTGTTATTCAAGAAGTAAGGTTAACATGACACAGGAAGGTTCCCCTCATCCACCAATCCCTCCAGACGAAGCTGAAAGGGGAGGGGTGAGAAGGACCGCCAAACAGTAAACAAAAACTGATAGAATTTTGTGTGAAGTGAGACTGAAGGGTAGGGGCAGAGTGAAGTGAGACGAGAGTTTGAGGAGAAGTGAGGTGAGGTGAGAGTATGAGGTGAGGTGAGAGTGTTAGGTGACATGAGAGTATTTGGTGAAGTGAAAGGATGAGCTGAGGTGAGAGGAGAGAGCTGGGTGATTGGAGACAGGGTGAGGTTTTTGGAAGGCTGGAGTGTGAGGTGTGTGTGTGTGAGAGAGAGAGAGAGAGAGAGAGAGAGAGAGAGAAATACCGGATATATATATATATATATATATATATATATATATATATATATATATATATATATATATATATATATATGAGAGAGAGAGAGAGAGAGAGATCTGAGTGAGGGAAAATCAGGGGAGGTGAGGGGAAGGGCAAGTGTGAGGTGAGGTAGAGGAGGTGAGATGATAAAAAAGCTCCAGGCGAGATAAGGTGAGGTGAAGTGATGTAAGAAGGTAGAGGGCAAAGTGAGATGAGTGGCGAAAGGAAATGAGTTGAGGAGATGTAAAAGGAGAGGAGGGGTAATGTGTAGAATCACTGAGGAGCATATGAGGTGGGGGGATGAGGTAGGTTGGTGGGGTCAAGTGATGTGATTTGAGATGGATTGATAGAGGGAAGACGAGAAATAAGAGTGAAGAAGAAGAATATATGTGGGGTGAGAAATGAGGAGAGACGAGGTAGGTGGTGGGCGACGTGAGGATAGAGTGGGTGAGGAGGAAAATAAATGAGGTAACGGGAGAGGCGAATACAAGTGAAGTGAGAATGAGAGGTGAGGGGGGTACAGGTGACATGAGGGAGAGAAAAGGGCAGGTGAGATGAGAAGTTAAAGAAGAGGGTCAAAGATGAAAAGTGAGGAGGATGAGAGGTAAGGGTTAGGGTGGGTAATTAACCCGTCACGTCCCGAGCTATTTCGAACCTGCGACACCCCACAATCCTGAGGTATTTTGGATTTTTTTTTTTTTTTACTAAAACCTCCGCTTTTGGTGAGAAACATCGAAATTTCATAGAGAAATCGCTCACCTGAGGTTTAAAATACTCGATCCAGGTAGCAGTACCTTCTTAGCTGACTGGGTTTTCTAACAGGCTGGCACCAAAGAAAACGAGTTCTGTGGGAGTGTAACCATTTCAAACCACTCATAAACGGTATTTATTTATTTACGTGGTACGAATTTATATGTAGTACGAGAGTATATTGGTTTTCAAACAGTAATATAGGCATTATAAGCATTGTTTCACTCACTAACTCATCACCATACCTGACCTTCTTTTGCCACATTACCTGACCATCATTTTTGACTGTTTCTTCCTCTAATGATATGTAAACTTTGTCCTCCACATTGTCATTGATTGGGGAATCACTCTGGCCCTGAATGTCTTTATTGGGCAGGTAACTGGTAACAGGTGAATTGCCGAGACAATGGCGTGAGGGGGGGGAGGGGGAGGTTATGCGTGTAAGGCATTGTCCCTGCTTGGCATCTTGTAGAGGAATAAAGGAAGGTGTCCCGTGTATACGTACGAAAAATCGTGCGCGAAATTTGAAAATCGTGCAAATTAGGGACCTTGCAATTGCACGATGTACCAGTGCATCGTCGAGACTGGCAAATGCAAAATGTTGCAACGTACCCATACATCGACGGGATGGGAGGGTTAAGGTGTGACAATGTCAGTACCATACATCCCACACAGCATTTCATACATCTCACACAACTACCAAACATCCACCACCATCACTTTGCATTCCGACCACTGAAATGCATCCCCACCACTACCATGCTTCCCTAGCCACTACAATGGCTCTCCAGCCACTTCCATTCCTCACCAGCCACTGCCATACCTCCTCCAGTTTTTACCTTGCCTCCCACAACCACTACCATACCTTACCTAGCTTACCCTTCTTAACCATTACCATACCTCGACTCCAGCGATCTCCTAATAATACAGTATCCTCGCTAAAAGCCATTTTCTCGTGGGGATAGTGTTGTACACCACACTCCTTCAGTAATAATTACATGCTTCGCAGTCATCTTTAATGAGCACGATATCTGGCTGCTATTAATAGGGATTGGTAGTGTAAGAACAATAGCGGTATGGAGTGTGGAGACAAGTCCATAGAGAAACTGTACCACTAAAGTTAGGACAGTGTGACATTGTATATCTCTTTCTGTTTCAAGTCCCTCCTGGACTACCAGGACACTCTTTTCTGTTTCAAGTCCCTCCTGGACTATCAGGACACTGTTCCACACACTGAGGTTCTGAAAACACAGATAAATTTTCTGCTTTACTAACTTCGCATAAGGCAGTGTTATGGGGTGTATATTACGGTGCACTCTTAACTCTTAATTAAGCACCAAAAGGGATAAGGTAAAGCTTGAAAGAAAACTAACTTAACTTTACTGCACACTATAACATACACAAAGAAGAAACCAGGGATCACTTTACAAAAGGAGGGTCCATATAGGCCTCAGAATAAAAATATAAAACAAGTTATTTCTTACCTAACCAGAACACACTCAGTGGAGGCTAAGTACTCACAAAGCTCGAGGAAACGTGGAGACTTCGAAGGTTAAATCCAGATATAAATCACACACTACTGTAAATGGAAGACTGAACAAAACTGGGAAATGGTGCACAAACAGTGTGTTTTGTAATCAAAGTCATGTAGTGAGTAGTGTTGGGGAAAAGTGCAACACAATGTGACAAAAGTGTAACGTGACAGTAAATGAGACAAAACTTGTGCAAAAATGTGTACAGGAATGTGTGTACAAAATGAGACTAAATGTGTGTCTACACATTTTCCTCGACCTTATAAAGGAGACTTACTCCACCTCTCTCAGCTAATTAACCACTAGGCTGTCTTATAAATAATCTCCGTTCATATAGAAACAATAGAGGCACCTGCTACCAATAAGGGCCTCATACACTCCACACAGAACCAATTGCGTGCCATCAAGAGCTTGACGAAAGTGCCATTTAGGCTTCTAATTGGCAAACATCCCTACTTTGCTCCTCCCACATTATGTCACACCCAGTATTTCAAGGACAAGAGGAATCTTCTGCGTAGTTTGTGAGAAAAACATCTGGTGTGTTATCAGTTGAGAAGGCAAAAGTTGACCACTGGGTGCTGGGTAAATACAAGTGGGGACTAGGGTTACCCTTTACAGGCAGCAAAACTGATAAGAGAAAAGATTTAATGTTCTTAACGGCTCGCTTATATCTCTCCTTTCATTATCATCTTATTTTCTATTTCACCCATTCGTTACTGGGGTAACTACGCCAGTGACAGCAGTTACATTACTTCAGCAACATCATTGGAAACAAGTCACTAAAGACATGTAGATTTAACTCAGTTACATATAACGACAAACACATTAAATGTAATGTAACAGCTCACTTTTGAATATTGTATGCTCACTTGAAGTCTTACTTAGTACAAGAATAATCACTATCCACACGACCAGGGACAAGCACTGACGTTTTCATTATTGCTGGATACTGAGCAAAAGTTAATAGGCATTTAACTGACACTTATGGCATGTGAAATTCCCTTGTCTTGTATACCCACAGATATCCCCATCTCACTAAATTTTGCTTACCAGTTTCATTTTGCCGAACCATGGTCGTGTGACGTCTGCTTCTGTCAGCAGAAATACCGTGCCTCTGAGACAATCCTCAAGTTTGTCCCCTCTTCCAACCACCTAATTCTCTTCTGACTGGTCACCAGGTCACCCTTATGACTGTCCTTATATACACTTCCCGGAGCACTGTCTTCCTCCGTACTTGTGTCATTAATGCTAATGATGTACACATAAACACTCTCCCTCGTACCTCCTGACAAAAAATTAATGAAGCATTCTCTCATGATCCTCGTTTATCACGCCAGCCCCACAGAAGTCTGGACTGTATTAAAAGGTGTCAGGTACCCTTGCACGTTTAGTGTCTGCTATTTCCAGTCTTTACTTCCTCCCTCTTTTGTGATTTTCTGTGTCTCCTGTCGTCTCTAGATCTTCTCTGCAGCTTCTCATGCTTCCTGTGCTTTTTAGCAGTTGTCTCCTCTTCTTCATTTCCCTCTGGTTCATCGTTTTGTCCCAGTTTAGGTCCTACACCAAGATTAATGGGTTTATCAGATAGACTTGAGGCACGGGAACCCTGGCCCCCTTTTGTTTACATGCATCATAAACTACTTCCCCCATGTGTTGGCTTCGGCATGGTCTGGATCCGTAACATCATCAAGTGTTTGGTTGTTTCGACAACAGAACATACAAACATATGAAGAGAGGATAACCGCAGTAGACCAATTGTCCCATGCCAGGCAGGTCCTGCAAGAGCGTTTAATAGAATGAGACAAGGATGGCAAAGCAGAAGGGTCCTTCCCACCCACCAATCTCTCCAGCCAAAACCAACAAGAAAAGGTTAGAAGGGACACCACGCAATATAGAAAAAAAGGCATGGCCATTTTATAGGAAAGAGCAGAAGAAGAAAAGAGACTGTCTTGGTGAAACCTGTAAAGGAAAAAGAATTAATTGGTATCGATTATTAGAAGAATTTTTATGCCTCCCCTCACATATACTTGAAGAGGCATTAAGTGATTGGTCTGTCCGTCCTTGCGTCCGTGAGTGGGTGCTTGCATGCATGGGTTTGTGCTTCCATGACACTCTTGTGGATGCGATATCTCCTGTACCTCTCGACAGATTTCAACCAAACTTTTACTTTTTTTTAAATGATACAGTATGAAAGGACAATGAACTGATTAGGTCAGCAGTGTCAAATGTCAAAGGTCAAGGTCATATTAGTGTGCACGCGATCTCTTGAACCACTCGACGGATTTCGACCAAACTTTTGATAGTGATATTGTCAAGGGATGGTGGATTGATTAGCTCAGCAAGGTCAAGGGGTGAAAGGTCACGGTCATATAGGGTCGACTTAGTTTGTCATAAGTCTCATTTCAATCCACAACGAACCCTGTCATGGAGGATGTATGGCGAGTCCGTGTGCAAGGCTGGGTGGAGACATACCGAGCCACGCTTTGCATCGACACCTTGGGGCCCGAGTTCTCAGCGTTTCCTTTTAATAGCCATTTTATTATATACGTTATGCAGGAAGCCGTTTAACCTGTGTTGTTCAAGTACCACCATCGCCACCCCTTACACAAGTGCACTTACATATGTTAGCACTCCAGAAGTATACCACCACCTGCCACTCCACATCCACACCTTTGTCACCACTCATCCATGTCACCACACTTCACTTACCATTTCACATCGCCACTTCCGTCGCCACTCCAAAATAAGTCACCCACGCCCCACTTTACTTCTACACTTCCGTCACAACGCCACAACCATACAACCACCCCACACCCCACGTCACATCTAGGTCTTCGCCACCATTCCACAGCTATACAACCATCCCACGTTCCACGTCACATCTACACGTCTGTCACCACCTCACAAACAAACAAACAATCATCCAACACCTGCTTCGTAATATCCAGACCTCCGCCACCACTGCAGCCACACCACCACACACCTACCATTTCACAGTCCAAATCGTTGTCACCACATCATCATCTTCCTATCAACACTTTACGTGGCAACCGCATTTAACTCCATCTCTATCATTCTGCATTCTCACTTGCCTTGGCCTAATCTATTAAACTCTAGCTCTTAATCCTAAGCTCACCACAACACAACCATACTATTGCTGCCACCACCACCACCACCACCACCACCACCATTACCACCACCAAAATCCGCTCATCGGAACCACTCCACTACCATCATCATCATTATCATCACAATCACTACCATTCCTGTTACCAACCATTCCGCAACCTCACCACCAATGCACCATCAGCCTGTACCACTTCCACTGCCTACCACACCACATGGCCACTCCACCATCGCCACCACCAGCTCACCGCCAGCCATCTCATCACACACAATCTCCAGGTCGGGTTATGAGACCACACCCCACACTCGCCCAATTTGCATACGCCATCTATTTTGGGAAGCTCATTTTCCTCTTTTTTCGAACTTGTAAGTTTTGCAGTCATTAATTTCCCTGACGGTAAATGGCGAAACTTTTCCAGGCTCAACGAAATTAGTCATTATCTGTTCAGACTTATGGGTTTTCCTGTAGTTGATTAAAATCGTCTGTCAGTTGTCAGAATAAAATCATCTTGGTTGTCAGAATAATACCATGTGGCAGTTGTGAGAATAAAATCAGGAATTTGCAAATGGGTCTGAATTTCGATAACAGAAAATACGTACTTGTTGCACTGAGGAGAGTTTGTCGTATTGGGGAATACTTTTGACATGGAAGCAACATCAAAAGTAGGCTACTTGATGGATGCAGGAGCTTCAGGGTCCTGATATGGGGATTTGCAAAAATCGCTAAAGTCCTCGGGAGTAAAGCACCTCATTTACAATAAACGTTAATAATAGACAGACGGGCAGGGCCTCCCCTAGAGATACTCCCGCATCTCAAAAGTTGAATATGAGAAAACTTTGTTATATCGGGAAATGTCACTCGGGATAGTTTCACAGTGAATAGGATGGTTAAATTTGGGAGAATTTTTTATGATGAAATATCTGTCGTACTGGTGAAAATTACGAAAGTCTCTACTCCTGGTGTTAGTGTGATCCTGATGTTTTGAAATAATTTGGGTATTTATTTATCTTTTTGTATCAGCAGTAGTAATAACCAGTATGACTTACAATTCCATGTTTGTTGAAGTGAAACTTTTAGGCGTGGATATTAGCGTGTGGATATCTGACTGTAGGTATTTACAGGTGCATGTTTGCGATATTTACGTTTAGATACCTGTGTGTAGATATTTGCGTGTGGATATGTACGTGTGCTACTTATGGGCATTTACGTGTTGATACGTGAGGATATTTACGTGTAACTACTTACCCGTGATTATTTACATATATCAGGTATATTTATGAAAGGATATCACGTGTGGATAGTTAGGTGTTCATATTTACGTGTGCTACTTGCATGTGGACATATACGTGTTGATGCTTGGGGATATTTATATGTAACTAGTTACCCGTGAGTATTTACAAGTATCAGATGTATTTATGAACAGATATTCCGTGTGGGTATTTACGTATAAATATTTACGTATTGATATTTGTATACTTACGTGTGGATATTTATCCAGTCAGGTATACTTGTGCACATATATGGATATTTACATATGAATATATGCGCGTGGCTGTTTACGTGTTCCGCTTCGTTTCATGCTGGTCAGTATCAACTCCATCCTTGTTTTTTGTCGAAGTGAACATCGCCTGCAAGTTTACCCTTGGTAAAAAATCATTTTAGTTTTTCATATACTTGGCGTACATGAAATTGGATACATCGAATAAGAGAGAGAGAGAGAGAGAGAGAGAGAGAGAGAGAGAGAGAGACGAAGTTGTAGACTCTATGTCGCTGGAGAGATCAGAGTGAATTATCTGCCACGCTTACCTAGCTAACACGGCAGCCTAAAGCCTTACCGTTTTGGTAGCACATTTTTAGTGCATTTTTCACTAACAGTAAAGTTTAGAGTATCCTGTGGCAGGAGATTGTTAAGGTAATGTAAATGGAGACATTACGGTCATTTTATTCCTGCACAACGATATATATATATATATATATATATATATATATATATATATATATATATATATATATATATATATATATATATATGTATATTTATATATATATATGTATATATATATTGCCTACCTTCAGATCTCTGGTGTTGAAGGGTCACTGACGGCTGTATCCATCCCCTCTATTCCAAAAATTCTCTCCTAAACAGAACCATATCGTCTGGAAGCAACAAGAACCCTAACACTCAGAGTTGGGTTGGGTTAGGTAGCATTGGGTTGGGTTGGGTTAGGTAACATTGGGTTGGGTTGCGTTAGGTTGCATTGGGCTGGGTTGTGTTGGGTTAGGTTAGGTTACATTGGCCTGGGTTGAGTTTGGTTAGGTGGCATTGTGTTGGGTGAGTTTACATTGGGTTGGGTTAGGTTGAGTAAGATTGCATTGATTTGTGATGTGTTCGGTTGGGTTAGGTTGCATTGGGCTGGGTTGTGTTTAGTGCCTACATTGTGTTGGGTTAAGTTGCAGTTAGCTGGGTTGGGTTAGGTTAGGTTACATTGGCTTTGGCTGGGTTGGGTTGGATTATAAAACGGTGTAAGTAGGATGATTGATTATGGCTCACGATGGTGGTGTGTAAGAATGAAGATAGGCATTTTAGCCCCGTCAGACCGAGGACGTCTTTATTTTATTCTGGCTAACATCACACTATTGTATACTACTCAACGTGGGTGAGATGCTTCCGAGTTATAGGGTGTATAAACAGATCATTAATCTTTGTCCATTTAAGCTGTTGCTAGAGACTGTTCCTAACCCCTTCGCGACGAGTCATACATTTCACTGGTGGTATCATGAAGGAAATAGAAGAGTCATCGTCACAGTGATTTGGTTAACTCTTGGACAACAAAAGGTTTCCCTGTGACGGGTGAATCGTCTGAAGCCATCCTGAGTAAGTTATACAGGTTGTCAGCAATTGTTAAATAGCAAAGAAAAGAAGCTTGGCCACATGAAAGAATTTGAACTTCCTTATAGACGTGGATTGTAGGTGGTGAAGTTAGGGGAATGTGGGGAGGATAAGGTATTGGTGGTGGTGGGGATGGTGAGTGGGTTAATGAAGTGATTCGTGTCATCCGAGCCACGGTAATTTGGAGAACGAGTCAAGCTTGAGCGGGACAATGAGGCTCGTTAGCAAGGTATTGAAAGAGGGAGGGGAGCGGTGGGATGGGGACCTCTTGCAAAGTTAGGGTAGTCCTTTGTCTTGTTTTATCTATATTTGTATATTTGTCCTTCTTTACTCGTACATAACTGTCCGTCATTGTCTACCTTGGTGTTCGTCCAACTATTTATATGTTTGTCTGTCTTTGGTATTTTCTTATAACTCTTTTCGTCTTGCCGGTTCACACTTCTCTCACTGGGAGTAACGTCAAACTGGGAAGTGCCTGACATATGAATATGTATACAGTATAGCTGGTGAATGTACTGTACCCTGCTTAGACTATTAAAACGAATAATTCTTTAGCAAATTTTGATAGCTGTATCATCACTATCGCTATCATGACTGTAAATTACATCACTATCACTATCACAGCCATGCACCGTTATCATCTCAACCATTATCTATCTATCTATCTATCTATCATCTATTTATCATTAATACAATTATTATTGCTACTACCATCATGACAACGTTTATTACTTCTACTACTACTATAACCACTTCCACTATCACCAGTGCTACTACCACAGCCTCATTTATCATCATTACCATTATCATTAATACCATTATTACTACCACCGTTATGACACAGCTTCCGTAGCTTCCACTGCTGCAGTCACCATACTGTCATCAATATTACTACTGTACAGCTGCGTAATGGTGCAAGTTTTTTGCTGTTTTTTTTTTTCTTTCATTAATTGCTAATGTCACAGAAACTACATGTGGTTTGTTTTAGTTTATTGCCTCAACTTATACGTATATGTAAGAGAAAATTATACTGCGAAAACTGAGATTCTGCACAAAATTATAATCACTGATCAATGGGAAAACATGTTGGCGCAATTGCCCCATGCTTTGGGTCAATCACGCCGGTCTATACAGGTTAAAATAGAGTATCCTTGTGCATGAACGTTGTTTGCCAGTAGCATTAAATCTTCAAGCAAACATTCAACACTGTTGAGAATAGAACATGTTAGTTAGCAGAAATTTATGTAGTGCTGAGAACAGATCATTGTGAAATATTTGAAAACAGTGTAGCATACGCAGAATTATTGTTAAATCTAATGAAAGTGTGTAGAGAAAGATAAATAATAATATTGATAATCTCGAGCAGGATATGAACCCCTTCAGCCCGTGTCATATATATATATATATATATATATATATATATATATATATATATATATATATATATATATTGTTACATAGCCTATGATTTCATCATCCTTTGTGTAATTTTAACGCACAGTATGCTGCATGTTTGATCACGAGCGTGTTCTGCCTCAGTCCCCCCTTCTACCGTTATAGTAGAGTAAGTCGTCCTTTCTGTTGTTCAGAATAGGATTGTCAGCTCTTTGTCCCCTATGGCTTCATTTGCGCGTCCTTCTTACAAGTTGTATCAGGCTCTGCCGGCCCCTATATAATGAGCTCAGTCTCTGCATCATTGCCACTTAGATCTGCTCCTCATTTTGTTCACATCTCTGTCCTCCCCTGTACAGTTATTATTTTGAGTACTCAGGAAGTCTCCAACCATCTAGCAGCTGTGTAATTTGAGTATAACTGTTATTGCATTTTTTTTCCTTGTACTGTATAGCATAAGGTGTTGATTTGTAGGCCTAGTGAGTTTTTTTTGTGTGATTTATGTAAAGGTTCTTTATGTCAGTCATCATTCATAATAGTTTGTATCTGTAATGATTTATCTTGCATTAACTGAGCATTACCCAGTGTATTTTCATTTTATTAGGGCTGACTTAGATAAATTTACTCTTGCTAATTTCGTGTTAATAGAGGCTATTGCAGTTAACCATATATTTAACCTGTTTTTTGTCATTACATTATCCTTATGAGTCCTGAATGTTTTGTTGTTAGTTTGAGCATTAAACTTTAACTTGTAATTTTACCTAACTCTTTTGTTTTGAACCTGGAACTTTACGGGACAGTAGTGATTTTTAGTATTCTCACTTAAAGTGTACATTATCTTTCTCTGTTCCGTAACATAAATTTGGCGACCTCATATCAGGATATTCAGGATATTTTCATAAGGATATTGCTTGATATTATGTGACTGTGACTTATTCATGATGTCTACTATCTCTACACTTGATGAAGCCAAAGATTTTTTGTCAAATGTGCAAACAGTGTGTGATGTAGAAAACAGAACAAAGAATGAACTTAAGCTTGTTGCTCAACAATTGGGAATTCCTGTTCGCTCTCATCATTCTAAAGATCAAATTGTTGACATGATTAATGAAAGCTTGTTTAATGTAACTCCTCCAAATGAGCAAACGCAGATTGAAATAGCTAAGTTACAGCTAGCCCTGCAGGAGGCTCATGTGAAGGAAGCTGAATTTCAAGCACGTGCTAAGGAGGCTGAGTCTCAGGCTAAGGAGGCTTGTGTTAAGGAGGCAAATGCTCGTATTCAAGAGGCACAGGTACAGGCTCAGGCACAAATTGAACTTGCCAGGATTCAGGCAGACCATGAGTATCGCATGAAACAAGGTGGAACTGGATCATCTAGCTCTGATGATTTTGATGTGGCTAAAAATGTTAAACTTGTCCCTCCTTTTAATGAATCTGATTTAACAAAGTATTTTCAGTTGTTTGAGAGGGTAGCTACAGGTTTTAGTTGGCCCAAGGAGTATTGGCCAGTACTCCTTCAAACTGTTCTCACCGGTAAAGCTCAAGTAACTTATGCATCTTTGCCTCAGGATCAATCTGATAATTATGATGCAGTTAAGAGCTTGATTCTTAAGGCCTATGAGCTTGTTCCTGAAACTTATAGAGTAAAATTTAGGACAACTTACAAGCAAGATAAGCAATCCCATGTTGAGTATGCAAAAATCAAAGAAGATCTGTTAGAGCAGTGGTTAAATTCTAAGAATGTGGATTCTGATTTTGGTAAATTTAAGCAGATGATTTTGCTGGAGGACTTCAAGAGGTGTATTTATAAAGATGTAAGCCTATATCTTGATGAGAGAAGAATAGATAATTTGTCTGATGCTGCAGTTTTAGCTGATGAATATGTTCTCACACACAAGAGATATTCTAGAGAAAAAAGGAAAGCTGAGAGTAAATACGTTGCCTCTACTCAGAGTACAGGTAACAGGAAAGAGAATAAAGATGGTGTTTCTCAGGAAGTAAATACCTCTAGATTTCACCTCTAGATTTCAGAAAAGTAAATGTACTTATTGTAGTAAGCTTGGTCATACTACGGAGAAATGTTTCAGGAGACAGCGTGATGTGAACAAAAAGGAGTCTTTAAATATTCATTCAATTGGTCTAGTGTCCACTCTTGAGAGTTCCCAGAATTCTTTAACTGAGTTAACTGAACCTGCTTTGAGGGGTAACTTAAATTCTCATGATGGAGCTCCTCTTTTGAGCAGTAACGTGGGTGACACTCAAGAGTTCATGTGCTAATTTCCTGTCTGATGGTTTTGACAGTCCTCTGGACAGTAATGACAGGAAATCAGTTAAAATATATCGTGATACAGGTGCTTGCCAATCCCTTATGCTGACCAGTGTTCTAGGCTCTAATGTTAATTCCTCTGATGAAACTGTAATCTTACAAGGTGTAGGGAATAATTACTTCTCTGTCCCTCTGTGCAGAGTGAATTTAGAGTCTGGTTTTGTTAATGGTTCCGTTATGGTTGGGTTGGTTGAGACACTCCCAATGTCAGGTGTAACTTTCTTACTTGGAAATGATATTGATGGAAGTCAAGTGTGTCCAGCTCCTCAGTTGTCTAGTGAGCCAGTGGCTGCGTCCCAGGATTGTGATGTCCCTGATGTGTTCCCTGCATGTGCTGTCACTAGGGCTAAGTCTAAAGTTACTGGTGATTTAGAGGATAATGATGATGATGATGTTATCCTAGCTGACACTTTTCTTGCTAATTTGGACCACTCATCAGATGAGGCAGTACCCCGTAGTGTTGATAATTTGTCTCGTCAAGAGTTGGTTGAGTTGCAGGTTGCTGACCCTGAGTTGAAAGGTCTAGCTAACTCTGCTTACAGTGAAGAAGAGTCAGCCGGTGCTTCTACTTGTTATTATGTAAAGTCAGGAGTACTTATGAGGAAGTGGAGACCCCCAACAGCATCAGCTGACTGTGAATGGGAGGTTGTACATCAAGTTGTCATCCCTCGTGTTTGTAGGCAGGATATCGTTAGAGTGGCTCATGATTCCAGTTTGGCAGGACACCTTGGAGTGAGGAAGACTGTGGCACGCATTTTGAAACACTTCTACTGGCCAGGTATCTTCAGGGATGTTTCCTGGTATTATAAGTCTTGTCACACCTGTCAAGTTGTGGGGAAGTGTAATCAGACCGAAAAGGTTCCACCTCTAGTTCCCATTCCTCCTTTTGAGGCGCCATTCACCAGTGTGTTGATGGATATTGTGGGCCCTCTTCCTAAGACTTCTTCAGGATTTTCTTATGTGTTGACCATGATTGATATGGCTACTCGTTATCCTGAAGCCATTCCACTTAGAAATATCTCAGCAAAGAACGTGGTTAAGGAAATGCTAGGGTTCTTCACAAAGTTTGGTCTGCCCAAGGAGGTACAGTCAGACCGAGGAAGTAATTTCATGTCAAATGTTTTCAAGCAGTCTCTGAAAGAGTTGGGCATCACCCAGATCACGTCTTCAGGTTACCATCCCCAGACCCAAGGAGCGTTGGAGAGATATCATCAAACACTCAAATCGATGCTCAAGAAATACTGTTTGGAACATCAGAAAGACTGGGATAAAGGTCTTCCATTCGTTGTGTTTGCCGCAAGAGAATCTCCAAATGAATCACTGAGCTTCTCACCTTTTGAACTACTGTTTGGCCATGAAGTAAGAGGACCCCTTAAGTTACTCAAGGAATGCTGGCTGTCGGAGGAAGATGACGTCAACCTGCTGGAGTATGTGATGAAGTTCAAAGATCGGCTGTGCACTGCTTTACAGCTGGCGAGAGAGAATTTAGGAGCTGCTCAGGAGAAGATGAAGACTTGGTATGATAAGAAGTCCAGGTTACGCCACTTTCAGCCAGGAGATCAGGTTTTGATTCTGCTACTGGTGCATGGGCAACCTCTTCAAGCCAAGTTTAGTGGTCCTTATTTCGTGGAGAAGAAACTCAGTGATGTCAACTATGTCATCGCTACACCAGATCGTAGAAAGAACAAGCAACTTTGTCACATGAACATGCTAAAGTTATATCACAGGCGGGACGAAAATAATCCAGTCTGCACTGTAGCTGTTCCACCCGAGTCTGCAAGTGAAGCTCTCCCATGCAGTATGAGCCTGAGTGATAGTTTGGGGAAGAATCCTGATATCATGAATGATCTCCAGACTAAGCTTTCTCATCTAGCTCCCGAGGAAAGGCAGGAGTTTTCGGCATTACTGCAGGAGTGCCCGCAAGTGTTCTGTGCTACTCCAGGAAGAACCACTGTGTTGATGCATGATGTCGATGTTGGAGACGCAAAGCCAATTAAACTGCCTCCTTACTGTGTGAACCCAGTGAAAGTTCCTCTCATCCAGAAGGAGCTTGGCTACCTGTTGGACCACAAGATGACTGAGCCCTGTCAGAGCGAGTGGAGTTCTCCTGTCACTCTAGTCCCTAAGCCAGGTGGGTCACAGCGGCTATGCATCGACTACAGACGTGTTCATCAGATCACCAAAACAGACACTTACCCTCTCCCTCGCGTGGAAGATTGCATAGACAAGATCGGAAAGGCTAGGTAGTTAAGTAAGTTTGATTTGTTAAAGGGATACTGGCAAGTACCTATGACTGAACGTGCTAGGGAGATCTCATGTTTTGTAACACTAGGAAAGACTTTTGCATGTTCGGTAATGCCATATGGTATGAAGAATGCACCAGCCACATTTCAGAAGCTCATGAATGTTGTAAAAGAGGGTTTGGCAGGGTGTGTTGTTTATATTGATGACGTATTAATCTTCAGTGACAACTGGAAAGATCACCTATGCCATGTCAGTAAATTTCTTGAGCGTTTAGTTCAGGCTAATCTTGTAGCTAATTTATCAAAGTGTGAGTTTGGTCAAGCTAAAGTTCAGTACCTTGGGTACGTAATTGGTGATGGACATGTTGCACCACCAGGAGCTAAGGTTCAGGTTATAAGTGATCTTCCCAGACCTAAAAGTAGGAAAGTGCTACAAAGATTTTTGGGAATGGTACGTTATTACAGGAGATTTGTTCTTAACTTTTCTATTCTTGTATCACCACTTACAGACCTACTGAAAAAGGGAGTTAAATTTGTCTGGACCGATAGCTGTGAATCCTCTTTCAGCAAACTTAAAGCTATCCTATTAAGTCAGCCAGTGCTCGCTACTCCAAATTTTGCTAAGCCTTTTAAGATGGCTGTTGACGCAAGTGAAACAGGAGCTGGGGCTGTTTTGCTGCAAGAGGATGATCAGGGTATTGAACACCCTGTATCTTATTACAGTAAGAAGTTCACTCCACCTCAAAAGAACTACTCAACTATTGAGAAAGAGCTTTTGGCCTTGATTTTGGGTTTACAGCATTTTTCATTTTATTTGTGTTCTGGTTTTGACCCCATAGTCATTTATACCGATCATAACCCACTGAAATTCCTTAATAAGTTTAAAGATAAAAATCAGAGATTGACAAGATGGAGTCTACTTCTTCAGGAGTATTCATTAGACATACAACATGTCAAGGGGAAAGAAAATGTTATTGCAGATTGCTTATCTAGACTTTAGACAGATTGTTTTAGAGTAATAAGAAATTTCCTTTGTAAATTTCTTTTTCTTTGTGGGGAGGTGTTACATAGCCTATGATTTCATCGTCCTTTGTGTAATTTTAACGCACAGCATGCTGCATGTTTGATCACGAGCGTGTTCTGCCTCAGTCCCCCCCCTTCTATCGTTATAGTAGAGTAAGTCGTCCTTTCTGTTGTTCAGAATAGGATTGTCAGCTCTTTGTCCCCTATGGCTTCATTTGCGCGTCCTTCTTACAAGTTGTATCAGGCTCTGCCGGCCCCTATATAATGAGCTCAGTCTCTGCATCATTGCCACTTAGATCTGCTCCTCATTTTGTTCACATCTCTGTCCTCTCCTGTACAGTTGTTATTATTGTGAGTGCTCAGGAAGTCTCCAACCATCTAGCAGCTGTGTATTTTGAGTATCACTGTTATTGCATTTTTTTCCTTGTACTGTATAGCATAAGGTGTTGATTTGTAGGCCTAGTGAGTTTTTTTTGTGATTTATGTAAAGGTTCTTTATGTCAGTCATCATTAATAATAGTTTGTATCTGTAATAATTTATCTTGCATTAACTGAGCATTAACCAGTGTATTTTCATTTTATTAGGGCTGACTTAGATAAATTTACTCTTGCTAATTTCGTGTTAATAGAGGCTATTGCAGTTAACCATATATTTAACCTGTTTTTTGCCATTACATTATCCTTATGAGTCCTGAATGTTTTGTTGTTAGTTTGAGCATTAAACTTTAACTTGTAATTTTACCTAACTTTTGTTTTGAACCTGGAACTTTACGGGACAGTAGTGATTTTTAGTAGTCTCACTTAAAGTGTACATTATCTTTCTCTGTTCCGTAACAATATATATATATTCCTTAGGTCTTGCTGTTGCCTACCAAATTGGTGTTGGAGAACTCCTTCAAATGGTGGCACCCATATAACCGGGAGGTGGAGCTGTCCCTCAGTCCCTTTCCTATCCCCGGACGGGATGATGGTGGACTGCAGAAGAAGGGTAGCTTCGGCATGAAATCAGTTGGATTTACGTTCAGATAAACTATCAGTAGAAACTACTAATACTATTACCAACCGACATGATTAAACTGGGAAGAGATTTTTCTGGCTTAGAAAATAAATAATAAAAACTACACAGCCGTCATGAACTTGGCCAGTACTAGTGCACGTCTAAGCTGAATCAGATCATCAGGCAGTAGCAAGAATAAGATAAACATCAAGTCGTTGGGTTCAACTGCTTAATCTTTGGACGACAGAATTTTAAAGTTTATTAGTATTGATGCCGCGAGATGATTTTATTCAGTTATAGGATGGCCTCTTATCATACAAGGCTTACAGATGGGTTGTGATAAAGAAGAAGCAATTCATTTCATCATAGTAAATCCATGAACTCATGAATAGTTGTGTATGAGAGAGAGAGAGAGAGCACTTGGCGTACGTTCGCTTTGTTTTATGTTTCCTCTGCTTGTGTGTGTGTGTGTGTGTGTGTGTGTGTGTGTATGTGTCATTAGTTAGTCGTAATTAGTGCCTCGCATGATACCGAAAGTTAGCCGGAAGTTAACTATTGCCTAGTCTGCACACACACACACACACACACACACACACACACACACACACACACACACACAAAATCGGTACTTCTCCACTTAATTCTTCCTGTATTTCTTTCCCCGTATCGTTTATTTATTTTTTTTTTTATCCAACCCAGTTTTTCTTTCTCCACTTCTTCCTTCTCTCCTCCACAGAATTCCCTCATTGCTTTGCTTCCTCCCTCACATATTATTACTCTCTTCTTCATTTGTCTCGTGTTTACTTCTATTCCCCCCATTTTTCCGTTCTTCGTCCCCTTGTGTCGTTTCCGTCTCTTCCCTAATTCCTATCTTCTCCCATTGTCCTTCTTCTCCGAGTGTCCTTTCCTTTCTCCTACTCAGGTCTTTCCATTTTTCCTTCCTCTCTAGATTTTCCTCTGTTTTCCCCAGGTTTCTTCTCTCTTCCCCCTTCCTTCCTTCACAGATTCTCATACTCCCCGTCCCCTCCCATAGACTTCCTCTGCTTCATTCCTTCCACACAATCAAGTTTTTCCCTTCCTACTTCCCAGGATTTTCGTGCAGTCTCCCCAGCTTCCACCTTTTACTACTCGTGTTTATTTACACGTCGTTCATCTTCCCAATTAGACTTCCATTTCTTCAAGATTCTCTCTCTCTCTCTCTCTCTCTCTCTCTCTCTCCCCCTCCTTCCTTATTTCCTCTTTCCCTTCCCAGTCTTCTGGCCTCCTTCTCTCCTTCCTCTTCTTCAAACGACTTTCCTGATTTGCCTTATCCGTCCCTATACCTCTGTCGTGTTTCCTCCATCCTTCCCAGACTTCCCTCCATTTCTTTCCTCCCTCATTCTTAAGCTGCCATCCTCCTACTTCCCCCTTCTTCACATCTCCACGTTTCCTTCCTTTTTCTTCCATTCCCACTCTTCTTCTCTCCTCATTTCTTTTCCTTCCCAGACTCATCACACGCCATGTTTGTTTTTCCACTTCTTTTCTCTTTCCTTTACAGTCTTCCTTCATTGCTTTCCTTCTCTTCCTTCCCAGACTCCCTTTCCTTTCTCTCAGATTTCCCAACAGCTGTGTCCTCCTTCCCAGATGTTCTTTCTACTCACTCCAGCATATATCCTTCTGCCCGTATTTTCCCCACTCTACTCCTACTCCGATATTGCGTATCTCTCTCTCCTGCCGTTTCTCCAGTACCTCCTCCTTAGTAATATTTCACACCCAAGGCTATTTCCGACCTCCTCCTCCTCCTCCTCCTCCTCCTGTGCTTTTTTTCTATTTTCATCTTCCCCGTTTACCTTAATATTACGTCTACTTTTATTCATTCACACCTTACGCATATTTCTAATTGTTCCATATTTATGCATGGCCTAGAATTTCTTCCTATTTTCTCCTCCTCCTCCTCCTCCTCATCTTCATCAAAATCATCATCATTATCTTTGTGACTCCTTTAATTATTGCCCGCCTTTACAAGGTGGAGCGATATTGTTTTTGCCTTCCTCTGTGTCCGTCTGTGTGTGTGTGTGTGTGTGTGTGTGTGTGTGTGTGTGTGTGTGTGTGTGTGTGTTTGGTTGTGTGTGTGTGTGTGTGTGTGTGTGTGTGTGTGTGTGTGTGTGTGTGTGTGTTTGGTTGTGTGTGTGTGTGTGTGTGTGTGTGTGTGTGTGTGTGTGTGTGTGTGTGTGTGTGTGTGTTTATGCGAGGAAGAAGGAACCAAAGGCCATGAGCCCGCAGTTACAGTTCCTTCCAAGAGAAAAACAAAATACAATAGAGAGCCAAATTCAAGATCCGATCATTTTGAGATGCCTGGACACACTGCGTTTGAAAGACTGGAGATCATAGGCAGCAGGAAATACAGACAGAGGGAGACAGTTCCAGAGCTGACCTGTTGCATAAATGAAAGACTGGGAGTAACGGTTAACTCTTGCATTAGAGAGTTGGACAGAAAAGGGATGAGAGTTTGCTGCCAGACGGGTGCTACGCGCCCGTCGTAGAGGTGGAGGAATGCAAGCAGACAGTTCAGAGGAGCAGTGACCATTAAAGTAGCGATAGAAAAAAGATAAAGATGCAACAGTGCGGCGAAGAGACAGAGGTTGAAGGGAGTCAGTAAGAGGACGAGAGTTAATGAGACGAAAAGCCTTTGACTCCACCCTATTGAGAAGAGCTGTATGTGGGGAGCCACCCCACACATGAGAGTTGTACTCCACACAGGGGCGGATAAAACCCCTGTATAGAGTCAACAACTGTGCAGGGGTAAAGAAAGAGCGGAGTCTGCTTAGCACACTCAATCTCTTGGAAGCAGATTTTACAAGAGATGTAATATGATCTTTCCAAGATAAGTCCCGAGTAAATGAAACCCCAAGCATGTTCAAGGATGATGCAGGATTAAGTTGAATATTATTAAACATTAGTGGGTATACCTGTGGAAGATTTTGTCGGGTTGATAGGTGTAAGAACTGAGTCTTAGATGCATTAAAAAAAAACATATTATATTTACCCCAGTCAGAGATACGAGCCAAGTCAGACATTAGGTGTGCCATAGCCTCATCCCTTGTTTGTTGAAGTAACTGTTGAGATCGGCGTTGCAGGAACCGAATGGAAAGGTGAAGGGTGGAGTCATCAGCGTATGAGTGGATAGGGTTAGATGTACATCTTAGAAGATCATTGATGAATAAAAGGAAGAGAGTTGGTGATAGGACAGAGCCCTGAGGAACACCACTGTTGATAGATCTAGGAGAAGAACGATGGCCGTCTACAACAGCGGCTATAGAACGACCAGAAAGGAAGCTAGCAATGAAGGCACAGATAGAAGGATAGAAACCGTAGGAGGGCAGTTTGGAAATTAAAGATTTATGCCAGACTCGATTGAAAGCCTTTGAGATGTCAAGTGCGATGGCAAAGCTTTCGCCAAAGTCCCGAAAGGAGGATGACCAGGAGTCTGAAAGGTAGGTGAGAAGATCGCCAGTGGAGCGTCCCTGACGGAACCCGTACTGACGATCGGAAAGAAGGTTGTGATAGGAAAGATGCCTTAAAATTTTTCTATTGAGAATTGACTTGAAAACTTTTGAAATACAGGACGTTAAAACAATTGGACGATAGTTGGAGGGTTGGGAGTGGTCACCCTTCTTTGGGACTGGCTGAATGAGAGCAAACTTCCAGCAAGAAGGAAAGGTACAAGTTGACAGACAAAGGCGAAAGAGTTTGCCTAGGCAGGGTGTAAGCACAGAAGCACAGTTCTTGAGAACAACAGGAGGGACCCCATCAGGCCCATATGCCTTGTTAGTACTGAGGCCAGTAATGGCAGAAAATACATCAACTGAAGGAATTTTAATGTCAGCCATGAGGAAGTCAGAGGGGGGAAGAGATGGAGGAACAGCACCGGAATCGTCTAAGGTGGAATTGGAGGAGAAAGTCTGTGCGAAGAGATCTGCTTTATCAGTAGAAGAAATAGCTACAGAACCATCAGAGTAGAAAAGAGGAGGGAAGGATGATGAGGTAAAGTTGTTAGAAAGATTTTTGGCAAGGTGCCAGAAGGAGCGGGAAGAATTCGAGTTGGAGAGTTGAGAGCATTTAGTATGGATGAAATTATTTTTAGTTGAGCGAAGAACAGACTTAGCACGATTCCGGGCAGAAACGTAAAGATGATGTGATTCAGGGGTGGGTTGGCTCCGGTACCTTTTGTAGGCCCTCTCCTTGTTGCGGACAGCATTAAAACAAGCGTGATTAAACCAAGGCTTTCTTGCGTTAGTCAAAGGATATGAGAAAGAAATGTATGCTTCCATGCCCGAGAGAATAACCTCCGTAATGCGCAAGGCACACTCAGATGGCTCCCGGTCATGGAAGCAATAATCATTCCAGGGAAAATCAAAGAAGTACTGCCTGAGGGCCTCCCAGTCCGCGGCTCCAAAATGCCACAAATGACGTTTCCCTGGAGGGTCCACAGGCCGCACCGGAGTGATAGGACAGGTTAAGGTAATAAGGTTGTGATCGGAGGAGCCCAACAGAGAGAAAAGATTAACAGAGTAAGCAGAAGGATTAGTTGTGAGGAAGATGTCAAGTATGTTGGGGCTCTCTCCAAGGCAGTCAGGGATACGGGTAGGGTGCTGTACAAGCTGCTCTAGGTCATTAAGGACAGAAAAGATGTAGGCTTGTTCACCAGGTGGATCCGTGAAAGGAGAGGAGAGCCAAAGGTGGTGGTGAACATTGAAATCTCCTAGAATGGAGATTTCAGAGAAAGGAGAAATGGATAGAATGTGTTCCATCGTAGAAGTAAGATAGTCGAAGAATTTTTGATAGTCAGTAGAATTAGGGGATAAGTAAACAGCACAGATATATTTAGTCAGAGAATGACAGGAAAGCCGAAGCCAGAGTGTAGAGAATTCAGAAAAATCGAGTTCAGGAACACGAGAGCAAGACAAGTCGTTGCGTATATATACACAACAGCCACCTTTGGCTTTGAAATGAGTATAGAGAAAGTAGGAGGATACAGAAAAGGGTTTGCTGTCAGTTGCCTCAGACAGCTGAGTCTCCGTTAGAAAAAGAAGGTGAGGTTTAGAGGAGGAGAGGTGGTGCTCAACAGAGCGAAAGTTAGAGGAAAGGCCGCGAATGTTGCAGAAATGAAGAAGAGAGTCAGACAGTGGTTCCAGGCACCTCGAGTCGTCACCGGGAGAGGGGCGGATGGTGGGGGCATTTATGGTCTCCCCCCCCTGGGGACTCCGATGCTTGAACGGCTTGAGCTATCAACATGAAACCATCTGCGTATCAAGATATGGCCAAAATCTTGGACGAGGTCGAAAATGGGCACTCAGGGTCAAGGAGAAGGTCACCAAATTGGCTGCCAAAGGTTATCTAGTTTTTATCGCCCGTCTTTAGCACCGTTATATCTTATGACCGGCTTGAGCTATTAATATGAAACCCCTAGGGTATCAAGATATACCCAAAATCTTGGACTTGGCCAACAGTATATTCTGGCGAGTGATTAGCATTCGGTTCCCGAATGCTTTTCTTTCACATTAGTTGTATTCACACCTTTTTTGCTACGTTTTCTTTTGGAATTCTTCTCACTTGTACTGTTGTGGCTTATTATATCTACCAGTATTCTTGTCCCCCTCCCCTACTTTCTCCCCATCCCTTTAATTACTGTAATTGTTCTTGTGTTTTCCAGGGTTGGCACCAAAGTGGGTAACCCGGTTTTACCCACCCGGGTTTTTTCAGTAAAACCCACTTGAAAAAAACAACTATTTTACTCACTTTACTGGGATTTTTTTTTAAATAATGTATTTAATACCAAATTCAGTTTTATTTGATTAATTGGTTATATTTTTGCACACAATATCAGAAGTAAATAATAGCTACTTAATCATATTCTATTTCACTGGTTAAAAAAACACAAAATAACCATCCATCCATCATCCAATCCCACATTCCTCCAAGAGGAGAGTAGGAACCCTGGGCTAGGCAGTTGGTCCTGACATTTAAGATAAGAGTGACCAGCCTCACTCATCCCTGGGTGACATTACATGAGCAATCAACCCCAACCACCCTTGGATATAAACCTTCACCGGCTCAATACGATTGGAGCGCAATAATTACTCACTAAACTACCAGGTGCCAAAAATTGGTTATATGGTTACCACCCAGCGTAGTAAATGGTTTCCTGGTGTACAGGAAACCATTTGGCTTGTCACTCAGTGTAGAGTCACCCACAGGGAGATGGAAGAGGAAGGAATGAAGGAAAGAAAGAACAGGGAGTGTAAAGTTACCCGTAGGCAGAAGGACAGGGAAAGAATGAACGAAAGGAAGACAGAAAAGGATGGAAGGAAAGAAGGATGAAGGAGAGGAAAGGGCAGACATCCGACAGCAGCACTACATCGAGTGAGTGGATGGTGAGCGTCCCCACAACATCACCAAGTATTTATAATATTTTGGAAACATAATCTTAGTCTATCTATCAATCTATCTATCTATAGCCCGACGCCCTAATCCCGCAAAGGGTGGCCGCAGACAAAACGCCTCCAATTCGCTCTGTCACCCACCATTTGACTACCCTCCCCCCGACTCACCCCCCCCCTCCCTCATATACCTCTCTACTCCATCCCTCCACCTCATCCTCGGTCTACCCCTCCCTCTCCCTGCCTCCACCTCAACTACATACACCCTTTTAGTCAGTCTTTCATTCTCCATTCACTTCACATGTCCAAACCACCTCAGTGTATTTCTCGTAATCTTCTCAACCACATCCACATCCATCCCACAACGTTCCTTCACTTCTTCATTCGTCAACCTGTCCCTCCACGTCACTCCACATGCTCCTCTCAAGTAACTCATTTCCACTGCTCTTACTCTTGACTTGTTTCCCTCTTGCAAGGTCCACGCCTCGCTTCCATACGTCAGGGTAGGGATCACAATACTGTCATGCAGTGACTTCTTAACTTCCATACTCACCTCCCTATTTGTCATCACTGCTTTCAGTGTACAAACAACCTTCCTTCCCTGCTGTACCCTTTCACGCATTTCATCCCCCAAAGTTCCATCCTTTCTCATCACACTACCCAAGTACTTGAATGCACTCACATTCTCCATATCCTCACCATCCAACCTCACTGCACATTGTGTGACTTCATTCCTCTCAAACACCATAACTTTACTTTTGTTTACATTAACTTTCAGATTCCTCCTCCTATACACTGTCCCAAATTCATTCACCAAACCTTGCAACTCCCATTCATCTTCACTCATCAATACTGTATCATCAGCAAACAGCAACACCGGAATTTTCCAAATCTCACCCTCATTCATTAGAGCCACCCCCACATCCACTACCCTACCTTGCATCTCCTTTACAACCCCATCCATGTATATATTAAACAGCCATGGAGACATCACACAACCCTGTTTCAGTCCCACATTGATATCAAAGAACTCACTCAGCTCACCATCCACTCGCACCGTAGCCCTAGCTCCTTCGTACATACTCTTCACAGCACTCAACAATTTCCTTTCCACTCCATATATTCTTAATACCTTCCACATACCTTGCCTATCTATTCTGTCATAAGCTTTCTCCAAGTCCATGAAGGCAGCATACACTTTCCTTCCCTACTCTAGATACTTCTCCACTAAACATCTTAGTGATTGAAAAAAAAATAAATAAATAAAACGCTTATTGCATTTCTCATCAACATAAAACATGCTCTTTGCAAATATGAATGTTGTTCTTTGATTTTTTTCGAAACTATTCATAATACTTCTGTTTTTTTAATATCTTTTATAACTAATATCCGTTTCTTTTGAAATGATAATATTTTTATGTCACAGTAAATTATGGTTCTTGTCATGTTTCCCAACCAGTATAACTTTTTTTTTTTTTCAAATAAAAATCCAATTCTTTGCCTCAGTGATGAAATAAAAATGACACTTCACTTCTAAATGACTTACCAACTTGAAATAATATTTCCTGAAAAATAATAACATTATTCCTTACGGCATTTTCTAAAAATCAGGTCAAAGTTGTCTTCATCTTAAGAATATTTTTACATTGCTCTCCTTCTCAGCAGATTCAGTTTCTATACATCCACATGTAATGTGGTGAATACAAACTTTACAGTCAGCATTACCTGTCTCTAATTTTAAAAGTTTTAAAGTTAAGAGTAAAATTTTTTTGATAGATGTGGTTTTTAGTTTTATTCAGGAGTGGTGTAAATTTGTTATATAACAGTAATCATTACTGGAGTTTACTTATACTATATGTTGTCTCATATCATTACCAAATATCAATAATTCTATAGTGTATATTATAAACATTGCTTTCTGTTTAAAAGAGATATATTTTATAGGCTTAGGTATTTGGTTACCAAAAGCTATTATTACTTTTAAGATAATGTGTGAAATCACTTATGCCAAAGATTTTCAGTAATAATTATTTAGAAGATTGAGAAATGCAAGTATATATAATTACCAAAAAAAGGAGAGTAGCAAGGCAAATGACTCCTTCTGCTATTGTGAAGTGTGGACTGATCTTTGCCAGCTCATGTGTTGGGCAATGCTCTCAAGCCTGTCATGTTGAAGCATGTTTTGCTGTGTAGCAGGCTGCTCAAGGATAACAGCCAAACAGGTTAAAACATAATTGTGTTCATTTCCCTCATTCAAATAACTCTGTGAAAAATAAGATTCTATAGGGCTATTCATAATTATGTATAGCGGAAACATTATTTTATTTGAATTTAAGGTAAACTTTGAAAAAAAAACACTTTTGCCCGTTTTTGGGGTGTTAATTTGTGAAAAAAAAAACGAAAAAACCCAGGTGGGTTGGGCTTTTTCAAGAAAGTTTTTTTTTTTTGCCAACCCTGGTGTTTTCCCCTACTTTCTCCCCACGTCTTTAATTACTGTAATAATTGTGTTTTCCCCTACTTTCTCCCCACACCTTTATTTACTGTAATTCTTGTTTTGTTTTCGAACCTAAATTAGACCCTTGCTTGGTATTCCAAGGGTGTATTGTTTTAGTTCCAGAGTGTGTGTGTGTGTGTGTGTGTGTGTGTGTGTGTGTGTGTGTGAGAATCAGTTACTGAACTAACGCTTGTAAGTATCTTTAATGTCTCTTACCCACAAAATACTGCCAGAAGACGAATTAAGTCCTGATACAATATCCTCCTGAAATTCGCCTCATAACATATTCCTAACTCTGTCCCCCTCCTTTCTTCGTGTTTGGTGTCTAGCCTTATAGCATGTGGGAGTTATTCTTTCCAATGACGCAAAGGAACACACAATAAATCGATGAAACCACTGTGGTAGAGAGCAGTACGTCCCGCCGCGTCAGTGAGCACGGCAAAGTATAATTACATTTCCCTAGCAAAGCGTTTGTAGGATTAAAACAACAGGTGTGTGCAGAGACTGGAGACGGAGGAACAGGGAGAGATGGAAAGAAAGAACAGAGAGAGAGAGAGAGAGAGAGGAGGGAGGGGGCGAGGAAGGAAGGATGCTGATGTGAAAGGAAATTGGGAGCAACGACCTCTGTGTAAACCCAACAGCAAACTACAGTACTGATACACATACACCCCTTCTCATGCATATACATTTTCCATCAAACATGGAGGTTTCACATTGCCTCATACGCTTCCTCTCTGTCCCGTACACTTACATTCTTTCTTATATACATATGTTGTATGCACATATGTTGCCCAAGCACAAACTAAAACACACACACACACACACACACACACACACACACACACACACACACACACACACACTATCTATATACCTAGGCTACTTCCCCCATGGAAAGGGATGTAACCGAGACAAGACGACACACTCCCAGTCAACTCATCCACTCAAATACATTCATTCGCATCTTAACCCCAAAAGGGAGAAGGGACATATCCTCACTGCACCACACCGCGCGAGTGTCAACTGCGCAGTGCAATCATTGACATCCGCAGCAGGGACTGACAACAGAGCAGTTTACTCCTGCCACATCACAATGGACCCATCCCCTTACCCGCACATGACCTGATCAGCTGATCAGACAAAATGCAGGAGAATATCCCCTCAGGGCTGTGTCATCATTTTTTCGTTCACAATTTCACTCCATTCATTTCTGTCATGCACAGCCACTCTTCCTTGCTCAACAGACATTCCTTTCGCATCCAACGCTCTCATCACTCTGTCCATCCATCCTATTCGTGGTCTTCGTCTCTGCCTTACACCTCACACATCAGATCTAGTTATCTTTTTCACCAATCGCTCGTTATCCATTCTCTCCATATGCCCAAACCATCGCAACACCCTCTGCTCAACTCGATCAGCCATCTCCCGAGCAACTCCAGTTCTCCATAGCACTTCATCATTTCTCACTCGATCCATACGCGTCACTCCACACATACTCCTCAAACACCTCATCTCCATTACTTTCAAACTTCTGCTCTCTGCTACACCCATATTCTATGTCTCAGCCCCATATAACGCAGTCGGTACCACAACACCCTCATACAGCCTTCTCATTACATCCATTCAAAGTGAACGACATCTAAACACTTTTTGCATTCCTTCCAGCACCTTTCCTACTTCATTCATTCTGAACGTCACTTCTGCATCTATTCTTCTCATTCACCTATTTTTTTCTCATTCACCTATATATCTTGTCATACATTTAGGCTACACACACACACACACACACACACACACACACACACACACACACACACACACACACACACACACACACACACACACACACACACACACATTTTTTTCATGCACCTATGTTTCTTGTTATACATTTCCTCTACATTTTGTCCCTTACACCTACAAGTTCTTTCTTACACTTAAACTTCAGCGTATACTTAAAATTTCTGTCGTGGAATTAGTTAAACACTACTTTCCTCACAATTTGTACATGTAAAAAAAAAAAAAAAAAAAGACATTGAGATGTATCGATACTAAGATGTGCACTATGGAGTACGCTGAGAATCATCATCATCATCATCATCATCATTATCATCATCATCTTAGTTAATACTGTAACTTGAATTGTCCGATGTCCTTTTTTTTTTTTTTTAAGCAAGGAAGAAGGAACCAAAGGCGAGAACCCCGTAGAATAATTCTCTCATAGAAAAACTAAAGACAAGATAATAAAGAACCAAATTCAAGATCCGTTCATTTCGAGATGCCTGGACACTGTCTATAAAAGACTGGAGGTCGTAGGCAGTAGGATATACACACACAGAGGAACACAGTTCCAGAGGTGACCTGTTGCATACATGAAGGACTAGGAGTGACCGTTAACTCCTGCATTAGAGAGTTAGAAAGAAAAGGGATTACAGTTTGCTGCTAGACAGGTACTACACGCCATCCGTTGTGGTGTAGGTATGCAAGTAGACAGTTAAGAGGAACAATGACCATTGAAGTAGCTATGGAAAGGAGATATAGATGCAAGAGTACGGAGAAGAGACAGAGGTTGAAAGAAGCCGGTAAGAGGAGGAAAGTTAATGAAACGAAAAACCTTTGACTCAACCTTGTTAAAAAGAGCTGTTTGTGGGAAGCTTCCTCACACATGAGAGTTGTACTCTGCACAGGGGCGAATAAAACCCGTGTATAAAATCAACAACTGCACAGATATAAAGAAGGAGTGGAGTCAGATTAGCATACCTAATATCTTGGAAGCAGAGTTTACAAGAGAGGATTATCATCTCTCCAAGATATATCCCGAGAGAATGAAACCCCAAGTATGTTTAGAGATGATGCAGGACTGAGTTGGTTATTGTTAAAAATTAGGGGATACTCGTGTGGTAGATTTTGATGGGCCGAAACTAGGTTTATGCGGCATAAGAAACAATAGGGTTTCTTTAACCCGTGCCGTCCCGAGGACGTACTTCCACGTCCTCACGTTTTGTCACAGCTAATCCCGAGGACGTACTTCAACGTCCTGCAATTGCAAGGTTCATAATTTCCACAATTTTCAATTTTCGCGAGTCATTTTTGGTACGTATACACGGGACACCTGCCTCAACAAGATGCCAGGCAGAGACAATGCCTTACCCAGCATGACCTCCTCCCCCCCCCTGCATGCCCTTTTCTCAGCAATTCACCTGTTATCAGTGACCTGACCAGTATAGCCATGTCATGCCACGGTACGAAATTCAGGGCCAGAGTGATTCCCCAATCAATGACAATGTGGAGGACAAACTTTACATAGCATTAGAGGAAGAAACAGTTAGAAATGATGATCAGGTAATGTGGCAAAAAAAGGTCAGGTATTAGCGAGTGAAACAATGCTTATAATGCCTATATTACTGCTTGAAAACCAATATACTTTTGTACTACATATAAATTCGTAACAGTAAATAAATAAATACCGTTTATGAGTGATGTGAAATAGTTATCCTCCCATAGAACTCGTTTTCTTTGGCGCCAGCCTGATAGAAAACCCAGTAAAGTAAGGAGGCTCTCCTACCTGTAATGAGTATTTTAAACCTCAGGTGAGCGATTTCTCTATGAATTTTCGATGTTTCTCACCAAAAGAGAAAGTTTTAGCAAAAAAAAAAAAGGTCAAAAATTGCCCGGGATTGGGGGGTACCAGTGGTCAAAAAGGGGCCGGGACTGGGCGGGTTAACTCCAATCAGAGAGACGAGTCAGGTCAGACATTAAGTGTGCCACAGACTCATCCCTTGTTTGTCGAGGTAACTGCTGAGATGGACGCTGCGGGAAGCAGATAGAAAGGTAAAGGGTGGTCATCAGCATATGAGTGTAGAGGGTTAGATTTACAGATTAGATGATCACTGATGAATAGAAGAGTACGTGACGGGACAGAACCCTGAGGAACACCACTACTGATAGCTCTAAGAGAACAGCGGTGACCATTTATAACAGCAGCTATAGAACGAGCAGAAAGGAAACAAGAAATGAAGGCACATATAGAGAGACAGAAACCGTTAGAGGGCAACATGGAAATTAAAAATTTATGCCAGACGCAATCGAAATTCTTTGATGTGTTACATGTAATCATTACGTATTTTAACTTATTGTCTTTGTTTTTTTTTTTTATACTGAATTTAGAAATAATTCGATTTGTTTGGACTCCTCTGAAACATGTGTACACAGTACAAACGCATGTATCTCAGTAGCCTACTTATCAGGCATTGGTGCATGACACCCCTGGTCTCCTGACCTCATTATGACCTTTGTTATCTTAATTAACATCTCTCAGTTCTTCGAAAAAAAAAAAAAAAAGCCTACTTTGTACCCCAAGGTTCAGTTTCCAAAGGCACTTAGATTTCAATACCCACAGGTTCTTGGCACACCTTATATTTGAGCAGGCCTGACCTCCGCCGTGGCAAATTGTTGAGGATTACGGACAATGGATTGTTAGGACCTGTTATAGTGGTGTAGAGGGAGGGTTGCTTCTTGCGGTTTCACCGATATTAACCAACATTCCATCCTATTCATGTTTCAGATTAGCCCTGAATTACAGCTACTACTACTATTACTACTACTGGAGAGAGAGTGGAACTGGCACCTCAGTCTTAGCTGCCTGAACTCTCCTGCCACTAAGTTCTGTTTTTCCTCCTGTTTTTACATAGTCCAGTCTTTCCTTATATTTATTCGTTCCATCACAGCTTCATTCCAATACACTTCTACCTTCCTCCACTACGCTCTGTTTCATTCCTTTTTTTTTTTTTTGTCAATCTTGCATTCCAAGTTAACTACACCTCTCTACCTATCTATTCCCGTTATCATGTCTGACCCACCTGAAGTCTCTTCCTACTCACCCCTATCTTTCCTGAGTTTTCTCCTGAGACCTGTTGCATCCATCTTCCACTTCCCTCTACTCCTGCCTTTCCACCTCCACTTCCCAATTTCCCGGCTCCTGCAAGAAATACTGTGGAGTGCTGGTGAAATTGCCTTCCTTCCTGCCACTAATTGGTGTGAGGCACAAGGGAGAAGGGGAAAGACGGGCAGGGGTTACGAAGAGGGAAGAAATGTAGACCAAGAAAAGTGGATGGAAGAAGAAGGAAAACAGAAAAAATTGGGAAAAAGGGAGTAGGAACAAGATAGATGAGGAAACATAAGAATAGTATAGGACGACCACAGCAGCAAGTGATTTGGCCCATAGTAGGCAGTTCCAGTCAATCGGTATTACTAACCTCCCCCAAGGCAAGAGTAGGAAGAACACGATGCCCCCCACCCCCTTCCCCTTCCCCACCGGTTCACTAAACCCTCCGAACGAAGTTGGTAGGAAACAGTGAAAACGAATACCGTACGGTATAGAACAATTGACTGAAATTATATGAGAAGGAAAAACAGATACTATACTACCTTAATGTAAGCAGAAAAAGTATCGCCATCTTGTCGTGAGTTATTTCATGAAGTGGATGAATCTACAACTCTTTTTTTTTTTTTTTTTTCAATAATTTTGCCAATGTTTATCTACAGCCTCCTGTACAATGCCACAACCCCCTTGTAACTTGGTCTTGGTCTTGGTGTTGGTCTCGGAGGGTCTGGTCTTGGTCTAGGTGTTGGTCTCGGAGGATCTGGTCTTGGTGTTGGTCTCGGAGGGTCTGGTCTTGGTCTTGGTGTTGGTCTCGGAGGATCTGGTCTTGGTCTTGGTCAGAGGGTCTGGTCTTGGTCTTGGTCTTGGTCTCGAGGTGCCAGGTCTTGACTACAACACCGGCACAGGGCCCTCCCGGTCGTAATCAAGCGACTATGCCACCTCCAGTGCTGCGGCGCCCTAAATCTGCTCGTCAGTGCAGTAAAATTTCTTTTGCATTATTAGGGGACTTCACTCCAACATCAGTTCTGTTCAAAATTTCCTCCAGTTTGAATCCCCTGATCTGCTGTTTTTGGCAGAGACACAAGTAAGCTCCACCTCTGATTTAGCTAGATTTAATTTTCCTGGTTATATCTTGATTCAAAATTTCAGACCCAAAGGAGGCGTATGTTGCCTTACTAAATCAGAAATTGCCCTGGAGGAGATTACTAAATTTAATTGTCCTTATTTCGACTATTCCATATACAAATTAAATTATTTAGGTAAAATTAAGTATTTCTGTTGTGTTTATCGTTACCCTAATGCCCCTTCAGAGCCGAGTTTATTTGACTCTCTGTCTTCACAACTAAGTGTCCTCAACCATAATACTGCATCAGAAATTACTATTCTGGGTGATTTTAATGTCCATAATGTTGAATGGCTCACTTATTCAGCCAGAACTGATGACTCTGGTCTTGAACGTGAGCTATTTGCAGACTCATTTAATCTCACCTAGTTAGTCAGTCAACCCACCCATGTACAGTCGCGAGCTAATGGGACAGAGACACGAGCATACACACCTTGGAGTCGCTTCTACCCGTCGAGATAGGGGGGGGGGTGAGAGAGAGGAAGGGAGGGGGGAGGTTGTATAGGGGCCGGTGGAGGGAGGAAGGGCAGGAGGGGGCGGGGAGGAGAGGCGCAAACGAGCATGGCTGGCTGAGTTGGAAGGTGGTAGGTGGTTATCAGGTATAACGTTGTCTTACAGAGTTAGGTTTAATATTGGGTGAGGTGTATGAATCATGATGTCAATGATATCATTGATATGGGCTTTTCATTTAAATTTACCCTCAATTTAAGGATACAGCACAACGGTGCCTCATTAGATTCGAGCATAAAGCCACGAACATGAACCTGAGGGTTCATACTGGCTAAACCAAAGTGAAGAGGGCTATAGCATCACTATGGGTATCATGATACCTATAGTGCTGCTATAGCCCTCTTCACTTTGGTTTAGCCAGTATGAACCTTTAGATTCACGGTCGTGGCTTTATGCTCGTTATCTAATGAAGCACCGTTGTGCTGTATCGTTAAATTGAGGGTAAATTTAATTGAAAAGCCCATATCAATGATAACATAGGTGTCATGATTCATACACCTCACCCAATATTAAACCTAAATCCGTAAGACAACGTAATTCCTGATAACCACCTACCACCTTCCAACTCAGCCAGCCATGCTCGTTTGCGCCTCTCCTCCCCTCCCCCTCCTGCACTTCCTCCCTCCACCGGCCCCTCCACATCCTCGCCCCTCCACATCCTCCCCCCTCCCTTCCTCTCTCTCGACCCCCCCCCCCCATAACTCGACGGGTAGAAGCGACCCCAAGGTGTGTGTGCTCGTGTCTCTGTCCCATTAGCTCGCGACTGTACCAGACAACCCCGATCAAAATCCCCACCTATTGGACTTGTTTCTAAAAACCAATTCAGATAATTATAATGTCGAAGTGAAGCCCCCCTCGGATAATCTGATCATTGTCTGATTCAAGCCACCAGTTTCACACCTACCACACCCTCCTGCTCTGAACCTGTCGTGGTGACTAAATGGCACTACGACAGGGCAGACTGGGAGGGACTCCATAATTTTTTCATGGATGTTCCTTCGACCTCCTTTTTCTCCCATGATGCAAATTCCACATTGGGCCACATACAGGATTTCATTAAAGTCGGCAGGGAAACATTCATTCCCCATCATAGTTATAGACAAAGATGTAATTCTCCTAAATGGTTTGACCACAATTGTGCTAGAGTAACAGAACATAAAACAATAGCCTATAACATTTAAACAAGGACTAAAACCAAAGAAGCCTTTAACTATTATAGAAATATCAGAAACCATACCAAAACTATTATCAATCTTTCTAAATCAAACTTTCTACATAGGCAGGCTAGCAAACTATTAAACAACCCGAATGATAATAAAATATTCTGGTCAACCCTTAATTCACTCAAAACTAACTTCACTACCACCTCTTCCATTCCACCTTTACAGTCCCCCAATGGAAGTCTAGTGAGTGACCCACGTGAAAAAGCCAAACTTCTTGTTGACATTTTTTCAACAAACTCAACCCTGAATACAGAAAATCACAGTATTCCTGTACTTGATTTTGATTCCCCTCAAACACCTCCTTTCATGATTCACACCAGATGCGTACAAGCTGTATTACAGAATCTCTCAGCAGACAAAGCTGAAATTCCTTCAATAGTATTTAAAAATTGCTCCTCAGTGTTGGCTCCTATATTGGCAAAATTTTTCCGCTTATGCATCCGTACCTCATGTTTTCCAGTCTCTTGGAAAGAAGCAAATATCCATCCTGTTCGTAAAAAGGGGGCAACTTCTGATCCATCAAACTATATACCAATTGCAATAACTTCCATTCTCGGTACAGTTTTTGAGACACTAATTAACAAACACATAATCGAGCATCTAGGAATCAATGAATTAATCAGTGATCGGCAGTATGGATTTAGACAAGACAGTTCAACTGTAGACATTCTTTGCCTTCCTACCCATCAGATTAACAAAACAATAGACCAACACGGTGAAACACACACAATAGCACTTGACATAACAAAAGCATTTGAAAGAGTATGGCACCGGGTCTTATTGTCTAAGATGTCACACTATGGCCTTGTATCACTGGTTCCTCTATTTCTTCTTACCTTCATAATAGAATAATACGGGTCATGGTACATGGAATTTATTCTCAGTTTCATTCCATAAATGCTGGCGTACCTCAGGGATCAGGTTTAGCGCCAACCCTCTTTCTCATTCATATAAATGACCTCTTATCTGTCACGCACAACCCAATACGCTCTTATGCTGATGATTCGACCCTTCATAGTTCTTTCACATTTAGTACCTCCTTTACACAATTTGGTATTATAAATTCCCAAATAAACACAGCAAATTCTCTGAACCAGGACCTTTCTAAAATTAATCAATGGGGACAAACAAATCTGGTCTCATTTAATGTTCAGAAAACTAAATACATTAATTTCTCCAACCGAAAGAATCCCTCAGACTCTCACATAATTTTAAATGATGTCAATATATATCAGAAAAACATGCATTAAAGACAGAGTTGGTGGGTGTCGTCATATTCGACTGTAAGCGTAGAAATCGTTTATACAGTACCTCTTTACGTGCAGCATAGCATATGTTATCACGTGCTGTTCTCCATGCCTGTGCATAACACAAAAACATGCATTAAAGACAGAGTTGGTGGGTGTCTACATTGTATGCTACTTCCCACTGCGTGATCAGTCACCCGAAGTCTTTGAACAAGATGTATAGACCACGCTTATGCTGCTTATTTTATAGCTGTGAAACTGTTTGGCAGCCATAAAATCGGTAGAAATATTGGAGACAAGCATTCTGTGATACGTCCCGTGGCAGACACCTGCTGAGTGGTGAGTCTGGAAGGACCTAAGTCTGTCATTTTACATGAAGTTACACCATCGATTTTGAGTTACATGTGCAGATTGTCACTGCAGATCCGTTGGAACAGAACACAGATATGCGACACTCTTCACCTCAGTACGTTACTCTGATGTGATATTGATACCTGGCAACTGGATTTTTATATTAAAAGTTGATGGATTAAAAAAAAAAAATTAGATCTAACAGAATAATAATTTTTCTCTGAGGCTTGTAGTTGTTTAGTGAACTCACTGAAATATGTTCAGCTAAGGGGGATGGCGTGGCTGAATCGGTAGAGAGGCGGCCTGCAGTCCTAATGGACCCAGGATCGAATCCCGGCTGGGGCAGGGAACAGTTTAAGGATTTGAATTTCCTAAAAAGCAGACTTTCCTGATCTACCAGATGACCCGCCGACATGTCGAAAAAATACCCCCGCTAATACCAATACACCAGTCCTGTATGAGACAGCCCTAGCATGTATTCAATATGGATGAAGGGTGTTAGCGCCGAAGTGGTGACATGTGGAGGTGAAGGAGGACTACTGAGCCTTGGGATAGCTCACTGCCCCCGAGAAATAGGCCCTGAAGTCTTTGCCCAGAGTCGGCCACGAAAAAAAAAAAAAAAAAAAAAAAACAGTAATTTACCATTGTGATCCACTTTGTGTTATTACAGTAAGCAAATCCAGTCTGAAAGAAAAAGTTTCGCGTTCAGTTTCATATTACAGATGTACTTTTTACCACAGGCAACAGTTAGGGAACAAATAACAACACATGTAGTTGTGCGCCTGAACAGTTGCAAACTGAATTATACGTCCATTATGTAAATTAGTACATGTTTCAACGAGAGGAGGTTCTGACAGTGAAGGACAGGTGGACGACATACAGGTAGGCCGGCAGTAGTAGTAGTAGTTGTAGTTGTTCCCTAGGCAGTCTGGCCGAACAACTCCGAGTCCCTAAGGAAGGCCATGGCCGAGACCGGGCTTTCCCACAGATCTCTCAAGGAGTGTATGTTGTGTTGTTGGCGTAGGTGATTGTGTGCAATGCAGTCTTCCATAATGTGCTTAATAGTATGGGTTGCTGTGTTGCATCCTGGACATGCATCAGCGACGGAGTCGTTCAGCCTCTTCTGGTAACTTATGAGGGCTGGATGATGCCCATATCTCAACCTGGCCAAGTGGACCCTGTTCTCAAGTCCGGCAGTTGACAGGTGTGGCTACTTGGCATAAGTTTCGAAGGTAGCCCGGTTAAAACCAACCAGTACATTTTATAGGACGGGGCAGCAGCCTTGACACAACACCTTCCCACTTGTGTTGGGAAGCCTTGTGTCACATTCAGCCTGTCAGTATTCAGGGTATGATGTATGGTTTGAAACTCCTCACCCCATGCCATTGTCACTACACTGCAACTTCAAACTCGCCTTCACACCGTCTCTGAATGGTATTGCACATGCCACAGCTTTGGCGATAACGACAAACCGTTTATACTGAAACGTTTGTGTGTGTGTGTGTGTGTGTGTGTGTGTGTGTGTGTGTGTGTGCAAATATTCTTGAGGTAGCATTTTTGACTAATGTATAAAAGTATTAATAATACAGTGCTGTAGCGAGGCTCAGAGGCTCTGCGGCAATAGTGGTGTCTGGTGTACTGACCTGTGCACAAGTGTACAGTACGATGATTAAAACCTCACTTTAAGAAGGTGGAGAACTGTCAGTTACTTTTGACGTGGCCTTCTTTTGATAACCCATCTGCACATAAAAGACATGGCTGGTGATGTTGTGGGTGAGCTGATCTTAAAAATATTTGCCTGACGGCCAGTTCTTTGCTAGATTATTTAATCAGTTTCACTAAGAGACAGCCTTCTTAATTTAAATAAAATCATCCGTTCGTAACAACATTATTATAAAGGCGTCATTGTAGTGAAGGGTAGTCTTGTCTTGAATACAATCGTCTGGTGGGAGAAAAAAATCGCCATCGTATGGAAGTGGCTTAATTCTTCTTTTTAAATAACATAAATATATATATATATTTTTTTGATAATCCAACATTGGTTTTATTGACCTGCAGCAAGACCTCAGTGAGTGTGGTGGTGGTGAAGGCAGATCAAAGAGACAGTCCCTTGGAGCTATAAAGCTAAACCGGAAACAGTGAGTTGGTATTGTGTCACATGATCCCAGCACAAAGAGCAGGATTGGCTCATTCTGCGAGGGACCGTGGTGGTGACGGGGTCAATGGACTCGGAGTAATACACGGCGAACACTCAGCCATGGCCATTAACAGACAATCCTACTGGGCTGAACATGCTCAGGAATTCAAATGACAATTTTTGTGTCATATTAGGAGAATTTTTTTGAAAAATAGTACCCCTTAAAAGCACCGCCTAAAATTGTCCCTTAATAAAATTAAAAAAAAAAAAAAAATCTTTTCACAAAGCTTCTTACAAAAATGGCATCGTGGCAAAATAGCCGTTGACAAGAACAGCCCATGACCAAAACACCTTTGGATAAAAAAAAAAAATCCCCTCAAAATATGCCATAAAAGAAATAACTTTGGACAAAAAAAAAAAAAAGAAACATACAACAACAGCCTGACAAAACAATGGCATGAACTCCTTTTGACAAAAGAAGCCTTTTCGAAAACACGACAGGCATCATATAGTAAAACACCCCTTGAAAAATCACCTTTGGATAAAAATCTCCTTAATAATGCATCATAACAGATACATCTCTGGATAAAAACAATCAACAGCAGAATGACAAAAAAAAAAAAAAAAAAGGAATGAGCACCCTTTGACAAAAAACAATTCATAGCAAAAACATGAGAGACACCCTATAATAAAACAACCCCTGAAAAAATACCCTTAAACAAAACACCTCTAACCAAAAACACCAGTTAACAAAAACATTCCTTTAAAAATATTCCATTGATAAAAGCACTTAACAAAAGCAGTGAGACAATCCTTGACAAAACACCACTTGAGAAAAAAACATAAAAAAAAAATCACACTGACATAACATCCGTTAACCCCTTTACTACATGATGTAACAGGAAAGCTTGTCCTTGTTGCCTCCAGACGATTTTATTCAATATAGGAAAGACATCCCATACTAAAGGGGCTTGTAAAGGCTGTATCAGAGGCTTTTGTCAATATGAGTAAATAAGTAAATGAATAAGTAAATGGATGCCGGAAAGTTGGGTATCTAAAAAAAAACTGCGTCCCTCCTCCTTCCTGTCCCCAGACTCGTACCACAAATAAATGACAAGGTCTTTTAATCACTGTTTGAATTCGAGATTGTGAGGTCCAGACTGCTCTCTCTCTCTCTCTCTCTCTCATTTTTCTCCCTGGTCCTTGTTCCATCGTTCGTGTTCACGCTTCATCCTTTCCCCTCTTTCATCAGCATGTTATATCCCTGCTGCTCTCATTATTTAGTATTCTACTCCCTCCCTGGTACTCTTCTATTTTCGTCTCCTTCCATTCATCTCCTCTTCTCAGTAATTAGTCTTTCGATGTTACTACTCTTTGTATTTATCTGTTAAAATCCTGATGCCAACTTTGCCTGGTGGCACTTGTCACTGGGCTGAGTCACTGGTAACACCTCAACGCTTGATACACGTTGTAATTTGCCAGGGGGAGAGGGGAGCAGCTGCCATTACCTACACCATAATTACGACACACCTGTATTTTACAGCCTCAGCCAAAGCCCCCTCTAAGCGCACCACAAGACAGATGCCTTCACCTCGTCTACCTTTCGTTCCTCCCTCTCTCCAGCATTACATAATATGTCCCCTCCTCCTCCTTTACCGTAACTATTTTATCCATGCCTGTCTTGAATATAACCAGTTAACTCTTGTCTAACTCCAACATAAGGTTACCACCTCTTTCTTATCGCGCCAACCTTTCACCCTTCAACATAATTTTATCCCCCTCTTAGCATCTGGCGCATCCTTCCCTCCTGCTTTCCCTTCCCATCCCTCTCTCTTTAGCATAACATTTCAACTCACCTTCCTTTTCCTCTCTCCATAATACATCCCTCCTTCCCACCTCTCTCCAGCAACACCCCTCCCGCACCCTCCCTGTTTCCACTGTAATATTTCATTCCTCCCTTTCCCTCTCTCCAGCATAACACTTCTCCCCCCCTCCCTCACCTGTATAACACTTCTCCCCTTCTCTCTCCAACATATATCTCCACCCGTCTCTTTCCCTCTCTAGCGCAACGTCACCGTCCCAATCTCTCTCTCGTAATATAACGTTTCCACCCACATTCCCCCCACCTCTCAACGACATAACACATCCTCCCCCTCCCTTTTTCCAGCATAACATTCCTACCCGCTCCTTTTCTTCAGCATAACATTCCTTCCCCCTCCCTTTTTCCAGCATAACCTTCCTACCCCTTCCCTTTCTCCAGCATAACATTCCTACCCCATCCCTTTCACCAGCATAACATTCCTACCCCCTCCCTTTCACCAGCATAACATTCCTACCCCCTCCCTTTCTCCAGCATAACATTCCTACCCCCTCCCTTTCTCCAGCATAACATTCCTACCCCCTCCCTTTCTCCAGCATAACATTCCTACCCCCTCCCTTTCACCAGCTTAACATTCCTACCCCCACCCTTTCTCCAGCATAACATTCCTATCCCCTCCCATTCTCCAACATAACATTCCTACCTCCTCCCTTTCTCCAGCACAACATAGTCCTGTCCTGCTTCCATTCCTATCTCCAGTATAACGTATTTACCCTCTCTTTCTCCATTATCACACATCTTCCCTCCCCTCTCCCTCTCTCCATCTCGACACATTCCCCTCTCACACCCTCTTTCTCAAGAATAACATTTTCACCCTCTCCATCACAACACCCCCCCTCCTCTTTCATCACCTCTCTCCAGTATATCATTTCCACTCCCTCCACCTTTCCATCATTAACACATCTCCCCCTTTTCACTTCCTCTCTCCAACATAGCGCTCCCCCCCTCCCTCTTTCACTTCTCCCCATCAGTCACTCTCCTTTATAAATCTTCTGACACTTTCATGATATACGCTTCAAAAAATTAACTAGAACTGTGAAGTAATACATAGATCTTTAGTAATGAGATAAAGGTTATGGTACTCATCATCTCCACGACCACCACTCTCAAAGTAATAACAATAATAATAATTATAATAATAATTATAATAATAATTATAATAATAATAATAATAATAATATAACAATAATATTAATAATAATAATAATAATAATAATAAAATAATAATAATAATAATAATAATAATGATAATGCCATCCTTATATTTACTCAGTTTTCCATTATTTCATAAGGATGGATTAGATCCAGAAATGGGAGAAAGCTGTACAAAAACGTAAAACTATCTGCGGACTACCCTGTGGAATGGGCTAGACACATGTATCCATTACCGTTTACTGAATGGGGAAGGTGGAACGGAAGGCTGTTTGTGTGTGTGGTAGAGAGAGAGAGAGAGAGAGAGAGGGACGGGGGAGGGAAAGAAGAAAAGTAAGCTAGATTTAGAAAGTGGAAGGAGGAGAGATAGGGAGGTAGAGGTAAGTGGACAAAAACCAGCCAGCTTTGGATATAGAGTACCCGGTAAGTCAAAGAGGCAGGCAGACAGGAAGGCAAGGGAAGGGTGGGTAGAGAGGAGTGGGGGTTGGGATGGGGGCTAAGCCTAACATCATCCACTACACAAAACCACAACGACATTACCCGAAAAAATGGGACAGCTGGCCACCATAAGCAGGGTAATACGAGCCACCATAATGACTTTATATCCACGCCAGAGGCCTTTTGCCCACCGTAGCTCATGTGCGAGTAGGATGCAGGCAGTTTCATGCAGAAGGAGGGACTGCTGCCGGCTGCGCGGGGGGTTGGAGGGTGTGAGGGACTATGGACGGGCGTGTGGGTTGGAGAGGAAACAAGGATGAGGGATAGAATGATGGGGAGGGGTGGAGTGGGGAAAGAGTGTGGGGGATGGAGCTAATAGACTGAAGGGGAGGAGTGACCTGAAAGATGAAGAGGTAAGAGGCGCCAATAACTGGGGAGAGAGTGGAGTCGGAGAAATGAAGCGGCAGTGGAAGGAGAGGGAGCGGTGAGAGGAGAGGTGGGGGTGCGAGAGGGGTTGTGGTTAGAGGAGGAGTGTAGAGTAGGTGGAGTGGGTGACGGGGTGGGATGGGAAGTGGTATTAAGTAGACTGATGGAAGAGGATGGAGTAGACTGAAAGGGGGATCAATGATGGGATGCGGGGTGGAGGAAGAGTAGACTTAGTTGTGGGCTAAGCTGGGGGACGGGGCGGTGATGAGGGCTGAGAGGGTGGAGGTGACACTGCTGGAGCCTGAGGGAGATTGGTGGAGAAGGGTCAAGTGGTGTGAGGAGGCCTGATGAATGGCAAACAGGGGATAGAATGTGGGCTAGGAGTGGAGTGATAGGAGGGAGGGGGAGGGAAGGTCGCTGTGTAGGCTATGTAGTGGGATGGGCAGTGGTAGTGTGTGCATTTCTGGCTAACCCTATCACCCGCCTTGCACTGGGTTGTAATGCTACGGTTATTACCTGACTTTTACCAAATTATACCCTTTGCTGCTTACTCTCTCAGGCAAGTGCATCTACAAAAGGAAATATCTATCTATCTATCTATCTATTGCCAGATGCCATAATCCCGTATGGGGTGGCCATTTGACTCTGAGTTAAGGAAATATGCCGACAGGAATTCTGTGATTATGGCTGTGAGGCAGTTGCAGGCCTTACCAACAGCTACTACGGTAACCATTTTTTTTTATCAGTTTACTGCTTTTCAGGGCTGGAAAAACAACTTTGGTGAAAAAATTTTGGGAGCATTTGATTTTTTACGGTTTCATATTTTTTCAGGTTTTATTATTCGTAGTTATTTATGCACAAAAGTAAAATTAAGCAATTTAAACTAACTTGTTAAGATGTTGACTCAGGCTGGGCCAGTCCCTTACTAACTTGTACATCCATGATACGGTCAGGAATCAGTCTTGTTACTCAGTTTCGTTAGGTAGATCGGTTAAAACATTAACTTCAAAGTAAAGTAGAATGAAGTATTATTTTGGGGATATTATCTGGAGAAAAGAGACATGTCTATAGTCTGATAAATTACCAATATGCTGGGAATCGAACCAGGGACTCTCAGGTGAGAACCAGGCAGCATACCACTACACCACGACCAGGTAAAAGTTAAGTCACGTTGTCACAATCTTGTAACCAACGTCCCTCCGCCCCCACTGTGGGCATCAAGAGGATGAGTTAACCCCCTGGCACTCCGCCCCCACTGCCCGAGTGCCAGGGGGTTAACTCATCCTCTTGATGCCCACAGTGGGGGCGGAGGGACGTTGGTTACAAGATTGTGACAACGTGGGTTAACTTTTACCTGGTCGTGGTGTAGTGGTATACTGCCTGGGTCTCACCTGAGAGTCCCTGGTTCGATTCCCAGCATATTGGTAATTTATCAGATGATTTTTCCTGTGTACAGTACAGGTTTCTCTCTTCACATGTCTATAGGTTGGGTCAGTCCCTTAATACCTTGCAGTGTCAATAAAAAAAAAAAAAAAAGCACAGGAGAGGTCCGATGGTATCCGAAATGATCAATATACTGTAGCTTCCAAAGTCCCAAGATTATATATAAATAATCATTTGGATATACATACAGTAACAGTAACAAAAACAAAAAGATATGCCAGCATCAAGCAATATATGGCATTCCCATTAAAGCAGATTCACCAGCGTGGTGCAAAATCATCAAGCATTTATCAGTAGTCATCGTGCGCGGTGTCTGTTTCACTGTAAATGTACACCGATAATTTTCGGCCCCACCAACTAACATACATTAAATGGACAGAAATATATGTAATTCCTTCTTGTAGTGTCAGGTACAGCTTAGCTGCTACTCATTCAGACCCTCCTAGTCTTAGGGTCTTGAAAAGGGGGGATCAAAGGAACAAATGCTTGCTGGAAGTAGTAGAAAAAAACAGTGAGTGAGTGAAGTTATTAAAACACACACACACACACACACACACACACACACACACACACACACACACACACACACACACAGAAAGCAGCCTATGAAATACTTTGCTAAAAATGAAATATCTGGTGAAAAATGTAGGCCGTGAAAAAAGAAAAAAACACTTTAGTCCAGGTTTTTATTATTGCATTTTTGAGCAGTGGTTTTGTTTTTCCTTTTTTATTGTCAGTGTTGCAACTGTTACATGATTTTATTCAGTTTATGCGAGAAACGTCTTGAAAGATGAGAACAATAGTAGTGATTTTGATTACACTGATTTTGGCCGTGGAGATGATGAGGATGATGGTGGAAATGTAGAAAGGGAGTAGCAACAGAAGAGGGATAGAAACTAAACAAAGAGGAAGAAGACTAGGAATAAAGAAAGTTGTTTATATAAAATGATTAACAATGTAGAAATTGTCATTTGAAGAATACAGCATTTTCGAGGTGATTTTCGGGGTGACTTGGACCATCTTATGGTACCTGAAGGTAGGTTGTTGGGAAAATTAAGCCACGTAATTTTGCTGAAAGGAAACATTTTAATTTAACATCTCCCCATGCCATGTTGTTGCTGTTTCTGTCTCTTATATTTATTGTGTTGTCGTATTGTTTTGTTGCGTTTTGTTGTGTTGTTTTGTTGTACTTTGTTTTGTTGTATTTTTGTTGTATTTTTGTTGTTGTTGTGTTTTTGTTGTTGTTGTTATAACAATTGCTGTTCCGCTTATACGGACAGAAATATGATGGATTTCGGCAGGACACTCCCGCATGAATCTTTTGTTACTGTTGTGTTCAGTGTTTGTTTGTGATGTCATAGTGCGGCACATACTCTGAATCAATTGTGTTTTGGTGTGAGGCGCTGAATTACGCTTCAGAAAGTTGTTTATTGAGGTTATATTGAAAGTTTATCTATGTTAAAGCTACGCTTACTATGTTATAGTCCCTTTACCTTAACCTGGCCCAGATTTTTGGTCTTTAGTAGTTTGTTTCACATCGTTCAGTGACAGAATAAAGCAATATTTCGGCTCAACATCATTTCCATAGCATTCCATAGTAGTTTTGCGCGACTAGCATCATATTCTAGTGTTCATCTATTGCTACACAGTAGCACTGTAGACGGAGAGATGGCAGTTTTAGGTAGTTATATTAAAAAGCGTGTAGAGAAGTGTGTTGTTGTGTGAGGGGCTGCTTTACACTCCTAAAGATATCTTTTAAGTTATTTTAAGGATTATGTTTTCATGACACATTGAATTGGATAAGCTTTTTTTTTTCTTTTTCTTTTTTTTTTTTGCGTGGGACTGCATTATTGAGAGGGCAGAGTGGATTGTCCGTGAGATTTAATTTGTGTAGGTAATGAAGTAGAAAAGGCTGATGTCTGATCAGGTGCATTTGTGTGTCTCTGGGAAGGACAGCTTTTGTGGGATAGGGGAGGTTCGTGGAGGATGCTGTTTGGCTGAAGGTTTTGGACGGCTGTGATGGTGACGTGTTGGTGTATGTTTGGAGCTTGGTGATGGGCGGTGCATGAGTGGATGTTTTATAGACACTCTGTGTAGTAAATAGTCATAATAAGTTTAAGGTAACAGGTGGTTAATTGATGATAATAATAATGTTGATGATGATGATGCTGACATCGCACTGGATGGATTGCTGTTTTCGAAACATTTTCTGTAGTAACTATGGGGAAAAAAATGAAAGTGGTAGAGGTGACGACAAAACCACAAACAAAGCTTCTAATTAATAATAATAGTAATAATGGTAGTAGTACTAGTTGTAGTAGTAGTAGTAGTCGTAGTAGTAGTAGTAGTAGTAGTAATAATAATAATAATAATAAAAATCATCATCATCATCATTATCATAACAACAACAGGCACAATAAAAATAATGATTCGTTTCAAATTAATGTGCTTGGCTCAGTGGCTTAGCTTTAATCGTGAATAAATAATTACTGGCTACTGGGAAATCGGCCTTTTATATGGAGGATAAATACTTAGTGATCCAAAATTATTAGCTCAGTAAATTTTTCGCAGTATTAAAAAAAAAAAAAAAAAAGGTAATTACGGCGCTTAACCCTAGATAGGTAATGTGGGGTCTCAGAGACCCAAGTTCCCGAAATTTCATTCATTCATTGCCAGACGCCATGTATCCCAAACGGGGTGGCCAACGGCTTAGAGTTAATTGTTTTACAGGGAGGGGCACTAATCCTCCACCAACCCCACTTGACACGTAGGGATGCCAACAGCATCTGGTGTTCCCAGGCGGTCACCCATCCAAGTACTAACCAGACCCAACGTTGCTTAAATTTAATTTTAAAAAATATGAGCATAAGGTCTACAGATCTGTCCGTCTCATTACCTTCCTGCCTAGTGATGCTCTTCATGCATGGGGATGATGGGGTCATAGCTGTACCTGGCTCTGATTTTGCTCTATAGAGCCATTGGGGTATGTTAGACCCCAGATTACCTATAATATAACCTCAGTTGAGCCCTCTTGTGATTTTTTTATTTCAATTTGCTGTCTTTCTCCTTTTGTATACAGAAGATCCCAACATCGGTCTACTGCAGACCACCCAAGGAATCATGATATTACTTTTCAATTTTGCAAGATTTAATTTAAAAATTTTTATACCTAAAATTTAACCATTTTTTTATAAACTTAAAAAAAAAATATATTTTTTCGATTAAACTTTATTTTTTCTAGCCCTATTTACAGATAAGGGGTTGAATTATTTGTGTATTGAAGCATTTTGAAATATCTCAAACGGAAGTATTTTTTTTTATTTTTTTTCCGTGGGGTCTGTCAGACCCCACGTTACGTAATGTAGTAACAAAATCAAGATTACCTTACAAGGGTGATGCATTGTGAGGAGGAGGGCTTGATGAAAAGTGGTGAGAGAGAGAGAGAGAGAGAGAGAGAGAGAGAGAGAGAGAGAGAGAGACTATGAACAGGTGATAAAGCAAGTTAAATGGTGCAAATGAGCGAGTGAAAATGTGTGTGAATGAGTGAGTGAGTTAGTGCGCGTATTATATAAGATATTTTTAGAGTCAGGAGAAACCCTATTTTAGTGGAGGTGCTGTGCCGTCAGCGTCTTGACTGTGCCATTAAAATTAATGGAATGATTGCACGGGTGGGAGGGGGTCACAAGGGTCAGAAAGAGTAAAAGGGTCACTGGGATCAGTAAAGTCAGTAGCAGGACTGATAAAAGGTCACAGGGATTGCTAGGTCAATAAGGTGAGTCACACATGGTCACTGAGGCCAAGAAGGGTTAGGCTACACAAGATCGCAGGGGTCAGAGGTGACAAGAGGAGCCAGGAAGAGGGAACAGACGCACCGTAGTTACAGAGGTTAGTAAACTCAGTTAGATGGGGCACACGATGTCAGCATGTCACACAAGGCATCACTGGTCAGTAAAGTCTCACAAGGGTCATCTATGAGTAAGTCTCCACGCGGTTACAAGTCTTTTTTTTTTCTTTTTTTTTCTTTTTTCTTTTGTTTTTTACCAGCAGCCATAGCGAAGGTGGCATTGTTTTCAGTTTGTCTGTGTCTGTATGTGTGTATGTCTGTGTGTCTGTTAGCAAGGTAACTTTGCAGCCGCTTAAGATATCATCCCAGATTTTACAGGTGTGTAGGAGGGAAAAAATCGATTATGAGTTCGAAATTGGTGAAAGTAGGTCAAAGTCTGTGTGTCTGTTACCACGATAAAATCGCAACCGCTCAAGCTATTGTCACAAAATTTTACAGGTGTGTAGTAGGGATGAAAATCTCCTGCGAGTATTGTTTTCAGTTTGTCTGTGTATCTGTGTGTCTGTTTGCACATTGACATCATAACCGCTCAAGATATCATCACAAAATTTTACAGATGTGTAGTAGGGATGAAAATCTCGTACCAGTTCGAAATTGGTGAAAGTAGGTCAATGTTTGTGTGTCTCTTTCTACGATAATATCGCAACCGCTCAAGATATCATCACAAAATTTTACAGGTGTGTAGTAGGGATGAAAATCTACGAGTTCGAAAATGGTAAAAGTAGGTCAAGGTCAAGGTCATATTCCGAGCCGCGCTAGATATGTATCGGCTCGCGGCTGGTGTGATTCCACTTTCGGAGGGGGCATCTAGTTTTTTTTAAGAGGCATTCTCTCTCTCTCTCTCTCTCTCTCTCTCTCTCTCTCTCTCTCTCAAAATGTATGAGATACACGACCAGTGTGCCGGATATAGACTTCATATGTAACCTTTTGCACAGAGGTATTCCTGAATGGCAGCCTTAATTTCCCTTCCTTCACACACTTTCCTCTCACATTTCTCTCCTCTTCCTATTCCTTTCATCCCTCATTGACATCTCACATTTCTCCCTTCTACTCAATCCTCCTTCACTTAGTTCTTTATCTTTTTTTTTTTTTTTTTTTTTTTCAGTAATAGCTCCCCTCGTTTTTCGTTTATGTGCTTCATTCGTTCTTAATACCAGTCTCCTTTTCCCTTCCTCATCTTCAGTTATCGGCCTCTCACACTTAACTCTTTCGATCGTCTCTTCATCTCCTTCCTGTTCTTAACCATCCCTGTCTTCATTTACTCATCCCTTTCTCCATCTCTTACTGCTAAATGCTTCTCATCCTCAGTCCTTTACTTTTTTTCGTTCCTTTCTCCCATTTCTGGGTTGATATGGTGTCGGGTTGGTGGTTTGGGATGGATGTGATATGGAAAAGCATGACAAGTTATGGTATACTCGTAATATGCATGATATGATATTGAGGATGGTATGGTGTGGAAGTGGATGGTATGTTATGGGTTGGGGTGGGGTGATATGGTATGGTGTGGGTAAGGGTGTTTTGATAATGGGAGAGGGAGTGGTGTGGCGTTTTTAAAAAATTTTCTTTCCACCAGATTATTTTCCTGCGCTTCCCAAGCTGACAAACATTCGTTCTCTTGTCTGTCAAACATCGATGGCAGTGTTTTGTGACCTTTTGTGTGGCCTCTGATGTCCCTAATCATCCTAGATAATCGCATTACCAAGGTGTAGGTGATGATTAGGTGCTTGGTGGGCAACTGGCCAACGTGAGGTTTTGACTTTACTTAGATACAGGAGGCACCGTGCTCTCCAGCCCTTGTTCTGTATGCCTGTAGGATTTCCAGGACGTTGTTACAATGGCAGTATGGCCAAAAAATCCCACAAAAGAGACAGGTGTTTGAACCTTACGGTTGGCGCGTTAGCCTGGCTTGACTAGTTAGGGCGTGGCGTAGTGGAAAACATTCCGTCCATAGAATCAGTAGGGCAGCAGCACCTGTGGTGTCCGAGCAGGGAACTCAGCTGTTTTGAAGCATGGTGACGAATCTTGCTATAAACAGTGGATCTGCAGCAGGGATGGTGTTTTATTTCATCACATCTACACGTCAGTTTTTTCAGACTCTATCCATACCATGATCCAATACCACAGGTGCCCAAAGATTTTGTGGAGAGAGAGAGAAATCATACAGTGGAAAATGAATGAACACCGCAGCCCCGGGCGGCCAGTGGATGGTGAGGCTGGCTGTAATGTCGTGCTCAGAGCCAGTCAACGGCTGTTGTGAGGGAGTTGTGTCCCCAAGTCTCACGCCCACCCGCCACACCCTCTCTCTCGTAGCCACCAACCACGTGTAAGATGGAATTATTAGCTTTCACGGGATTTATCATGATTATTCGGTGCTCCATAGGGTTAGAGCAACAGTAACAGTTGCCGGATTATATGGTGTTATAGTGAGTGATAACAGCAGTGACAGCGAACAGGATTTTGTGATGCTACAGTGAGTGGTAGAACAGTGACCAAAAAGTGCGTGGTTATTCCAGGAACGGATATCTGACCCTTCTTTTCGGCAACACGTTGTGAGCAGGAGAAAGCGTAGGTCAGTTAAGAGATGATAACTGGACGATTAAAGATTTTTCTGAACTATGTGTGATCGGCCCAGCATGCAACTTTTATTGCCTCAGACACGGAGGAAAGAAGAAAAGAGTGGGGTAAGTGGGTGATTAAATGACTGAAAATCTACTTTGCTTGTTGTGTGGAAAAGTTGAAAAAAATAGGAAATAATCCTTAATTGAAGGGCAGTGTCAAGGAGAGCCTGTATCGGTATAGTGTTTAGTATTATAATGTGCGTGATGTGCAGGGTTTAATACAATAGTGTGTGTGAGATGTGTGACGCTCGGCTATACTCAGTAGTCACGTGTTAAGTGAGCAACTTGTTCATATTATGCTGAACAAGTTGTCAGCCACCATGCTGCAGAAGGGTTGGTTGTGCAAATCACTGCGTCATCATCAGCATTTCTGCATCACCACTTCAGAGGTCGGTTCATTTCGCACTTAAAAAACTATCACACATCACAGTACTCAGTCAGTCCTTCACTATATCATCATCATCATTCGCCTCCTGTCAGTTTTGGTATCATCATCACTCGTTATAGTTAAAGGTATCAGGGGACACAAAGCTTATTAAGGCTGACATGCCGGGCGTGATAAACACCAACCACTTAATTACAGTATTAATGGAAGTAAATGGTAAGCTATTTATACTTGATGGGACGTTAATAATGTTTGTGTGTGTGTGTGTGTGTGTGTGTGTGTGTGTATGTATGTATGTGTGTATGTGTGTGTGTGTGTGTGTGTGTGTGTGTGTGTGTGTGTCTGTGTGTGTGTGCGTGTGTGTATTTTACTTTCGTTCATGGGCTTGCATGCCTTGCTCATTGTTGTGCAGCTGGCAGTTTCGTGAACTAGTCATATTGTTCATTTATTTGTTTATCATTCATTGTGGTAGGTGGGGACGCTCACCATCCACTCACTCGATGTAGTGCTGCTCTCGAGTGTCTGCCCTTTCATTTCCTCTATCCTTCTTTCATTTTATCCTCTTCTGTCTTTCTTTCCTTCATTCTTTTCTCTTCTTTTTGCCTGTGGGTGACTCTACACTGAGTGACAAACCAAATGGTTTCCTGTACACCAGGAAACCATTTACTGTTCTGGGTGGTAACCATATAACCAAATTTTGGCGCCTGGTGGTTTAGTGGGTAATTACAGCGCTCCAATCGGATTGAGCCGGTGAAGGTTTCTATCCAAGGGGTGGTTGGGGTTTATTGCTCACGTAATTGCCACTCAGGGATGAGTGAGGCTGGTCACTCTCATCTTAAATGTCAGGACCAACTTGCCTAGACCCGGACTCCTACGCCCATCATGGGACAACGTAAGATTGGATGATGGATGGATGGATGGTTTATCATTCATGGTTATGAATATCCTTCTCATGGAATAACTGACTTTTGTTGAACTGAGCATTTTTAGTGGCGAGGACTGTCTTTATACCGTCAGGCGGTAGCAGAAATGAACAAGAAAATTTGATAATCGCATTGAAGGAGGTAATGATGTGATGAAAGTTTTTATATAAACACTCAGTACGAGGAGTATCATATTGTGTAAAATTGTGTTGTGGTAAAAAGAATAACATTAAAAGTCTTCATCGCACTGTGAAGATATTGATGGAAATTGTTTCATCTCTGTCATGGAACTCCTTGCTCAATAATGACAAAGTATTACAGCGTTTGCAACTTACTGCAAGGCTTCCAACACACACACACACACGCACACACACACGCACACACACACACGCACACACACACACACACACACACACACACACACACACACACACACACACACACACACACACACACACACACACACACACACACACACACACACACACACACACACACACACACACACACACACACACACACACACACACACACACACACACACACACACACACACACACACACACACACACACACACACACACACACACACACACACACACACACACACACACACACACACACACACACACACACACACACACACACACACACACACACACACACACACACACACACACACACACACACACACACACACACACACACACACACACACACTAACGAGGCTTGCACCCACTGGCAATTGCTGCCTAATAATAAAAAAGGAAAATTAATTCACGGTTTTTATCTCCGGCCCCACTTGCCACTGATATTGCGTTCATTAACACCCGTTGGGTCTGGATAAGCAAACAGCGATAAGCAGTGGCCTTGTGTGTTATTGTTTTGAGGGATTGTTGGTGTGCTTGTGTTTGTGATTGGTGTTCTTGTTTTGTTCCAGGTTATTGAATTGTTCTTAGTTTGGTAGTCTTCTGGGCAACGATAAACAGGGATAGTTCTATGCCTGGTCGCCGGGTTTGTTGCTTTTTGTTTTTGTTGATGTGGTTATTGTTGACTTGTCTTTAAATATTGTTTTGATTGTTCTTCGTTGTTTTTATTTTTTTTTCTCTCTCTCTCGTCCAGGCCGGAGTTGTGTTTGTGTTTTTTGGCACTGGTGATAAACTAAGCGATAAAACCAGGGCTTTATACATCGGGTTTTCGTGGTGGTGGTTGTAATAATTTTGGATGTGTTTATTTCGAGTCTGATGATAATTTTATGTGGTCGATTTCTTCTGTCTTGCTGTGTTTTTCTTTTAGATGCTGTCGTAGTATATTAGTGTTGTACTGTCTTTTGTTAAGTTTTCTTTCAAAGTATTTTCAGTGTGTTGGTTTTTTCTGGGTGGGGACTTCTTCTGTAATCGATTTTTTGTCTTCATATCTTGTTCTGTAATATTTTCAGACATTTCCTTTATATTTTTATTGTTTCCGTTGATGCCAGTATTCTCTTTTGTTGCTATTTTATGTTTGTGTTGTTGCTCGCCTGCTTCTCTTTCTAATGTCGTGATTGCTGATGAATAGTACTGCCAACCTATCCAGTAGCAACGATTCTGAATACATGAATAGCTTCATTCTAATTCATATTAGCACTGCCTTCATTCCGGCTCCGAATTTTATCATAATTATACTGTACCTCTGTGTGTGTGTGTGTGTGTGTGTGTGTGTGTGTGTGTGTGTGTGTGTGTGTGTGTGTGTGTGTGTGTTCAGTAACGATAAGTTTCCATGACGTGTTGAGGAGTTAATATTTCATGATCACAAGAGGTTTCGGAAATGGAGGAGGAGAAGCTGGAGGAGAAGGAGGAACAGGTGGAGGAAGCACACACAAGAATGCCAGGAGTGCACAGGAGAGGAGGAGGACGGAAAAGAAGGGAACGAAGGCTGAGGAATGCAACAGAAGGTAAAAGAAGAAAAGAAGAGAGGGAAAGGAAGGGATCATACACAGAAAAAGCCAGATGAGAAGTAGAGACAGTAGGAATACTGTCAGTGGGGAAAGAGAAGGTGGAGGGAGAAAGAAAGGCTAGATAGGATGAAGCAGAGAAAAAAGAAAGCGAAAAGGAGTTAAGGAACGCGCGGAGGAAATCCAGCTAAGGAGAAGGTGGAGAAAGGAAAGTGAGAGGATTACAGGAGAAAGGAGGGGAAGGAGGAGGAAGACAAGAAAACCGAGTTTTGAGAAACTGGAAGCGAAGAGGAAGAGAACATGTAGAGGAAGAGGAATAAAAGGAATAAGACTGGAGAGGTATGGAGAAGTAAGATATGACAGTATACAGAAAGGAGGAAGAAATGCATAAATGCCTGGTATTGAAGAAACTAAAATTCAATTATAGTACACGAACCCCATTAAACCAGGTGTACGTCATGGTTCACACACACACACACACACACACACACACACACACACACACACACACACACACACACACACACACACACACACACACACACACACACACACACACACACACACACACACACACACACACACACACACACACACACACACACACACACACACACACACACACACACACACACACACACACACACACACACACACACACACACACACACACACACACACACACACACACACACACACACACACACACACACACACACACACACACACACACACACACACACACACACACACACACACACACACACACACACACACACACACACACACACACACACACACACACACACACACACACACACACACACACACACACACACACACACACACACACACACACACACACACACACACACACACACACACACACACACACACACACACACACACACACACACACACACACACACACACACACACACCAGTCAGTGCTGCTGGGGTATGGCAGGTGTATCGCGTTCAGGCACAGTGGTAGAATAAGCGATAACTTAGGTACTTGGCAATTACAGCTTGTGGTGTGGGCGGCAAAAACACAAGCCTGGGCAACATGGACGGCCACACCACTGGAGGGGCACAGGGGAACTTATACCACGGCTGGCGATTATGACCTGGTTGGTGTGAAATACGTCACAGAGAGAGAGAGAGAGAGAGAGAGAGAGAGAGAGAGAATTCCCACAACACTCTCGATCCTTAACCACTCCCCGCTCTTTCCCATGACTCCCATTCATTCTTCATCACCCCTCATTCATTCCCACCACTCCATTCTTCACTACTCTTAACCCCATCCTTACCACTCCCTATTCCCTACGAATCTTTTTCCCTATCCCCACTAGCCCCCATTTCCCAACACCTCCCATTCCCAACCACATTCCATTCCCCACCAGTTCCCCATTCCCCACCCATGTCCATTCCTTTTCCCAACCACTTCCCATTCCCACCACTCCCCATTCCTAATACTTCCCACTCCCCACCACTCCCCATTAACCACCACTCTTCATTAACCACAACTGCCCAGTCCCCACCACTCCCCATTCCTCACCACTCTCCATTCTCCACCATTCCATTTCTCACCACTCTCCATTTTCAACCATTCCCCATTCCCCACCACTCACCATTCCCCCACCACTCCCATTCATCACCACGCTCATTCCCCACCATTTCCCACCTGCTTACCAACTCCCCTGGACTAGTTTGGATCAATGTTCAGGTTTCGTTTTTTGGTCGTTAATAATAGTCCAAACCAGTTCATCCAGCCAGAGTCGATGATTGGAAGTGAGGAGTATCGACTGGGAATATACGGTTATCGAAGCGCTTCAGCACCATGTCGCTTGTAAAGGTTTAAATCCAAGAGCTGGTTGGGGTTTATTGCTCATATAATGACACTCATGATCATGTCTTACCATCTTCATCCTAAATCTCGGGACTTTGTAAATAGCCTGGCTCTGGGTCTTTAACCGCCCTATTGGCAAAAGCAGATGAAACAACAGGAAAAAAGTAGAATCTCGATTTTGTCCTCGTGTATCCCATGTAAGAAGTATTTTACTTTGGTTTTCTCATATGTCATTGTAATGCAGTAATGGATGTATTCTTAGTGTCCATCACGACGACGCATTATATTTTTTTCGTGCTATCTCCAGCTGATAGTATTCTATTTAGGAAGGATTCGCTGAAGTAGGGGGTTTGAAGCAGGCAAGCTTTTACCGTCCCTGCTCTACAAAAGGTCTTTTATGAGATGAATAAAATCGTTCAGAGGTGGCATTAATACACTAATACATCAGCTGATTCAAGGGGTTAATCACTTTATAACACTGACGTGACCCTTGTCATGTACATCTCCAAGTCTGGGTTAACTCAGACTTGTAAAGGGTTGATTGACCGGAACTGTACCTGAGTTGCATGGGGAGATCGGGGTGTTTTGTGTGATTAAGAATAGGGTTAAAAGCACACACACACACACACACACACACACACACACACACACACACACACACACACACACACACACACACACACACACACACACACACACACACACACACAAAGCGAACGTACGTAAAGTGCTCTCTCTCTCTCTCTCTCTCTCTCTTGTGACTATGACCTGGGACTTTCACGTAGACAAATTAAAAGGAAGATCATGACCATACAAAAAGAAGGGGTGACTGACCTTAGACTCAGAGAACACAACACCAGCACTTCCATACACTACTACAACACAGTTGCATTGATGACAAGTTATGTATATGGCAGACATACGACAAGTAGGTGGGTTGACTCTGTACAGTACGTGCAAGAATAAGGCTTGGCTACTGTTACCCTTGGGAACTGGGTTGGCAGGTTGATGAGGAGAAGAGGAAGTGCAAAGTATGTGAACAACCCAACAAACACACTCTGAGGCATTATTTATTGGAAAGTCCACTCATACGTGAATACAGGAATACTCAGTTTATGACAATAGAGGGTCAGGCAAAATTAATGTTAGAAAATGATATTGTCAGAAAAATACTGAGGAAATACAAATTATTTGCTTCTCCTCAGTAACACAACAATTGCCCCCAAAATATACTTATCCTAATATAACTGTTATAAAATTTGTCAACTTAAGAACTTATTTCATATATGTCTGATCAGTTCGTCCAACTCTCTCACCCTATGTGTATTGATAATATAAAATGAGTTATATTTATGCTGATATACTGTTGTAAGACTGTTGTAATGCAGATAGGGATGCATCTCGCTGAGATACTGCCTTCCTTTTGGATACTCCTTTTAAATTCTTTGTATGATGCTGTATCTGTGTATTCTTTTGACGCTGCCTCTTCACAGGATGAGGTGTGGGGTGTCCAATAAACTAGCCCCATTGGGGTCAAATCAAATCTCTCTCTCTCTCTCTCTCTCTCTCTCTCTCTCTCTCTCTCTCTCCTTCCTTATTTCCTCTCTCGTTTATCTGTGATGATGTGATGAAAATGATGATGGAAGGTTTGATTCTGATGCTAGTGATATCACCATACAATTCTTTTTTGGCAGTGTAGTGTACTACGAAATCAGTGTCAGGAATAATGACTGTCAGGAATAATGGCCTTTGTTATATGTTTATAAAGAACTGTTTTTCTTTCCTCCAGGTACGTGGTGTGGTGTTTGCTTCCCAGTGCCAGTTGCTGTGTTGGTGTGATAGTGTTGCAGTGTCTGGCTAAGGTAAGTTTACTGTATATGTTATGTATCTCGACCACTGGATAAAAACACCAGGTATGTTTCGTTGTTCATCGGACCGCCTGGTGCCAAGGTCTGGTGGCTGTATTTGCACTGAACTCTGATAGTGGACCTTGCTGAGGAGCGTTTCTCTTTTATCATACAACAGCTTGGGTACCGCTTGTCCACCACATGTTTTTTTTTTTTTTTTTTTTTTTTTTTTTATGTGTCCGACTCTGGGCATAGGCTTCACAGCCTGCTATCAAGGCCCAGCAGTCCTCCTACATACCATACACCTATACATGTACTGAAGATGAGTAATTTTGTATAATATAGGTTACTGGCAAAAGCAAGGATGTACTAAGTTTTGTCGGTGTAGTAATGAAAAAGTACTGAAGCTAAGAAAAACACGAATATATCCCAGTAAAATGTTGCCTTCGCGGATTGTGATACGTACAGGAACAGTGAGAGAGAGTTTGTGAATGAAGCTGAGCTGAGTGAGAGATGGCCGGTGAGTGAGAGAGTGGGGTGAGTGAGAGTGGGTGACGAGTGAAAAGGTGGGTGAGTTTGAATGTGTTGGTGAGAGAGAGAGAGAGAGAGAGAGAGAGAGAGAGAGAGAGATGGGGCTGAGCTTTGTCAGTCAGGGTATACAATACATCCAAGTGTCCTCACAGAAGTGGAAACGTTAAATCATATTGTTCTAATAAACATCTCCATCCCCACCACAGCGACACGTTATATCAGTACTTCTGTCTTCGTGTCATTTTGTGTTCGTGCATAACTATATGATCCTGAGTGGTAACGAGTACAAAGATGCTACTGCCATGTGAACGAATTGGATATTTAAAAAAAAGGGGGAAGGGGTACTTGTAATTCCTGAACAATGTTGCGTTTTTAATACGTATCTTTCATGTAGCGTAATGAATAGTATTTCACATAAAACACTGTGAAAGAGACAGGGAGGGAGGGAGGTTTATAATACGGTTTCATTCGAAAAAAAATTAAAAATGAGAAATACGTCATAGATGAAATCACTAATCACCAACAATTTATGACATTTCTGCTGGTAGTTAACAGACTAAATCAACTTTTTCAACAAAACATGTACACAATTTACCTATGTTTTATAACGAGTCTCTCTCTCTCTCTCTCTCTCTCTCTCTCTCTCTCTCACACACACACACACACACACACACACACACACACACACACACACACACAGACACACACACACACACACACACACACACACACACACACACACACACACACACACACACACACACACACACACACACACACACACACACACACACACAATTCTCTGTTACTGTGGTTTGTTACGGTAAATTGTCCATAACAGACAAACAACATCCACAGCATATGCCGATGCTACTCCACTGAACACTTTCAGTATATGATGGCCATTATATCTGAAAATATTCTTCTGAATAAAAAGTAGGATTCATGGATAATCTTCCTATTTCTTTCAATAAGATGTGTTTAATAACGAAAATCATTTGACTGTGGCCAGAATAAATTAGACGTTGTGGTACCGATTGGACTAATGGACATCATACGAAAAGCATTTCCTGAGATGAGTAAATTATTCTGGGGGTAACATGGCGTCATCACACTGAAAGGATAAGAAAAATGTGTGCACAAACAGTGAGAAACAACTTAATAATGACGAGGCTTCCAAATTTGTGGATAATCTCACAAGGAGGGCGGAGGAGTAGCCGGGGGAGGGGGAGAGGTTTGTGATGTGTTGCGTCAACTTGCGTGCACATCTCCAAATTTAATTTTACGATAAGGAGACAGATGCAGTACCATTGCTTTGTTTTATATTTTTATGAGAAAAGGTGGAGACAGCGACGACGACGACTATTCTCTAAGTGTTCTCAGCCCAGGAGCTCACACTTAACCCATTGGCGCCCCGTGTCCTCAATATAGAACGGAACTGGGCATTTTCAGTTTTTAATAAAGAGGGGGACCCCGGGGTAGGGACCTACGAGCTTCGCGACTATGGGCCGACAGGCGGAGGGCGGTACGCCTAGCATCCTTCCAGCAAAATCCCACCCATAGGGAATCTGGGAGCCAGTGGGTTAATGGTGAATATGATTTTACTGTTCTCGGGGAAAAATGTTTTTTTACTTTATATGAAGATTAAATTCTTTATGATCAAAGGCCTTTCGCCCCCTAATTTTTATGCTGTGTAGTTCAGTAAAATGTTAATCACGGCTGATGAGGTGTGAGAAGGAAGGTTGGTTAATCAGCGAGAAAATGTTGTTTGACCCTGTCTTTACGTTGACGTCTCTTTTGCTTTATTCTTTCTACCACTGGGCAATTTTGTTAATATTTTGAAGGACCTCTCTCACCAGCAGTTTGATAACGTTAACCACATCACCAACACAGGTTTTTTGAAGAAGTATACGTAAAGCATATTTGAGCAAGAATTTATTTAGGTCTTTATCAGAATGATAGTTTCCCTCTTGCCCCCTGAAGGCTTCTATAAAATGACTGAAGTTGGCATGGCTTTCATTATACACAGTTTCTTTTAACTGTCTTTGGCCTAGAATATGAATTCAGATGACGTAGACCTTTGTAGCGGTGACAGTGCAGATGATTCATGGTTCACTGTTACCTTTTTTATAACTTCAATTGTGTAATGAAAGAGAATTCTAGAGAATGGGAAGAAAATGAGATCTACCAAAGAAAAAAGAAATGGACTCTTGCCCAAGCTAAGGTTTGCAAAAGAAGGGCGAAATGTCAGTTGATGTAATGAACAACACACTGAATATATGCATCAGTTTATTTTCCAGGTTAGAGGAAGAGACAGCAGAGAATGAGAAATAGCGTGAGCTAAATTTAGTTCATTCACAGGCTGTCGAGTGCCAGTGTTTCCCAGCGACCAGTTTATTATACAGCACACCATAATAACCCTTCAAAATGAAAGTGATGAACGTTCATCATAAGCGTATTCTGACTGTAAAGTTGCACAAGCAAACTATACTGCGCTAAACGAGTTCTAGGGGAAGGGGGGACTGCAGCCTTCATAATCAGTAGGCTGGGTAAGTACTAGGGCCTGTTTTGTGTATAAAGTTGTGCAAGGAAAGGTGACTAGATAACTGATATATAAAGTCCAAGAACTGTGATATGCGACTGTGGAGTCAGTGGCAGTGGCGCCGTAACGCTTCCAGAACCATTGTATTCCTTCCATTCCACATTAATGGGACTCAGGGTCTGGTTAAGGGTTTAGCTACACTGACAAAAAAATGCAGTGTATAAAGAAACTTGCAGAGAATCTATGCATTATTTTCATCTGCAGCGAGAAAGTTAGGGAAGAAGATAAGAGGCAACGAGAGAAATAAAGGTGATAATGCGTGTGATTGCAGCGAGAAGGAATTGGTGATAAAAGTGTGAGTGTGTTGAGGCAGAGGATTGGACGGGGAGGCGCTAAGATCCCGGTCCTTCGGAAAATGAAGGGTCTTAAGCTGGATCCTGAGCCTCCCTGACTGACATCCACGCTAGGACGGATGAGAAGGGAGTGAGTTTGGGTGGCGGTAAGGACGGAAGGAAGGGAGGAAGGAAAGAAATAGGAAATTATGGAGAAGTATGAGAAGAATGGGAATGAGAAAACTTCTAAATCAGCTAGAGAGAGAAAGAGAGAGAGAGAGAGAGAGTGGGGGGAGAATTTAAAAGGTTCCTGGAAGAAGACTGGAAGTGAGCACTTGGAGATGAATGAAAGTGGGCAAGTGAAATGTTGAGTCAGTCAGAGTAATTGAAGAAGAGATGGGGTGGTTAATGAGCGAGAGTAAGTGTGCATTGGAAGATGAATCAGAGAACGTAAGTGAGGAACATAGCAAGGAAGTGGGATGATGAATGTGTGATGAATAGATTAATTAGAAAATGAACCAGGGACATGAAATGAGCAAGAAACTAAGAGAAGGAATATGTTAACGAAAGAATGAGAAGTTGAGGGAGGGTGTTGGTCAATGAGTGAATGAGCGAGGAATTAATTGAAGGACTTGAGTAAAGAGCGACTGAGTAAATGAGTGACGAAGTTGGTTAATGACTGAGTGAATATCAGTAAGGGAATAGTTATACACGTGAGTGAATGAGGTATGGACGGGGTTTGCTACTTAGTGAATGAAAATTGCCTGAGTAGGTGAGTGAAAATCTGATTAGAAAATGAGTACATGAATGAATTACTTCAAAATTTAGTAACTGAAAGCAAAGATGGGGGGAAGGGATGGGAAAGTGAAAATGAATATGTGTATGTGAATGAGTGAAGTATGAGTAGCCTATAAGAGTAACTGTAAAAGTGAGTGAACGAGTTTGGAAATGGGTCAGTGAATTGGCGAGTGATAATGTGTGTGTGTGTGTGTGTGTGTGTGTGTGTGTGTGTGTGTGTGTGTGTGTGTGTGTGTGTGTGTGTGTGTGTGTGTGTGTGTGTGTGTGTGTGTGTGTGTGTGTGTGTGTGTGTGTGTGTGTGTGTGTGTGTGTGTGTGTGTGTGTGTGTGTGTGTGTGTGTGTGTGTGTGTGTGTGTGTGTGTGTGTGTGTGTGTGTGTGTGTGTGTGTGTGTGTGTGTGTGTGTGTGTGTGTGTGTGTGTGTGTGTGTGTGTGTGTGTGTGTGTGTGTGTGTGTGTGTGTGTGTGTGTGTGTGTGTGTGTGTGTGTGTGTGTGTGTGTGTGTGTGTGTGTGTGTGTGTGTGTGTGTGTGTGTGTGTGTGTGTGTGTGTGTGTGTGTGTGTGTGTGTGTGTGTGTGTGTGTGTGTGTGTGTGTGTGTGTGTGTGTGTGTGTGTGTGTGTGTGTGTGTGTGTGTGTGTGTGTGTGTGTGTGTGTGTGTGTGTGTGTGTGTGTGTGTGTGTGTGTGTGTGTGTGTGTGTGTGTGTGTGTGTGTGTGTGTGTGTGTGTGTGTGTGTGTGTGTGTGTGTGTGTGTGTGTGTGTGTGTGTGTGTGAGGGAATGGATGTTTGAGTGCTTTAGCGAATAAAAGCACGTGAGAAAAAGCGTGTACAGTATAGGTGAGTGAGTGAGAGTAGGTGAACATGTATGTGCGAGTGAGTGAACGAAAGCAAGTGAAGGGTTTGAGTGAGTAGAATTAAGCAATTGAGAATATATGCATATATGAATGTGAGAGGCGCGCGCGCACACACACACACACACACACACACACACACACACACACACACACACACACACACACTCTCTCTCTCTCTCTCTCTCTCTCTCTCTCTCTCTCCGTTCTGTTTTCCCTTTTCTCTCTGATATTTTTAATATCTTCCTGCTCCTAATCCTCCTCCTAAGCCTAATCCTTCTTATCCTATTTCATATACTCGCAGTAATCACAACCGCTCTGTTTTTCATGCCACTTAAGTTTACCAGCTGCTCTAATAACACACTACCACCTTTGTGCCGCTGTGTTGGTCGCGCAGGGAGCCCAAGTTACGTCCAACACCAGATTTAAAAATGGTCGCAAAAGAAAGGGAAAAGAGAAGGAGGGGCATTGCCATTAGAGATTTATTGGAAGAAAATACCAAGCAATGTAGCTTTTAGTATCAAAAGAAGAAATGGAATCGTTAAAACTAAAAATAAGTCATAATGATGATAATGATAAGAAATCGTAGACCGAGAGCTTGACTAGGATAGTGTACTAGTATGTAATGTAAGTGGGGGGGGGGGGAGGCCAGAAAGATACCGAGGATGAAGTGGAGGGTAGGAGTAGAGAAGTGTATGAAAATGGGAGATGTGAGTTGAAGTTAGGACTGCCTTACTCATCCCAACCTTCCTTCTTCCCATCATTTTTACCCTCACTTCCTCCTCTTTCTTTACTTTCCTTCTCCCTCCTCCCCTCCCAACCTCCTCCTCCTTATTAACCCTCCCCTCTTTCATTTCTGTCTCCCTCTCGGCATTTACTCTCCCATTCTCCCTCCCTTCCATCTTTCCTGCCTTCCTCTCCCTCTCCTCATTTATCCCACCCTCTCTCTCCCTTGTTCACTACCTCCCCCTCCTACTACCTCCCCCTCCTTTTTTATATCTTCTCTCTTCCTTCTTCCCTACCTCTCTCACCTCGTCCCTCCTCTGTCCCTTCCTCCCGTCCGCTACCAGGTTGTCCACTAAAATGTGTGGCTGCAAGTTGGAAATTGAAATGAAGTGTGGGAAGAGAGTGCAGTTATCACCCCTAAAATCAAGTACGGAAGGGGAAAAAAATAAAAATTTACGTCTGTGAAAAATCTGTTCTTGTATGTAGTCAGTGAAATTCTGGTTCGTGTTAATTACTTAGCATTAATGTACCTTTAGAAGTTACAGTTACAGCCCATAGACAAGAAGTTGATGGAAGATATATATATTTTTTTTTTCATAAACCTAACGATGGAACTTAATTTGACGGCAATGAGGATGTGGTGTTGATGTACTGTTGGCATGTTTTGAGTCGGGATGGTATTTGGTGTTATTACACTCGCGCTCAGGAAGCTTAAACACGTGAGCTGGTGTTATGTTTTGATTGAGGTGTGTGTGTGTGTGTGTGTGTGTGTGTGTGTGTGTGTGTGTGTGTGTGTGTGTGTGTGTGTGTGTGTGTGTGTGTGTGTGTGTGTGTGAACGCGCACGCGCAAAAGTAGATTGGGTCAGGAAAGTGAATAAAAGTAAGTAGTGGATGATAAAGAGTAATTTAAAAGTTTGAGTATAGGTTAGGACGAAGAATACAACAGAACACAGACTGATTAAGAAACTGTCCTTCGCTTATGACTGAATCCATTATGTAGTATGTGAGTAGGTGGGGGCGCTCACCATCCACTCACTCAGTGTAGTGCTGCTCTCGGGTGTCTGCCCTGTCCTCTCCTCCATCCTTCTTTCCTTCCATCTTCTATGTTTCTTTCCTTCGTTCTTTCCTCGTACTTCTGCCTACGAGTGACTTTACATTTCCTCTTCTGTCTTTCATTCCTTCATTCTTTCCTCTTCCTTCTGCCTATGGGTGACTCTACACTGAGTGACAAGCCAAATGGTTTCCTGTATACCAGGAAACTATTTACTACGCTGGGTGGTAACCATATAACCAAATTTTGGCGCCTGGTGGTTTAATGGGTAATTATTGTGCTCCAATCGGATTGAGCCGGTGAAGGTTTATATGCAAGGGGTGGTTGGGGTTGATTGCTCACGTAATGCCACTTAGGGATGAGTGAGGTTGGTCACTCTCATATTAAATGTCAGGACCAACTGCCTAGCCCCGGGCTCCTACGCTTCTCATAGGGCAACGTAGGATTGGATGATGGACGGATGGATGGAGTAGGAGGAACATAGCACATTAAGTATTCGTGATTTAGATCAGTTAAGTACTTGAGCACTCCGCGGAGTTGCGTAAAAATTAGTCACATTGTAAAAGACAGCCGATTAATGTCATGTGCCCTCGTTATTCACCAGCAGTTAACGTAACTGTGCGAAATGTCTCTCAGTGATGTGAATAATGAAATGAATGATCCTTAATCCACGTCCAAATGAAATTCCATTCGACAACGGACTCCAAAATAACATTGCAAAATATCACATAGTCGGGGCAAAAACCCCTTAAATCCCTTGACACCCAGTTACTATTCTCTCTTTAGGTGGATTGAAGAAACATTATTTCATCATACTGAAAAAAAAAAACAAGAGACTGATAAGTAGATATATAGGCAGGTAGATAGACAGATGTCTAGTTGTTTACATCTACTAGAGACTGAAAATTCCAACTAAAACACCGACACAAAAACAGCTATTGTCACACCATACTGAAAAAATCTTGATAAACTGCAAAATATGACAGGACAGAGAGAAACTATGAAGGAAAAGAATGAAAATGTAAAACAGAATAGGTTAGAGAGAGAGAGAGAGAGAGAGAGAGAGAGAGAGAGAGAGAGAGAGAGAGAGAGAGAGAGCACGGCAGGTGACACTAATACCCGAGTGAAGGAATAATGGAGTACGGCCGGTGCTGCTTTACTATAACCTGGATCCAGCCCTGTTGAAGCCACCATCACCATTGTTATCACACCACCATAACAGCCAACACGATGGAAAAAAAAAAAGTAAGAGAAAAGGAGACTCAAAGAGTAGGGCAAATAAAAATATCCAGACCTCTTGCATTCTTAGCAATAACTAGTGCAGGCAAGGATGTTAGATGCTTACAGACTTTGACCTTACCCAGTGACCTTAAACTCTAAGTGGTTGGTCTCATCTTTTTTTTCATCCTTCCTATTTCTTGAACCCTTGCAGCAAGATTGATCTAAATCAGGTAAAATCTTTAAGTTGACCTCTCCATGTAATCTTGACCTTTGGCCAAATTTTCTCAAAAGCAGTTGGACAAACCTTTGGCAGATCTTCCGCTGTTGTACTGAGTTTGGTACTAGTAAGATAAACGCTGTTTTATTTGTTTACCTGCATACACACGTCGGTCGAAATTTTACCTCGCCCTGTGACATTAATCTTTTGACGGATGATAATATTAAGTTCATCTTACCATGTGACCTTGATCTTTGACAAGTTGTTCAAAAAAACAGTAGGTGACCCTTTAGTTTTCCCTCAACGCTTTCACGAAGTTTGATTAAAGCCGGAACAAACCTGTGTGAGAATATTAGTAAACTACAGCTCGGTCCCTTAACTTCTTTTCGGCCACATACCTACAACTCCGCCACTTACATAGACAGACAGTGATTATGACGTAATGGGATGCTTGTCAGCACCTAAAAATTGTATGTTAGACGTAAACGGTAAGAGACATAAGTGGGAAAGAAAACAAAAAGAAAGACAATAAAATGGTTGACCCCATATGTAAGATTTAATTGATGGAAAAAATAAATGTCGGAGAGAGATTCCTAAGAACTTTTAACTGTTTATGGGAAGTGTATTGAAACATGAATGGGTTTATGAGGGAAGTCAGGAAGAAGACTCTTACCGACGGGAATAAGGCTGGTGATAAATGGTGAGGGCAGGAATATTTCATGTCTTATGTTTGAAGATGATCCTGTGTAGACTATTTAAGAATGTGAATTTCTGCGAATATGGGCTGAACAGTTCCAGTAAAAGAGCAGCCCATCCAGGCGAATAGTTGCTGCCAGGTACATCGCAGGTTACAGTCAGATATCAGTTAGGTCTCAGCCAATCTTTATTCAGTCTCAGTGCTCAGTTAAGGAATAAGGGAAGGATTGTAAGGCAGGGGTCAGAACCAGGTGTGTCGGGGTTTATATATATATATATATATATATATATATATATATATATATATATATATATATATATATATATATATATATATATATATATATATATATAATAGTGGGTAATTGCAGCACTCCAATCGGATTTAGCCGGTGAAGGTTTATATCCAAGGGATGGTTGGGGTTATTGCTCACATAATGCCACTCTGGGATGAGTGAGGCTGATCACTCTCATCTTAAATGTCAGGACCAACTTGCCTAGCCCCGGGCTCTTACGCTTCTTATGGGGCAACGTAGGATTGGATGATGGACGGGTGGATGGATATACATATATAGGTATCTTTTTAACCCACTCACTCTTTTTCTTCTGATGTTTTGCATACCCCGTGTTTGGACTGTGAAATGAACTTGGAAGTCCCATGTGTGGTTGTGAAAGGGTGGGGGAAATTGCTGTACTGTACCGGAGATGTGTGTGTGTGTGTGTGTGTGTGTGTGTGTGTGTGTGTGTGTGTGTGTGTGTGTCTTCTTTATGTATACCTTTTTTCTCTCCTTTTTTTTCTGTTTACCCAATATCTCCCTCGTTCTGTGTCTGTCATCATCTGCCTATACACTTGTCTGCCTGTCCATTATTTTTTTAATATAAGGAAGAAGGAACCAAAGGCTATACCGGTACATATTGTTCCATATGCCTATAATAATATCAGAGGTTATGTAAGGTTTATTAATTGAGTGTCTATTGATTTGTCATCAGGGGTCCAGTTCTTATGCTGCAAGTAATTGAAGAGATTTTTTTAACACAATTTATCAGCAGTCAATTGCAGCTCGGTACTAGACCCATGTTGACATACTGTACCGCATATTACTTAGAATTAACCCATGGATATTCGTCTGATTATTTACAAACTTCACGGGCCACTCTATACAGCATATGTAGATGTCTGTCTGATGATGATTTTACTTAGTCTTTTCATATGTCGTTTATCAATATTACATTTTTTTATTTGACTTAGCTTATCTGGTTGTGTGTTCATCTGCCTACACCCATCTATCCATATCTATCAATCCATCATATCTAAACAAGATCAGTTTGTTTATATCAATCTGTATATGTCTTTTAATCTATTTGTCTGTCTATAGATCTATGTCTGTCTTTTTGTCAGTCTGTCTGTCAATTTGTCCGTATATTTGTGTATGAGATCCATATGTTCATCTGTCGTTCATCCAACTGTCTCTACCACTGTTCCATCTACTTTGTTGCAGTCAACATATCTGTCTATCTGTCCAAACATCTGTCATCTTTGTTACCTATCTAACATCTCTCTCTCCATAATTTATCTGTCTGTCAATGTTTCTCCCCCTGCGCCCTCAAGCGACGCTTTAGAATTTCTCCAGGCCGTCCCTTCCGCTCCAGTGACTCGCAGGAGAGAGAGAGAGAGAGAGAGAGAGAGAGAGAGAGAGAGAGAGAGAGAGAGAAACTGTCTGTACTGATGCGTGTGAGGTTTTGAGAGGAGGATGACCCGGCGGACCATAGCAGCCTGATTATTATGGTCGATGTGTACCTGAAGTAGGGAAGGTGCTTCCGGCCACTAGCTATTGAAACGCATATGTGGAGTATGGATGGGGGTGGGGGGAGCAATAAACATCATTGTACAGAAGAGATTAACGGAGATTGCATTTATTCTCTTCACAACAAAAGGTCTCTGCTGAGTCAATTAAAATACGGAAGGGATAATAGCTGTAAAATCGACATCGAGAAAAAGGGTATTTGTGGGTCTGCCTCTCACCTGACCATACCATATGGTAGTGTTCATATGAACGTCTTCTTTAGTTATATTTTTACTTGTGACAGCTAATGCATAATAATCAGGTGTAGTTAACTAGTATCATTTTTATATTAAAAAAGAAGTGATATCAAGGTAACATGAGCTTAATGTAGTTAGAATATTTATGACTAGGAACTATTCCTACACTTTAAGCGTTTTATGTGGCAAACAACCCCATGGTTATCAGTAGGATTCATACCATGGTTTATAAGCCACAGGACCACCAGGCGTAAGTAATATACATGAGAATTGTAAGGTTCAACTTGAGAAATTTCCGAGTTCTGCTCACGCTTAAAATGAGGTCTGACCCAGCCAGTGTCAGACCAATGAATTACGAACCAGATGGCAACCATTTGTGTGGTGACGGTGAATGAAGGTGTGGGGGTATGGGTGGAGGGTGGTAGAGGTGTGGGGATGTGGGTGGAGGGTGGTAGAGGTGTGGGGATATGGGTGGAGGGTGGTAGAGGTGTGGGGGGATGGGTGGAGGGTGGTAGAGGTGGGGGGGTATGGGTGGAGGATGGTAGAGGTGTGGGGACATGGGTGGAGGGTGGTAGAGGTGTAGGGATATGAGTGGAGGGTGGTAGAAGTGTGGAGGTATGGGTGGAGGGTGGTAGAGGTGTGGGGATATGGGTGGAGGGTGATAGAGGTGTGGGGGTATGGGTGGAGGGTGGTAGAGGTGTGAGGGTACGGGTGGAGGGTGATAGAGGTGTGGGGGTATGGGTGGAGGGTGGTAGAGGTGTGAGGGTACGGGTGGAGGGTGATAGAGGTGTGGGGGTATGGGTGGAGGGTGGTAGAGGTGTGAGGGTACGGGTGGAGGGTGATATAGGTGTGGGGGTATGGGTGGAGGGTGGTAGAGGTGTGAGGGTACGGGTGGAGGGTGGTAGAGATGTGAAGGTATGGATGGAGGGTGATAGAGGTGTGGGGATATGGGCGGAGGGTGGTAGAGGTGTGGGGGTATGGGTGGAGGATGGTAGAGGTGTGGAGATATGGGTGGAGGGTAGTAGAGGTGTGGGGGTATGGGTGGTGGAGGGTAGTAGAGGTCTGGGGGTTAAGGTGTGTGTGTCAACGTTGTGTCCATCATACAGTCATCTTGTTATGTGTTTTACTGGTTACTTACGAATGGAGATGGAAATGGCTGTTATGACCCGGGGTTTATTTAAGTATTGTGCAAATGTAGGCTATGTAGGTATTGTCATAAATTTTAGTATGATGATTTTTTTTTTTTTTTTTTTTTAGCGTTAGGAACAGTATTACCGCATCAAATTCATCTCGGTCAAGTTTAGCTTGTATTTTCAGGATTAGCCATTAGGATTAATACGTACACAAGTAAACATCCATTCGTTCACATCCATTAATTCACTAAAATTACGTTCTGAGTGTAGATGTGTTATATATATTATGTACATGTGAATATTTATGTGAGGTGTGTACATGTGTAATGTGTCTGCATGTGTTTGGAGAATACCCTTAATCGAGAAGAACTGCTTCAGCATATATACTCCTCCCTCCCTCCTTCCCCAGTGAATCCTTACTGTAACAACCTTCCCTTTGTATTTGTATATAAATATATTAAAGAATGTATCTGTGTTGTCGCAAAGCTGAACACATTATTCGTACTTTTAGTAGCAGGGATATCCGGCGTTGCCAGGGCCAATAAGGCGAACACATTTTGTTCTAGTTCAATCATTCTACTCCAGAAAGACGATGTACCTCCTATGCTTTTGAAGAGGGATTAAATGAGGTCCAGGAACTTTCTATTTCAGCTTTCGCAGACTAACGCACAGTATTAATTTTGTGCTCACTTGTTTACTGTTACCAGTGACCTCAAATGACCTCCGACCTCAAATGACCTCGGAGGTCAACCTCACATAGCCTATGTCCGAATTGGTCATGTGAGTCTCCCTGCCAAAAATTGGGCTGCAGGGGTACCCGGCGTTGCCTGGGCCAAAAAGGCGAACACTGTGCCGGTGACCTCAAATGACCCAAATCCGAATTTTGACCCCCCTAAAACCATCCTTGGGTCACCCTGTTTCCAAGTATAAACGGGTCTGGGTGTCTCTGGCCCACGGGTTGGGCGTGATTGAAGGAAAAACATACTAACAAACAAACAGTGCGGCTCGTTTATATACTGTATATAGATTGACTTCATTTCTTACCTTAATCGAAACGTTGGATGGGAGATGAGTCAAAAGTCCTTGGTTTTTGCGATTTGGTTGCTAGATATGAATTATATAATTTCACTTTGCGACAGTTCTTCAGGGATGTTTACCACATTTGAACACCTGTCTCTCGTTTTGGAGATTTTTATGACCTCAGCTTTCTAACACCTTTTGGAGCTGGTTTGGAAACTAGGTGTTATACGACACAAATCTAAATTATGCAGTCTAGGAGTTAACACTTGGATCTTATCTCCATGACATTTTAATAAATGATCGATTCCTTATAAAAACTTCCTGAAGGGAGAATGGAAAAGTATTCATCGAGATTACTATTTCTATGGCTGTTAACTTAATAAATCACAAGAAACATTACCGAATCGAGAAATATACAACTTGAACAGATCATAACAGCATTTAACCTAATACAGTGTTACTATGACAAATGCTTATTATTAGTAAAGGCAGAACTGGCCAAGGAAATAACCTTAAGACACATGACAGTATTCACTCTTAAGCTGTATAAAATTTATGAACATTTATTCTGGCAAAGCAGTTTCATTAAACTTAGACATGATTTTCTGTAGTGAAGACGCTGTATCTAACCTCTTCAGTTGAAAAATCTCTTCTACGTTGAATAGAGACCGTAGAGATAAATGGTCATAGGACAGTATTAGAAAAAGACACGTGGATGTAGGCTAATACTTTTAATGCCAACTCTCACATCACAAATTATATTTTTCCCTCCCAAATGTTGGTACCGTACACCACTTATATTTTAAGGCTCCATTCTATTCCACAATGGTGCAAACAACAGCTTTCACCATAGTTTTAAATAGTGTCTCTTTCTCACAAAGCGTCTCAAATGATGTTGTTTGGATGGTGTTATTATATTATAAATTTAATTCACGTTGGACTCACAGAGGGAAATTTAGTGGAGCGTAGGTAGGCAGGCTGCTGGGGGGTTTATTACCCGTCTCCGCACCGTAGGGGCTCGGGGACGGGTATTGTTTTCACTGGTGAGATTTTGACCAAAATTACCGTGATGATGGGCTATGACCGTCTGATCACCTGATTAAATTTTGGGCCAAACTGGACCAAGGCCCAGACTGTAGGCCAAAAAAAAAAGAAAAAAAAAGAAGTTAAAAAATCGTTTTCCGCCATAACTCCTTTCAAATTCGACATATCGACATGACCTGAAGGTGCATATTTCAAATCTGCATCCTATAACATACCTTATTATATCAGGCGGGTCACCCCCCAGTTGGCGGTAGGACGGTCAATGTCAGGTGGGTCGGACCTAAAATTTCAAATGGGCATGAAATCGTCATTTTACACCCGATTTACTCCAGATTTATGATACCTTTGACTAGATATCCTGTTGTGTTTATACGTCAGCACTAAAATGACTGCCGGGAACTGGTTTGCTTAGCCTTGGCACCGCTTCTTGTTCATCCTGTTATGTTGGACACAATTTTTGTCCTGTGTGTGTGTGTGTGTGTGTGTGTGTGTGTGTGTGTGTCCTCGTTAAACCTTAATGTTGCACCAGGAAATAACATTCTGGCATTCCCGCTCAATCTAGTTGTAAGTGTTGACTGTAATTTTTTGTATAATTTTAAAACGTGTGTTAGTCAGACAAATTCCATACCATGTGGTAAACACACACACACACACACACACACACACACACACACACACACACAAATTGGCTTTCATACAAAAATATGGGTGAAACAACTGCAAGAAGCATACATTGAAGGAATACTATTTTTTTTTTAACAAATGATTGAAACAAGCCAAAACAGTAGTGATATGCCCCCAAAAATAAAATATGATAAAGGTGCGAGAGAGAGAGAGAGAGAGAGAGAGAGAGAGAGAGAGAGAGAGAGAGAGAGAGAGAGAGAGAGAGAGAGAGAGAGAGACCGTGATTGGCAGAGAATAAATAATGAAAAAGACTAAAATAATAAAAGCGAATGGTTAACGAACAAAGGTTGAAAGAAATATTGAAAACTAACTTTGAGAGGGAAAAATTAAAACATACGAAAAAGCGGATTACAAGAGGCAAAGGCGAAAATGTGTAATAGATGGGAAGAACAATAGACAAAGGCTGAAAAAAAAATGCTAACAATGAAACACAGGAGAAAATGAAAGAAACAAGATATCAAAAGTGAAATATAAATGAAGACACAGCGAAAGACTAAGGCTTATAAAGGAAGAATGAAAGAGTCTGAAAAATAACACAAAAAAAGGAGGATTATAAGAGTCGAAGGTCGGGAAAAAGCATTTAAGTCACCTTAAAAAATATCCAACAGTAATGTGAGAACGTAGCTTGAAAAACCAGCACTAAAAGTAAATGCGAGAATGAACGGGAAAAAACGAATATGCGATAAAGAAAGAATGAAGCAGTGCTACAAAGGAACAGAGTCAGAAGATTAAAACATAAATATAATAAAAAGGAATTACCAGAGCAAGTATTAATAAAAAAGGTGAGATATTCATTATTTTTTTTTAAATCTGTCTGACGTCCATCTCACCACAGTTTATCTATCTGTCTTTGTTCCTTCCCCTACGCCCTCAAGCGACCCTTTAGAATCCCGCCAGGCTGTCCCTTCCGCGCCGGTGACCCGCAGGAGAGAGAGAGAGAGAGAGAGAGAGAGAATTTTGTCCGTCCTGATGCGTGTGAAGTCGTGAGAGGAGGAAGACTTGGGGAGCTTAGTGGCATGATTAATATGTTAGTTGTGTTCGGCGATATTACTATGTCTGAGGCTGTTAACTAACAAATTACCAGAACCATTACCGAAGCTAGAACTGTGCAACTTGCACAGATCATAACAGCATTCAACCTAATACAGTGTTACTATGACAAAAGCTTATAATTAGTAATGGTAGAACCGGCCAAGGAAATAACCTTAAGACACGGTGGCATTCACTCTTCAGCCGGATGACAAATTTGTTAATATATATATTCTAGCTAAGCGGTTTCATTAAACTTAAAAATGATTTTCTGTAGTGAAGGGGCTATATCTAACCTCCTCAGGTGAAAAATCTCTTCTAAGTCGAATAGACACCGTAGAGATAAATGGTCATAGGACAGTATTAGAAAAGGACATCGAGATGTAATACTTTTAATCCCAACTCTTACATTACAAATTATGTTTTTCCCTCCCTAATGTTGGTACCGTACGTCACTTACATTTTTAGGCTCCATTCTGTTCAACAATGGAACAAATATCAGCATAATTCGTCATAGTTTTAAATAGTGTCTGTCTATTACAAAGCTTCTATAATGACGTTGTCTGGATGGTGTTATTATAATATAAATGAGATTCAGGTTGGACTCACAGAGGGAAATTGAGTGAAGAATAGGTAGGCTGGTTGCTGGGGGGATTTATTGCCCTTCTCTGCACCGAAGGGGCTCGGGGACGGGTATTGTTTTCACTCGATTTGTCTGTTTGTTTGTTTGTCCGTTTGTATTTCCGTCTGCTTGTTTGTCTGTTAACAACTTTTCGGAAAAATTACTTGTGCGATTTTGACTAAAATTACAGTGATGATGGGCTATGACCTTCTGATCACCTGATTAAATTTTTGGCCCAACTGGGCCAAGGCCTAGGCTGTAGGCCCCCCAAATGTACATTTTTTTTTTTTTTTTTCCCATAACTCCTTTCAAATTCGTCATATCGACATGAAGCCAAAACCTAAAGGTGCATCTTTCAACTCTGCATCCTACAACATGGCTCATTACATCAGGGAGGTCGCCCCCCAGTTAGCGGTATGGGGGTCAGTGTCAGGTGGATCGGGCCTAAAATTTCAAATGGGCATAAAATCGTCAATTTTCACCCAATTTACTCCAAATTTGAATGTGACATTTTTGACTGGATATCCTGTCCCGTTTATACGTCAGCAGTAAAATGACTGTCGGAAACAGGTTTGCTGTGCCTTGGCACCGCTTTTTGTTGTTACTGATTCCTGCGATTTACTTAGTGTTTATTGTACTAGTAAAGGGCTGAAAGAAGGTTATCCCTGTCCCAATCGTCTAAAAATAATCTCTCGAGCAGATTAACTTCGACCAAAGGAAACAAGAAAATAGTGCTTTTGAACGGCCCGGCAAATACATTGAACACTATTCCAGTATCATTGTTATCACCAGCCTTACTGAAGGAAATAGCAATCATTATTATTACTTAAAAAGTAACCAGACGGCTTTGCTTTACTCATATCCTCTTAGCCATACCAACACCCACACTCGCACTCACACCCAAACCCACACCCACACCCACACCTAAACCCACACCCACACCCACACCCACACCTACACCCAGATCCACATTCACCCTGTTTGTGCAGTTTTTCACAAAAACTCATAATATTAATCCCATTTTATTCCTCATATGCTTTACCCTCCCCCTCTCCCTGTCCAGATTGCCTCCAGTGTGAGCCTTTATTACATTAACCTCCACTGTATTCTTACCACGCCACACACTTCCTTTAATCACCCTTCTTTTCATTAACAGCTGATGTATTTTACCCACACTAGACAACCTTCTTCCACAGTTATCTTGATGTGACGCTTGATTTGTGACTCTTACCCATCTCTGTTAATGTAGGCTAGCTGCAAACTTTTATATATTTTCTCTCTCTCCCCTCCAGCTAAAGTTTCATTGTTTTATTATGTTACTGCATGCTTAGCTATCAGACGGAAATGATGATGAGTGAAGGGGCAGTAGGGCGGGGTTCTTCTAATATACTATAGCAGTAGCCGTGTGTGTGTGTGTGTGTGTGTGTGTGTGTGTGTGTGTGTGTGTTTTGGGCAGCCGAAACCACATATTCAAATCGCGCCAAAATTGGCACAGAAATCGCAAAAAATTCGCTGATGTGAAAAAACTTGGTCCCACCACGATTGAAAAACTTTACTATGTTTAATGAGCGATCACATTTTGACCAAAAAACGCTGCTCCCGAAGCCCGGCATAGGATCTCCGTAGAATTTTTTGCCCACAGGTACAGTCAGGGAAAGTTCTGCATTACCCACCTCACGAAGCACTAATGTGAGACAGGTGAATGTGAAGCTGCGCCAGACCTCGTATGTCTGGTAACTGTGAGTGTGAAGGAGGTGGAGGCAGGGGACTGGGGGGAGATGAGGGTTTGGTGATTGGCTGGGAATTACGTGTGAGTCTGCAATGTATGACTTAGACGATGTGAGTTAATTTAGTAAGGATAGATGACATTATGATGCTAACATTTATGACGAACAGTACGTAACTGTCTGTAGAGCTAGTGCTGTAATGGAAGTTTGCTGGGTTCGGACAGAGGTTTGAAAGCTTTCGTTCCCTCTCGACTTTAACATGAGACGTTTCCCCAGGTAATATTCGTAACGATATAACATGTATTTATGTCTTGAAAACAAAGCCACTATATATATAGATAGATAGATAGATAGATAGATAGATAGATATTCTTATAAATTTGTTTAATTATTAATCCTCTGCCATTTCTGTATAAACATCCTCCTGCAAACATTTCAAGTGTTATTCTGGTAATTATTCATCTCGAACTTAGAGTGTGGGATAGTGTGTTTTATATATATATATATATATATATATATATATATATATATATATATATATATATATATATATATATATATATATATATATATATATATATATATAAAACAATCTATATGAACGATTAACAGACTTTTCGTTTTTCTTTAGACGGAATGACATGATAAGTCCTAATTGTAAGATCCGTCTCTGCAACTATCATTCCTATCTAGCAGTACAAAACGAAGGCAAAGAAGCATACCTTTGACAGTAAACATGTATACTATATATGCAGTAATGTAGACAGACACAGAGAACAGTGTGATACCATACAAACAACATAACGCTTTTTCACTTTGAGAATACGTCAGACGCATTATCATTGGCTATAGATCCTGTGACGTGATCAAATCTCCAAACCCTCCGACCCCCGGCCACCCTCAGTCCCACTCACAGTTACCAGACATGTAGGGTCTGGCTGCTGCTTCGTGACTATTTGTCGTCACCAATGCTTCGAACAGTGGGTAACGCGGAACTTTCCCTGACTGTACAACTGAAGTATTTCGGACTTGCGTTCGGACAACTTGGGTTCCATTCTCGAAGCTGCAAATAACACGACCAGTTGGTTAGCTGCAAAAAATCCAAGTGACAACGTTACACTAGAACAGCACATAAACGCGAGAGCCCTCCGCAGGAGCAAGTGCGAGGGGCCCGAAGGGCCCACGAGCACTTGTCTTTGCTATTGTGTGCTTAAACTTCTTTATTACGAGTGAACAAACGATGTTTACTCTCAGTTATGTTTGGAAATGAGCTGCCCGACCTGACCCGACCGCCACACTAAGTAGAAGCTAATAACTTTACGGTACTTGTATGTGAAGTAGAGTTGAAATTCTTTCTGCATATGATACATTCATTCAGTAAATTTTGTTATCAACTAAAAACTCACCCATAAAGGCATAGGAACTCTTTGGGGTCTCGAGTTTTCCAGTGGAGTGTTCGGCTCTAATCAGTGAACGCCTCAATTACGAAATGAAAATTTAAAAAGATTCTCCGTCGTAAGTGTTTTTTTTTTTTTTTTTTTTTTATCAGCTCTAGCAATTAAATATTGGAGATTCCGCCTAAAATTTTATATTAACGTTTTTGCTATTTTTGACAGTGCAATCACCAAGGGAAATCTCCAAGGGAAGTAGTGATAACATGGTTTTCGCTCGCCCGTCACGAGCTCAAAAAGCGCACTTTATTCGTAATTAGTAGTTTTTTGTAACGCTACTTCCTTCCAGCCTCATCCCTTTATCTGTAGCAGTTGCTCTCCCCGCCACGCCCCTCAGTGCCTTCTCTTCTATCCTTGTCTTTAACTTCTTTTTTTTTTTATAAACAGTTATAACCTTTCTATACCAAACAGCTGCGAATGGACCAACAGGTCTCTTGCTGTTTGCTTTCTTTTGTAATAACCGTGCAGCATGGTTTATGTATCCGTATAGCTGTGTGACATCACAATCCCCTCCAATCTAATCCCCTCCTCCTATTTTTATTTATTTATTTTTTTTTTTTAATCCATTGTATCGGTACACGGCTAGCACCAATAAATGTGTTCTGCTGTATAGTATAACTAGACCACCGTGTTGGATCGACGACACTGTCTGTAGTACACGTCAGCTACTCGCCGTCACTGCCCGACACTTCCCACCAAAGGTCCTCTGCCACGAGAAGGTGGAAGCTGGTCTGTTATTAAGTGGTAGCGTAAGGTGACAGAAATGAGCAGATTAAATCTCTCTTTATTGGGTACAGAATGATATAACTGCGACCCGAGAGATATGTAAGAGCGATACACCCTCCCTTTAAAACTGTAAAGCGGGTTCTGACGCTGTACAGTCACCGAGCCAATAGGGGCGCGGTGCTGAGGTCAGCTAAAAGTGAGGTGCCGAGCATTACATATACTCTGGGCTTATGCAAAAAGTAGAGATAAATGACAACTCTACTAGCACATTATACACCTCTATAGAATGGTATTAAGTACATTCACATATACCAACATAATAAATGGTTCCCCAGGACTTTACACTTACGCACTTATTCAGATATCTTTTCACTTCTCCTAACCTTCTTTTTATAATTGAAACAGGGTGACCCTTGTGGTCTGCCATCCACCTTCTTCCTATATCACAGCTAACAGCGAAATGATATTTGGTTGTTCATCATTCACACTTCATTACACACTGTTAATTATGACTAAACAGCTTTAAAAATTATTATGTAAAATGTGTGATACTACAACTTCATATGGAAAAGATGACTCCAGAACATTGCTCGACCACACCATAGACGTCCTCGTCGACATTGTTGTCCTAACTACCGTGTAGCCTAACCAGAGTGTAAGGTAGCTAACTATTCAGGAACATCCACTTGCAATCTGCGAGTATGGACACGTGGTCTCAGTGGGTCCCTTAATTGGCGCCTTAAATAGTAGCCTAAACCACACAAACACAGGACAAGACCACTTTAAGTAGAAGACCAACGCCAGGATCAAAATAGGAAGGAGAAAGGTATGAAGGAAGATAGGACAGTACATAAGGCTCTAAATCAGTCCTGTTCAGGTGGGAGAGGAAGGTAAGCTCCTTAATACATGAGACAGCCTGTTTACATTCAAGGAAATAACATTGAATGAAGGTAAAAAGGGTCGTAACTGGGATGAGAAGTTCACTGTCAAAGCTAGATGATGCTTGCTAGGCAGAACTGCTATCTCTTTACTGTGTAACTCACAAAAATCAGGTGTAACATAGTACCCCTTTACTGTAAGGAATTGATTCTGTGAGGCACAAATCACAGTTACATCCTCTGTCTCAGGAAAGTAAAAGTACTGTTTCGCATGAATATGAACATGGAAAACTGACTTCAACTGAATGGGTTGGAAAGGTGCAACGTTGCAGAACAGAGGAAGTATTTGTGTCCGACAAGGCCCTTTTACATTCCTTTACCTTTAATGGTACGAGGACAAAATGGAAAGCAGGACTTACATGGAGATCAAGAAATGAGGCCATACACTTCTCAAATTCATCCACAGTCGTTTCTGCTACATATTTCTTGTCATCTGAGACAACTAGCACCTCTGGACCCTCTTCAGTAACAACAAGTGTATTATTAGCAATAGCAAAAGGGAAGGAAATGAACCGCCATGCCTGGTATATTACAGCATTCCTCATAGGTACTCAAAGAGTGGCATAAGTCCATGCTTCCACATAGCTATATCAAGTGCATTGGTTAGTATATTAATAGGCAGCAATAAAGCATTAACCCTGTTCAAACTTGCATCGATTAAGCCGTCCACCATATTGGCTGCATGCTTCTCCAAAGCAGTGGTTGACTCGTCGAGAGCATGTAAGTACTCAGCGAATAACACCAAGTTAGCTAGGGTTAGTAGATTAATTTAGATGTTGTTCACAAGCTCTACTAGATGGTTGGTAGTCCTAATTATCTCGTTAGCTTTGTTAGTGAATTCATCTAACTGTTTATACACATGCATGATTAATCTATTATTGGCTTTAGTGGCCAGTGTCAAGTCATGGATCTGTCTACCCAATTGCACTACATCCTTATCTAATGCCATACCAAAGAGTTATCCACGTCCTCTCTTAGTACGTGCATGGACATGCTTGGAAAGATCAGAGTGTACGTTAGGTAAAGCTACATGCAAGTTACTGAGCCTGTCGGTGAGCCTGTCTATATGCCTAGTCTGAAGCTCAACAAAGCTTCAGTGTCAGAGTTTGTCAATCGTGGGTTTCGATTAAACATCTTTCCCACTTCCAATAGTTGCTGTCTGAGATTCGACAAGCCCTTGGAGACCTCCTTGACAATATCTGGCGTTTGGAGATAGCCTTCCATTGGATAGTAGACGCATACTGCATCTTCCACTACCACGACTTCTCCAAGTGGGCTCTTCAGTGCTCCTGGCATTAACGCAGTCGTGTCCATGTCCGATGTCGTTCCATAGGTCCACCCCAAGCAACGCACAAGGAGTTTGAGCCACAGCCACATTTTTTTTTTCTGCAAGAGTAGATACTCCCTTAATCACTCATGTTGTGGGATCGTAGCTTGCTACGATACTCTTGGTTAGGGACAGGTACGGATGACGACATAGACTGCGACGAAGACAGAGGGCACAACACATCAGACGATAGGCCTAGCTCTTGACTTACTAGTTTGATCCTATCAGCATATACTGCCTCCTGAGTTCCATTAGCTTCATCCTTTATTCTATAAGTATTTCCACGTACTCATTCCACCACGGTATATGGTCCGCGGAACTTAGATCTGAGCTTGGAAATTCTCTCAGGGTTGTGGATTATGACCTTCTGGCCTGCCTGTAACGTCTTTTCTTGACTACCTTTGTGTTGTTTCGCCATCATCTCCGCTCTTGAGGCTTTTAATCTTTTCCATACTTCACTGTGTATACGTTGGAATTTCAACAACTGTACCTTTGCGTAGTCTTATGCGTTGTATACTGGAGTAGGAGGTCCAGCCAACAAATCGTAGGGTAACACTTTCTCTTCTCCATAAAGGATATAATGAGGAGACTTCCCAGTTGATGAATTTTCTGAGGAGTTGATGGTCGCCGCTACATGTGGTAACCAGTCTTCCCAGTTATCCTGATTTGAGGTTATTACTGGTCTCAAGACTTCCAGTATCTTCCTGTTTGTTCTCTCCACCAGGCCATTGCTCTTAGGACTGTAAGGCGTTACAAAAACTTGCTTTACTCCATACATACGACAGATTTCTTGTAAAACCTGGTTACGAAATTCACTGCCATTATGCTGAGCAATACCTTAGGTGTAGAGTATGGACAAATCACTGAAGTCACAAAAGCGTGCGCCACCTCCTCTGAAGTTTTTGTCTGTAAAGGTGCTAAAACAGTGAATCGTGAGAAATGGTCCACTGCCACCAGTACATAACTTGAACCTTGACGACTTCTCGGCAACGCTAAGAGATCAATGGAGACTGTATCCCAGGGTTTTTCCGGTAGAGGATACTCTAAGATGGGAGTCGGAAGTCCCGTCGTTCCTCGTATTTCTGCGCATTTGACGCATTGACTGACGTGGGCTTCTATGTCCTTCCTCATGGTCGGCCAATAGTATTTCTTTTTCGCCTCACGTATGCATCTATCGCGACCGGGATGACCCGCTTGAGGTACGTCATGAACTAACTGTAGCACGGCTTGCTGCAAGGTAGCAGGAACAACCAACTGATATGCAGTGTCCTTCCCTGGGGGTTGCTTATACAAAAGACCCTGTTGAAGATGGAAGTGAGTCATTGGTACTGGGAGTTCAGGTAGACAAGTCTCGTCGCCAGACTCCAAGGCATAGATGACTTGTGACCACATCGCATCATTACGTTGTTCCGCTTTTACCGTGTCTGAGGAATACTCAGCAAGAGCAACATCCTCGGCTATGGTAGCAGCAATGTTTCTACTCAACGCGTCGGCTACAACATTTTGACGGCCTGGTAAATATCTTACCTCTGGATCAAACTCCATTACCTTGCCAAACCAACGCGCAACCTTACCGTGCAAGTTTTTTTCCTTTAAACAAGTCGCTTATGGGTGCATGGTCAGTTAAACAATTATCCGGTAGCCAAAAATAATATCCCGGAAATGTCCTAATGCCCACACAACTGCTAATGTCTCCAAATGTGTCGTCGAATAGTTCTTCTCTGGGGGTCTTAATGCCCTACTAGCATACGCTATGGTATGTGTCTTACCTTGCTCATCCTTCTGCTGTAACACCGCTTCCAGACCCAGACCTGAGGCGTCCGTGCACAGATAGAAAGGTTGAGTATAATCAGGAAACGCTAATACGGGTGCTTCTGACATGGCTTGCTTGAGCTCGTTGAAGCTTTTCTCTTCCGAGGGTCCCCATTTCCATGCAGCGTCCTTCTTAAGTAGCGTTGTTAAAGGTGATGCTATGATGGCATACCTGTGGACAAAACTATAAAAGCCAGTGAGGCCTAGGAACAATCTTATCTGATCCTTGTTCTGTGGTGTAGGAAAATAGGTCATCTAGATACGCTAAGACGTCTTGCCCTAACATCTCGCCAAACAATTGGTTTATCATCCGCTGAAATGTTAAAGGAGCATTACTCAGTCTAAAAGGCATCCGGAGAAATTCAAAGTGCCCACGGTGAGTGCTAAAAGCAGTAATGGGACGCGACTCTTCGGTCAGCTCCACCTGCCAATACCCTGACGCTAGATCCAGACAAGTAAACACAGTATTTCCCTTACCTAATGATTGAAGTAAGTCTCGCAGATGCGGAATCGGGTAACGATCCGGTACTGTTTGTTCACTTGCTGAAAATCCACAACAGGTCTCACACCACCGTCCTTCTTAGGCACTAGAAAGAGTGGTGCATTCCACTGCTTCCCTTTGGCTGTGCGGTAGACGGTATGTGGGCACATAAACTGGATTTGTACCAGGGCACAACCAATATATGCTTCACCCTATCCGTCCTACCCAGCGCTTCTCCTGGAAGTGCTACTACGTCGGAAAATTCTCTAAGGAGGGCTAGGAGTCGTGTTTTATGGTCTACATTATCCGTGACCTTCACGTATTGCTCCAGCTGTTTTTCCTTAGCCAGACGTACGGGTTCCGACTGAGTCGTTGCTTGAGATGTAACTACAGGAGAGATCACCGGCACGTCGTCGACTTCCTTTATGGGGGCACCATAGCACATCAAGTCGCCTATATAACAACCATCTCTGAGTTTAACTGCGCCACCACTCATATTTGCGATGAAGAGGGGCGTCTTCTGGTCTTGGCCAACGCTAGTCAGAGTCGATTCCAGCGACAATGCCTTATGTTTTACAGTCTCAGTTAAGCATGCTACATCAGTTCCCACCGACACGTCAGGTACTCAGACAGGAATTTTACAGACAGTTCGACTGGGTAAGTGGTGATTACCACTCACTATTGCCCTGACTTTCTTCCAGTCCATACCCTCCGCTTCGTGTGCATCCGGAGACTCCCTTGACGCTTCACTTGTCGGGGTCACAACTGGTTGGACGGCTCCTGATTGGATGCCAGTTCCAGTTCGTGTTGCTGAGGGATTAAGGCCTACAAACTCTTTCCCGTTAAAGGAAATGGAATGTCTTTGAGGGTGTATTACTATATCATACTCCTCCATGGTCTCAAAGCCTAACAGCCCATCAGCTGGCAGAGGAAAATCCTCAACCACATAAAACGTAGCACGTAACACAGGAGATCGTTTATCTGCCCTCAATGTCAACGGCACCTGGCTTACAATCTTCATTCTACTCCCTGTCACACCTGTCAACATTACATCAGGTGGTGATAATGTCCAGTTTGTTAGAGGCATTTCACTTTTAAGTCTTTCCAACGCTTTACTAGAAATAATGTTTGTACATGCCCCTGTATCTACGATCAGGGACACTTGACCTTTCCCTATGATCCAAGGAATAGATAATAAGTCCACCTTAGTAATAGCTGCCACACACTCATCGGTGGATTGTACTATTTTAATTACTTTGGCGTGTGGCCCCGAGCTTCCCCCGAACTAGCTGGGTTCCCTAGTTTCTTCCTCTTTTCAATGACAAAGGGGCAACAGTCCGTCTCATGAAGACAATGCCCATGTATGACATACCATCTTTTCACCTCTGGCTTAACAGCCTTGGTCCTTTGCTGTGGAGAAATAGTAACTGTATCTCTCCAGCCCGAAGTTTGCAAGGCTTTGCTAGCTTCTACATAGCATATGCCTGCCTTCGCCAAAGCCTGACTTTCAGTACAGTTAGGATGCTGCTGTACTATATCAGTAGCCAGATTAGGTACAGGTATCTGCCACAAAGGAGGAGGGTTAGTCTGACTTTGCACGCCTATATTGTTAGTCATGCCCCAGGTATTTGGATAAGGGCCCTGGATTTGCATGCCAATATTAGTATTCATGCCCCATTGATTAGGATTCTGGGTTTGCATGCCAATACCATCTGTGTTTATACCCCATGCATTTGAATAAGGAACAGAAAATAAATTCTGTCCAGAACCTTGTGGTGTACTAAAAATGTCTGAAGTATACACAGGTATGTGAGTGGTTGTAGTACTATCACTAATGACTGGATTTTGCATATCCTGAGTGACCAAAGGTACTGTTGTAGTCTCAGCTTTCACAGTCTCCTCACTAGGATTACCCTCATTAGCAAGACTAGTGGCCATTTTGGATCTAACTGATTGCTCTGGGACTGTTGAATAAGTATGACCAGAACGCAAATGTAAAACGTTCAAATCTTCATCCTGTCCTTCAGAAATATCCTCATCACCTTGATCCTCAATATGTCCTTCACTCATTTAATATGTCTGAGCACTTTTATTTGATGTATCAACCCACTCATAAAATTCTGAGTCTAGTGGGATTGGCTAATCCCTATTTCCCTAATTCTACGTCCCCACTTCACTGTATCCATCTAACCTTGTCAGTAATATTCCCCTCCCAGTTACAGGAAGATAAACTGACATAAAAAGGATAGTTATGGTAAGTGACAGAGAATGGAACACATATACAATACACAGAAAGTATATTTATTTCAAGGGAATTCTGAGAAACCTTTATTTCCACTCATCAACTAACTAACGTGTGTTGATTCAAGTGTGTGTGTGTGTGTGTGGATAATGCATGGACACTACCTAGATGAAAGTCCAGGATGATGTTCCACATTCCACGTTCCACACTCCACCAGACTCCTCCAACCATACGCAGCACCCGCTCACTGTGGGAGTTAGCAAGCGACTGGTCGTCCTGCACCACGCCAGGCCCGCCGCTTTCGGTCTCCCTCGGCTCGGTTCGGCCGTCCGCGCCAGTTGCTAGAAGTCGCTCGCTAGTTGATCCACTCCTCACCGCACTGGCTTGAACTCTCCTTATCTCGCCTCTCACACACGAGAGCGAGATTCTTGCCAGTTTGCGTTTGAAGATGGAGATATCTCGCACACCACAGGGCGAGATAACTGCCAGTTTGTGCTTAAGATAGGAATCTCGCACTGGCAGAATAATGGGAGGAATTAATATTTACCACTCCAGTTTATCTGCTCCACTTAACTCACTAGTAATTAGTCCCCTTACAATAGTAGAGTAAGATTTTCTGTTTCACCTTCAGGAACGAGCGATTGCAAGGGTTACTGGTTCACAGCATAAAGCCCTTTAGCACGTATCGTATCCCAGCACTGAGCACCAATTTAATGTATCGGTACACGGCTAGCACCAATAAATGTGTTCTGCTGTATAGTATAACTAGACCACCGTGTTGGATCGACGACACTGTCTGTAGTACACGTCAGCTACTCGCCGTCACTGCCCGACACTTCCCACCAAAGGTCCTCTGCCACGAGAAGGTGGAAGCTGGTCTGTTATTAAGTGGTAGCGTAAGGTGACAGAAATGAGCAGATTAAATCTCTCTTTATTGGGTACAGAATGATATAACTGCGACCCGAGAGATATGTAAGAGCGATACACCCTCCCTTTAAAACTGTAAAGCGGGTTCTGACGCTGTACAGTCACCGAGCCAATAGGGGCGCGGTGCTGAGGTCAGCTAAAAAGTGAGGTGCCGAGCATTACATATACTCTGGGCTTATGCAAAAAGTAGAGATAAATGACAACTCTACTAGCACATTATACACCTCTATAGAATGGTATTAAGTACATTCACATATACCAACATAATAAATGGTTCCCCAGGACTTTACACTTACGCACTTAGTCAGATATCTTTTCACTTCTCCTAACCTTCTTTTTATAATTGAAACAGGGTGGCCCTTGTGGTCTGCCATCCACCTTCTTCCTATACCACAGCTAACAGCGAAATGATATTTGGTTGTTCATCATTCACACTTCATTACACACTGTTAATTATGACTAAACAGCTTTAAAAATTATTATGTAAAATGTGTGATACTACAACTTCATATGGAAAAGATGTTGACTCCAGAACACCATTGCGCTCCAGCCCCACCAGGAAGTACCGTAAAGTCCGTGTAGTTTGCGCGTCTGGATAGTTGTAGAATTCTGTGTAACTTCGTCAGCTCTTTTCTTTAATAAGGTCTTTTTCTGTAGTGGCTCCCTGCGGCACTCATATATCACAGAGTGCGGCCGGGTGTGGCAGATGGTGACTGCTGCATATGTTATAGCACTCATTTCCGTGACTGTGTGGTGATGGACACACACACACACACACACACACACACACACACACACACACACACACATATTGTAAAAATCATATTAACTCCTTTGCAAAGTTCACTTCCATGAGGCTGGGTATGCTGACCCTATTCTATACTTTCTTTTCCCGTGTATGGCTGTTGACTTCATTCAGAGGTCTTATTCACCCCTGTGGGTACTACAACTCTCAGGTGTTAACCCACCACATACAGCACTTGTATGCAGCGTGAAGTCAAAGAATTTTCCTCTAATCAACTTCTCTCCCCGTACAGACTCCCTTCACATAGTCTCTTCTTGGCAGTGTTGCATCTCTTTCCCTCTGTTATCGCAGCTTCACTGGTAACTGCTCCTTTTTACCCTCCACCTGATATAGGAGAGTAGTGAACTGGTGTCCAATCGTAGCGCTGGGCCGGCTGCGCGGGCATAGAGATTTCTTTTCCGGAGCAAATCTCAGAAAGTATTAACCATAGAGTCATAAAATTTCACATAGTTATGTGGACAGTGAACTAGTGCCTTTTGATAGGTAGAATGCTGTGTCTTAAGTTTTTTTTTTTTAATAATGGAAAAGTAAACACTCTTAGAGATTTCGTTTCCGGAGCAAAAATCGAAGTATTAACTATAGAGTCACGAAATTTTTACATAGTTATGTGTCTTATAGTTAACAGGTGCCTTTTGATAGGTAGAATGCTGTCTTAAGTAGTTTCTTTTTTAAAATAATGAAAAACTACAAAATAATCTCAGATTTCAATGCGCCCTTTTGCAAGGAATCTGAAGTCAGATGGAGGGACGCAACGATAATGATGATGATGATGATGATAGATGAGACGATGGCAATAACGATTATGATGATGATTGTAGTGTTCGTGGTAGTGTTCGGTGGTAATGACGATGATGATGATGGTGATGATCATGATCATGGTGGTAATGATGATGATGATGATGATGATGATGGTAGTGGTAGTGTTTGCTGAGATGATGATGGGTGGTGGTGGTAATCTAGGTGATGGTGATGATGATGATGATGGTGGTGGTGGTAGAGATGATGATGATATGGTAATGATGATGATGATGATAATGATGGTAGTGATGATGGTTTATTGAGATGTTGATGATGATGGTGGTGGTGGTAGAGATGATGATGATATGGTAATGATGATGATGATGATAATGATGGTAGTGATGATGGTTTATTGAGATGTTGATGATGATGATGAGGATAATGGTGGCAGTAGTTGAGATGATGATGATGATGATGATGATGGTAATGATGATTTTCTCTGTCATCTTTTAAGTTTTAATGTCTCTATGTTATACACGGGTGAGGGGTGAGGGCCGCTATGTGCTTAGTTAGGTGTACAGGGAGGTGGACATAACGACTTTTTATTTTTGCTGCAGTGCGTGTGGATGGTGAACTAAGTGAATTTTTCTCTTTGAAAGTTGGGTTGAAACAGGGATGTGTTATGTCTCCATGGTTTTTCAATCTGTACATGGATGGGGTAATAAAAGAGGTACAAGGTAGGGTAGTGGATGTTGGAGTGGCCCTGGTGAGAGAGGATAGTGTTTGGAAACTCCCTGTACTGTTGTTTGCAGATGATACTGTATTGTTGAATGAAGACGAAGGGGAGCTGCAAGGCTTGGTGGATGAGTTTGGGAGAGTGTGTAAGAAACGGAATCTGAAGGTGAATGTAGGGAAGAGTAAAGTGATGGTCTTTGACAGAGGTGAAGTCAGTGAATGTACAGCGAGGTTGGATGGTGAGGAATTGGAAAATGTGAGTACGTTTAAGTACTTGGGTAGTGTGATGAGTAAGGATGGAGGTTTGGATGTACAGCGAGTTTGGATGGTGAGGAATTGGAAAATGTGAGTACGTTTAAGTACTTGGGTAGTGTGATGAGTAAGGATGGAGGTTTGGAGGGTGAAGTGCTTGAAAGGGTACAGCAGGGAAGAAAGGTTGCTGGTTCTTTGAAAGCAGTGATAAGAAGCAGGGAAGTGAGCATGGAAGTGCAAAAGTTATTACATGACAGTATTGTGATACCAACTCTAACGTACGGAAGTGAAGCTTGGACGTTGTTGGAAGGACACAAGTCAAGAGTGAGAGCAGTGGAAATGAGTTATTTAAGAGGAGCCTGTGGAGTCACATGGAGAGATAGGCTGACGAATGAGGATATAAAGGAACGTTGTGGTGTTGATGTGGATGTGATAGGGAGCGTTATGAGGAACACACTGAGGTGGTTTGGCCATGTGGAGAGGATGGAGGGTGAAAGACTGACGAAGAGAGTGTATGTGAGTGAGGTGGAGGGGGAAGAGGGAGGGGAGGCCGAGGATGAGATGGAGGGATGGGGGGGAGAGGTAGATGAGCGGGGGGGGTGAGTTGGGAGCAGGGTAGTGAAATGGCGGGGGACAGGGCGACTTGGAGGCGATTTGTTTGTGACCACCCCAAACGGGATTGAGGCGTCTGGCAATAGATAGATAGATAGATTCACCAAACACTGGAAGGGACAACTATAGCCGATGCGGATTTTGGTCCTGTTTTTGTTATTTCAAAAAGGAAAATGATTTTCATTAACAAACTCCATGAACCTATTTCATACCGTACGATGTTATTTTATTGCATCCTGGCTATCGCCAGACAGTTTTATTCAATTGGAGGGAGACAACACAGTAAATGTGTTAAAACTGGTAGGCATTTGAAAAAATATATTGTTCCTCCCCTCTCCTCTTTTCCTGTCCTCTCTTCCCCCTATCCCTCCCCCCGGGCTATAAATCCGTGTGCCCTGTAGTACCCTGCATTGACCCCTTCCCCTTCCCCCAACCCACCTCCACGCCAGGCCAATACACCACACTGAAGCTCCATGTTCCTCTCACACCACCAGCTTCACAGGCAGGGTGGTTACAGGGTAAGGGTGAGGGTGCGGGTAAAGGGAAGGGATCGCCTGTTGCTGCCTTCTGCACTCCAGCAGGTGGGCCAGCTGCCACACGCACATGCCCACGACGTCCACCTCACATTACACGATAAGGAATAATGCTGGGATAATTGGGTCTCTTACAGAATAGGTAATATGGAGCAGCAAAAAAATTAACGTCAAGCAGTATAATATCACCACTTGTTGCTCCTGTACAGGAATATCGTATTTGTTTGCAAAATGATTACTAGCCCATGAATATCAGCAGTATTCCAGATGTATCTTAATAAATCATGGTTGAACACTTTCAGAAATCCTTTTATGACTTGACAGTCACCATAATAGTGTGCAATTAAACCAGTTTTGATTGTGACATTTGTAGGTAAACGATTTATTAATTACCAGAACAATTAAAGTAAAACTTTTCTTTGCTCGATAACTCAAAATTCGGTATGTGGGGAGAGCAGTGATCCCATTGTATGAGAGAGAGAGAGAGAGAGAGAGAGAGAGAGAGAGAGAGAGAGAGAGAGAGAGAGAGAGAGAGAGAGAGAGATTTCAATACCGATAGAGTAACAGATGGAGAAACAACACAGGGTTTTGCCAGGTAAGTGGTGTGTGTGTGTGTGTGTGTGTGTGTGTGTGTGTGTGTGTGTGTGTGTGTGTCGGGGGTACACACTGTAGTCATCAAGGATATAGGAAATGGGAATGGGGAATTGAGTGAGAAGAGGGGAAAGTAAAGAAGGAAGGAAGGTATGGGAGAGAGAAATAGGGAATTGTAAGAAGAAAGGGGAAGGGGGCAGTGAGTAAGAGAGGAAAGGGAAAGAAAAGAAAGAGGGAGGGTAAGAGAATGGGAAGAGGAGGGGGGAGGTTGTGATGGGAAGAGGAGGGGGAGGAAAAAAGAGACTGGGTGGGAGATTGAATAATGGAGATCTGAGACAGGAGAGAGGAGAAGATAGAGGGTGATTGGGAGACGCAGAGAGAAAAGAAGGAGAGAAGGCATTGGGGGAGAGAGGACGCGGGGTAAGAAAAAAAGTGGGTAGGAGAGGGAGAAGTTACTGGTGGGCGTGGAGAAGAGGGGACGTGGGGGAAAGAAGAGGGGGGAGGAGGAAACACTGAGAGAAACAGGAGGAGGAGGAGGGTAGGTAAAAGAGGGAGAGTAGAAGGAGAAGGAAAGAAGGGGAAGCTTTGAAAGAGGGAGACAAGAGGAGGAAATGAGTGGGCAGAAAAGAAAAAAAAAAGAGGGGAGGAAGAAAGGAAGTAAGTCAAAGAAAGAGTGGGCTGGAGAAGAAAAAGATGACGGTTATCTTTAACTTCCGCCTGGGAAGGACGCTTGCTTACACATGAGAGAGAGAGAGAGAGAGAGAGAGAGAGAGAGAGAGAGAGAGAGAGAGAGAGAGAGAGAGAGAGAGAGAGAGGTGGGTGGAAAGGAAGGGAGGGAATGCAGTTTAGGTGAAGGAAGAAAAAAGTTTTCGAATGTTTTATCCATTCTTTTATGACAACAATGACGATTTCTCTTTGCCTTCTCTGTCATTCTTCTGTGATTTATAAGGGACGCTCCAGTGGAGATCTCAACATTTTTTCCAGATTCCTGGCCATCCTCGTTCCTGGTTTCGGATGGAACCACTGCTATTGCATTAGACGTCTCTAAGACTTTTGACAGAGTTTGACACAAATATTGTATTTCCAAGCCGCCATCCTACGGTTTCTGTTCCGTCTGTACCTCAATCACTGCGATTTCCATTCAGGTCGTTCTGCAGCTGATGTTGTAGATTGTCAGTGTTCTTCTGTGGCTGTCAGTAGTGGTGTTCCTCGGGGCTCTGGCCGTTCGCTAAATCTCCCTAATATTCATCAGTAATCTTTCGAGCGGTGCATCCAGCCGTTAGCCACGCATACTCTGATCAATTCACTCTTAACTTTTCCATCTGCTTTTCGCAACGTCCATCACAACAGTCACTTCACAGACATGGGATTAGGCACTGACACACGTAGCTATGTGGCACAAAAATATATTTCTGATTGGGGCAAAAGAAATGTTGCATTAATACCTAAGCAGCTTCATCCCTTCAAATTTTAGGTCACCACAATCATTTACAAGACTGATCCTCCATCTTCGACAATGCACAGTCACATCATTTATCATCTCTCTGCATCCTTGGTGTCTTCCTTCCTTGTAAAGATCATAACACGTCTTCTGCATAAGCAGCTTCATGGAGGTTAGATATTCCGAACGTTTCGTTGTTTCATTGCGGAAATTCTCCTAAAAGTAAGATGAAATTACCAGAGGGTATGTAAAATTAAGTACGATATACGTCAGTGTATGGGTAGGGTTTAAAGCACATGGCTTGCTACATACACTCACTCCTGTTCTGTCTGGTTCCTTATGCAAAAATTAACCGATGATGATTTTCATGTATATACTGTAGACACCTTGTCAGCTCGAGGAATTTCTCAGTTCTTAGTTCTCTCTGCCTCTGACCTCCAGTCATTGAAATGCAATATGTTCAGCCATCTCGAAATTGGCGTATCTTGCTTTGGCTTCCTATAATTCATTATCTCTGAAAGTGTCGACTTTTACTGGTTTTAATTCTGTCTATCCTGCAGACAAAATGGCTGGAGAATTTTATGGAAAGAGAAAAAAGTGCTATGTATTAAAACTAAGACGACAAAACCTTCGCCCTTACATAAAAGGATTCTCATCCTGGCTGGATGGCGGTGATAAATACGAGTATATAACAGTAATAAAAAGAATATTCACATGTTTAAATCCTGAAACAGCATTAACGCCACTCAGGACATTAAAAGATCATTCTGGTCGTGTCCTGAGCCAGTTAAAAGATTATCTAAGTAGAAAAAGTAGTGAAGTGACATTGTGTGATGTATTGTGTCTGATATTTCATATACCGCCACACTCTCTGGCATTCTTTTACACTCGCTTTCTGTAGTTATCATACATATTGTCTGTCTGTCTGCCCCCCCCCTCTCTCTCTCTCTCTCTCTCTCTCTCTATGAGATATACTAGAGAAAACCAGACAGCAGTGAACCGTTTTAGTCCGGTGGTTTATTTTGTATTACATTCAGGTTACCAGAGATGATTATACTCACCCGATCAAAGATCTCACGTGTTCAAGAGGAAAGAAACTGTCTTCACTAATAACTTCAGTACGATTGTGAATTTTACTTTTCATGCGGCCACCACCAAATAATGCTAAGGGTAGGGCAGACCTTTATTACTGTCGGGGTTAACACCCTTACGGTGGAAGGAGA